>NC_058406.1:8013723-8181236 GCF_002201575.2 Neomonachus schauinslandi
TATATATATATATATATATATTCAGGCCAATTCTACTCAGGATTAGTAGATGTAAAAAACTGATATTAAGGGGCGCCTGGGTGGCTCAGTCGTTAAGCGTCTGCCTTCGGCTCAGGTCATGATCCCGGGGTCCTGGGATCGAGCCCCGCATCGGGCTCCCTGCTCCACGGGAGGCCTGCTTCTCCCTCTCCCACTCCCTCTCCCACTCTGCTTGTGTTCCCTCTCTCGCTATCTCTCTGTCAAATAAATAAATAAAATCTTTAAAAAAAAAACAACTGATATTAAGGGGCGCCTGGGTGGCTCAGTCAGTTAAGCGACTGCCTTCAGTGCAGGTCATGATCCCAGGGTCCTGGGATCAAGCCCCGCATCGGGCTCCCTGCTCTGCGGGGAGCCTACTTCTCCCTCCCCCTCTGCTGCTGCTCCCCCTGCCTGTGCTCGCTCTCTGTCATATAAATAAATAAAAATCTTAAAAAAAAACCAAACTGATATTAAATATTAGATATAATGTCAATGTATCAAAAAATACATCATAACCAAAATGGTTTTAAAACAAGAATTCAAAAATATTTCAACATTAGAACATGTATCAGTGCGGGGCGCTTGGGTGGCTCAGTAGGTTAGGCGACTGCCTTCAGCTCAGGTCATGATCCCAGGGTCCTGGGATCGAGCCCCGCGTCAGGCTCCCTGGTTCAGCGGGGAGCCTGTTTCTCCCTCTCTCTGCCTGCCACTCTGCCTACTTGTGCTCTCTCTGTCAAATAAATAAATAAAATCTTAAAAAAAAAACAAAAACATATATCAATGTAATTCAACATATTAACACACTGAAAGATAAAAAAACATATGATAATCACACCAGACAAATAAAAGGCATTTGATAAATCTAATACCCATTCATGATAAAAACTAGCAAATTAAGACCATAAGGGAACATTTATAACCCTTAAAAAGCTACCTGCCAAAAACCTACAGCAAACATTATACTTAGTGGGTAATTCTTTTTTTTATTTTTTTATTTTTTTATTTTTAAAGATTTTATTTATTTATTTGAGAGCGAGAGAATGAGAGACAGAGAGCATGAGAGGGAGGAGGGTCAGAGGGAGAAGCAGACTCCCCGCCGAGCAGGGAGCCCGATGCGGGACTCGATCCCGGGACTCCAGGATCATGACCTGAGCCGAAGGCAGTCGCTTAACCAACTGAGCCACCCAGGCGCCCCCTTAGTGGGTAATTCTTAACAGCAGTCCCACTGAAATCAGGAAAAAGATTAAAGATCTCCAGTTTCACAGAGTCTAACCAACATTGTAGTACAGGTCGTAGAAATGCAAATGAGGAAAAGTAGTAACTGGTTTACAGATTAAAACAAAAAACTAGAACTTTCTCTTTTTGCAGACTATATGATTATCTAGAGTGAAAAGCTAGGGAAATTTAGTTATTAGAATTAGTAAGAATTCAATGACGGTGAGTACATAAACTGCACTTCTGTACTCCAGGCACAAAATTAGAAAATATACATTCTAAAAAGATATTATTTACTCTAAACATACACCAAATTGAATATATAATCACAGAGGAAAAAACTGATTAAAAAATTAATTCAAGGGGCACCTGGGTGGCTCAGTCGGTTGAACATCCAACTCTTGATTTCGGCTCAGGTCATGATCGCAAAGTCCTGAGATCAAGCACCAAGTCAGGGCTCCATGCTCAGCGGGGCTCTGCTTGAGATTCTCTCTCTCTCTCTCTCTGCCCCTTCCCCTGCTCATCCACACACATGCTTTCTCTCTCTCTCTCAAATAAATAAATCTTAAAAAAAAAAGCGACCCCTTGAGCTTTATTGAGGTTTGCGGCCAGTCGTGGCTTAGGTAAATAATCACAGAACCACTCTGCAAGTTGTGTAGTTTAGAGAAAGAAAAGAGAGCAAAAGGGAGAAACAGGGAGGGAAAGGGGGAAATTTCTACCTTACAGGAAAGGGCCAGCTGTTAAAAGGAGAAGAAATGGTAGAACTAGAACGTCCTTACTTTGCAACCAGTGTGATGACGGATTCAGGCAAGGATCATCCACAGCTGCTCAGTCATTGGGTCGAAGATAGGGAACAGGACTGTCGCAGTCTCAAAGTATCACCCCCAGATTACTTAATGACTCAAGAAAAAGGCACCTTACAATGGAGAGCTCTGACAGAGACCAATTTAACTGCATGCTCAAACTCAGGATCAACACTAATGGGAGAAGCTGACGTTACAAGATCCGGTAAGAGGTATGCAATGTCACCTCTGTAATATTCTCACTAAAAATGATGGACTTGATGGACTTCAATCTAATCACGAGGAAGCAACAAGTTCACACAGTGGGACATTCTACTGGACAACTGCACTGAACTCTAGGTACACCCCCGCCCCCCAAAACACACACTCATCGTTTAGCCATTCTGAGGGGATAACCCAGGAAACTAAACCTGTACCCTCAGGGCTTAGGAGTTAGGGGGAGGGGACATACTTGGCCCAACAGCCAACAGGGGGCATTGGTAGGAAGTGGGGCTCAGGAGCAGGGGTGGGGTTTTAGCTACTTACTTCCCGGATGGCCCCGTCGCAGACCCGAATGACATTGAGGAATGTGGGCATGACCTGAGGCAGGAACTGCACACACTTGAGGCCCAGGGACTTGAAGATGAAGGTGATGGCCTGGACAACCATGGTGTGATGGTGCGAGAGGGACTGGTCCCGGAAGATCCGCATCAGTGCCACCATGGACACAGCGGGGTAGAACTCATCCAGGGGCAGGTTGCCCATGTTGACCAGCATCTCGCTGGTGCTGTAGTCGGCTAGGACAAAACGATGGCAACAATCACGAGCTATACGTGCCATGACTCTGACTCGGAGCAGAACCTGGCTAACAACAAACAGCCAGACCGTCATGCAGCATTCATGGGGAATACAGGCTATGTTAGGAACCCATGAACAGGCTCTCACCATGAAGAAATCAAGAGCTTTTGGCTGTTCTATTACCCCGACCACGAAAGCCTAAAACGGTACATGATGGGTTTTCTTTAAATTGCTATGTTTAACTTCGCTTCTTATCACTACAGTTGACAACTTTGTAGTTGAAACCATCAATAAAAATAATTATTTCCCCAAATGAAAGTAAAGGGAATCAAATTAGGCTAACATCTGTCCAACAGCTGCTCGGTCCCCCTAGGGACGTCAGATGAGGGAGCGGCAAATGCTAGCTGACCTAACAGCGAGGCTCTCGAAGACTGGGTAAGGGGAGGGTGAGTGGTGCACTGAAGAGGCCAAGAACTAGACCAGCCGAGAGACTGGACTGGCGCCACCGAGCAAGGACGAAACCTGCAGGGACTGGGCTCAGACTCTGGGTCCGAAAGGTAACGTCAGAGCTATGCTTCTCTACTACACAGAAGAACTGGAAGCAATAGGATTCCATCCGTAGAGTTTAGAAACAAATTATTTTGAGAAGACTCCATAGCTCAGGGGTTAGAGCACTGGTCTTATAGAAACAAATTATTTGGGAAAATAACATTTTGCTGGAATGGTTGGGAGAGCCACTGCTGAACTTTTCATTCTTTCGTAAATAAGCCCGCCCTCGTGAACAATGGGTTAAGTCTAGAAAAACCTGCCGTAGCCCCATACCCTACCCAATCTCTCACGCTACTTGTCAAAAGGCAGAGTGGCTCCAAGGCCAGAAGAGCTGATGAAAAAAGAGCCCTGGATTCTGACTGCTACCAGTTTCTCTATGCCCCTGAGCCTGGCCTCAGGGTTTCCCTAGCAATTAAAACTGGGAGAATAAATTCTACCCTCTTCCTCCTTGGGTGTCATGAGAATAGAAAACATCAAAGAACCACTAACAAAGAATCAGAGATGAACAGAAGTGATGAAGTGATAATTCACATCTCTCTCATCAGCACCAAAAAGTGGGTACAGACTTGGCCTATTGACCCTTGACAAAGAATCTGGACAGATGTAAGGACTCTGGACACCCTGGGAAGCAGCATCCCTATTGTGATTCAAGAGGAAACTTGACTTTCCATTCAGAAGTCATGAAGTGAGCCAATATGCTATAATTTGTTATCCAGCCCAAGGCTCTTTCTAAACACAGCTAGCAAGGGGCTTTGTGAGGTAGGAACTTGGCGAGTCTCTCATGGTTCCCCTCAACTTACAGGAATCCTGACTTGACTTGGATTCAGACAGGCTGACAGCAGAAGCGTCGCGGGACTGGTCAATCATGCCAATGTTTACTTTGTGCTTGTAGGGATCCAGGGCCCCCAAAAGCCCTAACACACGGATAGCCTGGGTGGGAAAGGGGAGGGGAAAAAGAAAACATTCATCACAACATCTGATGACAACAGGTTTGATGACTAGTTCTCTCACATTCCATGACACCCAGTTCATACCTGAATGACCAGCTAGAAGAACAAAACGGAGGACAGGACATCTAATCAACACTCTGTCAGAGCATGTTAATGCCACAATCTCTCCCCAGTCTTCCAGCAAAGTCTTTAAAGAACCAAGTTTGCCATGTTCCCTACCTCTCTCCGTGTACCTTGGTTCTGCTCAGTCTTCAGAAAATTCAGAAGGACCTCAAGCAAAGTGGGGTACTTCCTGTAGGGCTCCACCACATAGCCAGTGCTGGCCACCAACTGTCCCAGGGTCCACAGAGCCACCTGGACAAACAACAGATCATGTGGTTTGTTGAGCCAGTAAGAGAGAAGAGAAAGCATGGTTTGTACTGTTTAATGATTGCCATGAAGCATTAGAGGCTTTTCCAAGAAAAGAAGTTTCCAGGAGAGGCACTAACCATTTACAGAAATCCTTGAGAGTCTGGGTGTAAAAACAAGGCCACAAACCAATGCAACAATGACTGGATAAAAAGATAAAAGAAGGGTGCCTGGGTGGCTCAGTCGTTAAGCGTCTGCCCTCGGCTCAGGTCATGATCCCAGGGTCCTGGGATCGAGCCCCGCATCGGGCTCCCTGCTCAGCGGGAAGCCCGCTTCTCTCTCTCCCACTCCCCCTGCCTGTGTTCCCTCTCTCACTGTGTCTCTCTCTGTCAAATAATCTTTAAAAAAAATGAAAAATAAAAGAAGAGCCCCACCATTCTCAAAGGAAATACACAGTCCTTCCACATCCTGAGTGATTAACAGGAGAAATCCGACTTAAAAGGAAATTAAGATTGTTCTTAATTTTGGTCTAGTCACCTAATGACCTTGGTGACCAAACAAAACGAAGCCAGGGCTGGGGGAGGGTGTGCTGAAGCTCTACTTGCCTCCACAGCCACAGGCTTAGGCTTTCTCTTTCCCTCAAGGGGCTGGGGTTCTGATAGATAATCTGGATTTTCTTTTATCTAGAGGAAAGGCCACTTGGCCAGCCCTGATGATTACTGAAAGTGACTCCAGGTCAGGACGACAGCTAATTCTGGCTCCAGATCTTTCTTCATTTTACTCAACAGCTACTTCTGAGTACTTAGTATGTTCCAAGCTCTGGGTTAACTAAGTGACGAAGAAAGGCAAGGGCCCTGACCTCCCAGGGGCCTGTTCTGCTCAGTCTGGGAGGAGTAGTACTCACCTGCCTTTTGGCCAACAGAGAGGAGTCCTGGAGCATGTCCATGATGATAATAAAGAGTTCATCCACCCATTTCCTCATTTCTAGGCCACTAACCTACAAAATGAAAAAGAGGGTGGTAGGTAAGATTAGAGATTATGGCATTACAAAGTATTTTGATTTCCTCAGAGACTGAACAGTATTCTTTCCATCCTATGGAAGATGCAGTTGTCCCCGTACCTGAGCCAATTCTCCTATTGTAGCCAAGACATTATTGATCACACCTGGGTTTGGGTCAGGGTCCGGATCTTTCAGTTTCAAAATTAAAGCCTATGAAAAGAAGGTATGATAAAAATGAATGCAGAACAGAATCTACTAGAAACCTTTCTTTTACGTAAGTAAAATTCACCCGAGAGACCATTTCAATCCTAGATAAAACTTCTAGGCTTTGTGAATCCAGAATTTCTCCAGAATGCGGATTCTAAAGCTTTTCTCCATACTGAGCCCAGTTAGATATATGAGAAAGCTGAGAAACACCATGATTTAAAAATGTTTCCCATGCCTTCTCCAATGGTATCTGATCATTTGCCACATTCACATAAGTTTTCAAAAATTTCACAAGCCTCTAACATACTCAGATTTTAAAAGCGAATTTTTTTCATTTTGAGGGAACTATTTTATGCCACTATCTACCTACTTCTCCTTTCCAAGCACATTTGATGATGTGCTTGAAGCTTGTATCTTATCCCTTATAAAAAGAGAGCCCTTTCCTGCAATTGGTGAGATTTTCGCTATTCTTTCTGCGAATGCTTGATGTGGCCCTTGACCGCGAGCCTGGAGCCGAAGAAATTATCTACTGAAACACTCCCACTGTCTCAAAGAAGCGGACATAAGATGACCCGGAAAGAAAGTGCCAGTGTCTCTAGCTTCTGTGAGCTACCTTCAAAATGGGCTCCATGTAGGGGCGGATGAGCCGTGGGGCATTAGAGACCAGGTGCCCCAGCATGCGGGCACTCTGCTCTTTGATTCTTCCAATGCCGCTGTGCTCCAGCTCCGTCAGAATCTGCAGGGAAGAAAGGCCCGTATGGTAGAGGAAGTTCTAGAGAGGAACGGTGTATCAAAGGGGAAACGTGGCAGGGAACCAGAGGAAGGAACCAGAACTGCCTGCGGATCAAGTAGCTGCTGGATCCTCCACAAAGGCCAACAGTCAGGGACACAGCAGTGGTGGGAAGAAAGACTGCTGGAAACCAGCCCCAGTCCCCACAGTGCCCCAGCCCCCACGGTCCCTCAGCTGTCCCCAAGCACAACTTTAACAGTACGGCACAGGCCCAGGGGGCTGGGAATACCAACAGGGACAGCGAGAGCAGGGGCCTGCAGAAATGAGGAACGAGGGAAGGGCTCTCTTCGAGAAAAATCTTTGTCTGGACAGCAAATCACTAAGGGGGCCTATAAATAATGACAAAGAATCAAAGAACAGTCAGAACAGCTATGCTGTTGAAAGAAATATTAATACTCAGTAGTGGCTTCAGGGACATCTAGATAAACCCAAACAGTGAGGGATTATAACAACAGAATCCCCTTGGACCTCGATGAACAGAAATAACATGTTTGTTCTGACATCCTTAAAACACCAGTAAATCAGCACGTTCTACTCATCGTGACACAGATATAAACAACTTAATATAGACAGACTTCTGGCGAGCTGAAGTTGCCAGAAGGAAATCTCTGAACCGTGAGAAAAGTGCATGTTAACTCAGCTACCCAGAGGAGGAGTCTACAACTTAATAATATATTTTGTCTTAGGTTACTGATTTAATAACCCTGACTTTCTGGATCCCCCCAGCAGCCTGTTTTCCCCCGTCACAGCAGACACCAGCAAGAGTAGACAGAGAGGGATGCTGAGAACAGACCCACGTGAGCCAGGAGATGGCTGGCAGGCAGGGAACAGATGCCCGAGAGGAGAGTGCCAATCTCTGGAGCACCAATGGCCAAATCAAAGATCCCCAAATTCACTTCCAGAGCCAGCGAGCATCGCTGCGCCCTCAGAACAATACCCAACACCCCCTCTGATGATTGAGAGGCATGAGGAAAAGGCCAAAGCACATTTAGGTAATGTCCCTTACCAAGAAGTGCAAATGTGTGATTCAACTTGTGAAGGTCTGTATCCACATTTGAAAACAAGAAAAATTAAAAATTTGGGGGTTTCAAGGGCTAAGCTCAGTACATGGTAAATTCATTCAATGGTACTTCACATTCTCCAGTATCAGGAAAAATGAGATGGCCTGATAGCCCGGCAGCTTACTGTAACCTTCTAGCAGACACAGGCCATGCCTGGCTTGTTCGCTAATGTTTCCAGCACCCAGCAGGACCTGGAACCTGGAAGATGTCCAAAACATCTATTGACTGAATGAACACACTGATATTCTCGTTAGGAGATATTTCTATATCAAGCTTCTTTAAGCAGGATTTGGGCTGGCAGGCTCAACAATGATTTGTTTTCCTTCCCAAAACCTTAGGTATTTTAAAAAAAGACTTAAAAGGATAGGCACTCCTATCACAGGCCAGCAGTTGAAGAAGTAAACCATTAGGCTACAAACAGAAGTGCCAACGTAATATAATCCTCTAATTTGTTGACTGATGATATTACAGTCACTTTAGTTACGATTGTGAATACACGACATTTCTCTAGGATGAAAGTTACGTATGTTAATGATATTTCTGTGTTTACGTTCTTTATGTGGGTGGGTCAGGAAGCAGAGCGGGAGGGAGGGACAGGGTGGGGTCGGGGGACAGGAAAGGACTGGGTGAGGCACACTGAGACCCAGAAGAGGTGGGTGGAAAGATACCGAGGCAGGAAGGACCAGACCATGCACCACTCGCAAGGAGGCCAGACAACTTATGTGGGTAGGTGGAGACAAAAACTGGGCAGCTAGATTTTAGCAGGAATTGAAAATCCTGGGGCGCCTGGCTGGCTCAGGTCAGTGGAGCATGCAACTCTTGATCTCAGGATTGTGAGTTTGAGCCCCACATTCAGCGTGGCGCCTACTTAAAAAAAAAAAAAAAAGTCCTAGTAGATGGAACAGCAAGGCCAATCTGAAGCTCCCTTTGATTCTAGTCCAGCAGCTTAGCTTGGCATCTGACATTATTTAAGAACGAAAGCCAGGGACCACAGACCAGGGGCAATGACCATGAGAAGCAATGCTGGAACCATTCTCCTCCTTGGCCTCTGTGCCTGACCTGGCATCAGCAAGAGCAGGAGAGCGGAAAGACAGAGAGGTGCTGGGAAAACTGACACCATCTGCAGCAGACTGAGTGGAGAGGGCCAAGAAGTGGAATCTCTGGTGACTTGCCAGGAACAAGAGAAGAGCTGCAGAAGAGGTTAGCCTGGGATAAGAGGGCCCCTGGAGTCATACTGCCAAGAGGCTTACAAGGTGATCAGCATTGGAACTGCGACTGCAAAGCTGGGAAAACATGGACTCTTGGAGCCAAAGGTGGCTTTCACCAGGTATCTCGACCTTTCTCCCCCTTCCCGGTCCTCGTCTCTCTTTCCCCAAACCGCTCTCACAATGACAGTCCCTTTCCCATTGCCTCTAGGTCTGACTGTCACACCATTACCTGGATGAGCATCTTGCGCAAGAAAGGCATGACGAAGGCCGGGTTCATGCTACTGAGCCGGCCCACGGTGCAGATGGCCAGCTCCCGGATCTCAAACACCTGGTCGTTCAGGGCCACAAACAGGGCCTGTAAATTCTCTGCCTGGGCCAGATGTGCATCAAAGCGCTCATCCAGGGATGCCAAGACACAGTACCGGATGTCAGGGTCTGCAAGAGCAATTATGCCTTTGAACGCCTCTTCAATGCCATCACCCCTCTGGTCATTTCCCAGTTTCTGTACCCACTGCCTCCGGCCTAGTAAGAGAATGCCACGTACCTTTCTCTCACCTCACTTGTCAAATCTTTTCTCTACTCATAGGAGCAAAGACAACAGAATTAAAGACAGATTCTTTTACACCAATAGGCTGGAGTAGCCAAGCCCAACGCTTTGGCAGAGACATCAGCTGGACATCAGCTGGCTGAGGCCAAAAGTCTCTAGAGAGGCCATGCAATGTAACTGGCTAATTCCAACTGCCCCGTGCACATAAACTCCCCTAGACTGCTTCCGTCTCATAAACCGTACCAGGATCTGTTATCCCAACCACGAGCAGTTTGCTGAGCACATCTGCCACCACTTGCACTGCGGTCTGGCTGACCACGTGAGCGTGGCCGCTGATGAGGTGGACGGAGGGCGTGAGCAGGCGGGAGCAGGTGCGGGCAGCTTCCATGCGGATCTCCTTGTGTTCGCTGTTTAGGAAATGATCTGCACAGTGGCGGACGAACTGGGTCAGAGAGTGGCCTGGATACAAACGCAGAGAGAAAACAAAATTAACACTGCTGCTCTGGATGGTAGATCTCCAACTAGCTAGCTGCATTTTTCATTTCATGGCTACGAATTCAATTTTCAACAAGATACTGACCCAGAACGCTTCTCTTAAAAAAGGTAACAAATGGGTTTCCGATCAGCAGAGAGGCAGAAGGGAGGCGGAGGAGCAGGGAGACACACAAAAAAGCATTCCAGCCACCCCCCTCATCCTAATCCTTTATTTCCTTCAAAGAATGAATAATTTTATTTTATTCTGACTCAAACCTTTATATTCCCAGAGAGTAAAACAATTCTTGATCAAATTTACCTTGTCTGTTTTAGTTCCCAGATTTGAATACCAAAAGAAAGTCTGGTGTAGGCTGGGTTTAAATATAGCTACTTTCTACTCATTAGAAATACATTACCCTGGGTGTCAATCAGTGCAAGAGGAGGAGCTACAAGAGGGAAACCACAGATGGCTATAAGCATTCAGATGGCACATTTAGGCTTTTTGTACTTGTTTCCCTGCAGTCTTGATCATTGCCACTTACATGATTTTAAATTTCAAAAGTATCCATTTTTCTCTCCTGAAATAGATCTCCCTAGGGCACTGATGTGGGTTTATCTGCAGCTTAGAACTCCACGCTGAACTACACAGTACAGCGCTCTTGAAAATCACACTGCCATAGGAATGGAAATACCTAAAAGCCTCTGGCTTAAACATTTTAAAGCATTAAATACCATCTCAGCTTCATGGACGTGGGGGATGGGGGCTCCATCTCTGACTTTCTCATCTCCGAAGCATTAATTCCTTGGATCAATGCATAATCTCCCTGAACACCATCTGCCCCCAAACTCAGGATGGGACAAAGAAACAGAGAGGAGGAATTAACAATACATGCAAAGAGCCCAGGAGGCTGAGCTGCTACAGGATCAGCTAGCTGGTCTCCAGGATCCCCAGCCAAGACCCAGGACTTCTAGGTGCCCTCATTCCTTTCTTGGGGTTCCCAGCAACACTCACTGTCTTGGCAAGCATGGCTGCAATTTCTTACCTTCAAACTCAAAGCTGCCAAGGGTTCGAAGGGCAAGAGTAATGCTGCCCACATCGCTGGCCTCAGGCAGGGCTGTGAGGCCAGGGGAAGCTAGCTGATGGGCCAGGCCCTTGGGCATGCCCGGGTGCCGGAGGGGTTTGTGCATCAGGACCAGGGACAGCATCTTCAGGAGCCCATCCTGGATGTCCTTCTTCAGCTGTGGAATCTGACGGCTCAGGTCGTAGAGCACAGCAGTGAGGGCAGGGCTGAGGGGAAGGAAACCAGGCACCTATGGTGCTGGACAAGACATTTGTCTGTTCTTGAGAAGAAACAGCCCTTCTTGTCCAGCAAGGGGATTTGGCCCATCACTGCTTGGTCTTTAAAGTAGAAAGGATACTATAAAATAGAAGAAATGTCTTGAACTCTCTTGGCCTGGTCAGAGATTTCAAAACAATCTATGAATTTCTGGTCTTTGCCAGAACTTGCTTAATGTAATTTAGCCACTGCTGAAGACCAAGTCTTAATAAACAATCTGGGAAGCAAACAAAGAGCATCATCCTTATTTTATAGCTAAAGAGAACTAAAGCCAGAAAAGCCAGGCAGTTTCCCAGTGATAACATAAACAACAGCTACAAACATCAACCGAGCACTTCTTCTGTGCAAGGCCCAGTGCCCAGAGTGCCTGTTTCATGAACTCTTTCACTTAACCCCCTTGACAACCTTGGACAACACGAGCTGCTCTTGTGCCCGCTTTTCAGGTGAGAAAACTAAGGCTCAGAGAAGTTAAGTAACTGGTCAGGACCACACAGCTAATTAGAGATGGAACCGGGATGCGAAACCAGCCCGTGTGTTTAGCGTGAGCTCTCCTGCCTATCCAGTTTAACGAGCAAACACCCATGACCCACTCTTTCAGCGCTGTCCCGATGCCGCCGGTCAAGGCTCTTACTACGCAAGACAGGAGCAGCTCAGGTTTCTGATACCCACCTCAGTCCCACTGCCAGCATGGGCTCCAGCAGCTCCTTGATATCCTGTTGGATGCCTGGCCCCATTGCCCGGGCCAGCATGCTGATGCAGGTGAACACTGTGGCATCCACCTGCATGGCCTTCTGTCTCCTGCAGGGGACCAAAAGAGTGGCTACTTCAGACACAATGACATCGTGTGATCAAAATCGCCTTGGGGCAAGGAGGGCAGGTGATCCAGGCAGGGCCACAATTTGCTGGCGAGCAGGTTATCTACTGCACAATTCCAGGGGGCCCATCACACCGGACACACTGTAGATTTGAATTTACAACAATCCAGCAGATGGCAGTCAAGTATCTTGAGAAAGGGGCCCCTTTCTGAATTTGCACACAAGGCACAATATGGGTCAGCGCGGTGCTGGCCAAGGTACCTATTTAGGAAGCAAACTGAACAGTGTGTACATCAGGGACCAGGGGGTAGGGTGCATCCATCATATGGAAAGAAATTCTCCCCCACGATGAGAACGCTGGGCTTTAGAATGGGGAGGCTTATCCCTTCACCAGACCGATCCTTGCTACTAACACAGAGAAAGATCAAAACACAGCTTTAGTCAACACTGACCCCCCGAGCCTTAGAGGAGACACCCTGGCCTCTCCAGCTTGCGGGGTGAAGGTTTTTCTTGTATTTTATTCACTGGGGAGGTTTCAAGGGGTGGAATAATGCACCCAACTTCAGTGACAAGGAAAAAGTGACCATTAGTTCTCTTCAGTTCCAGTCCAGAAGCTCTCTCTTTAGGCCTTACATCAAAAGACCCTTGAAAACCAGAGAAAAGAGCAAAACTAGGAGATTCCCAGTTAATAATAATATTGAAAACAGCACTGACATCTAACGTGTTCACAGGGTATTCAACCTCCCCAAATATTTATATCTGCATCACTTCATTTGAAAAAGGCTGGCACTCAACTGAGGAAGGGTTGTGCTTTGTATGATTTGCTACACCCTGGAGCTTAGTGACGTGGAGAATGGGCTTAAGCTCCATGGAAACTGGGATGGAGCATCCTTCTCCCCAGCCAAATGGGGGTGGAAGGTGAAATCACAATAGAGATGCTTACTTATGGGCAAAGTCCTTAGGGGGTAGGGCTGCACGGATGATGTCCAGCACACGAGGTAAATAGACCTTAAACTCAGATCTCACAGCCACAGAAAGCAGCCCCAGGGCTTGGAAGGCTGCTGTACGTTCCTTCTCCTTCTTGACACAGCTTAAGACATGGTTCATGGTGTCTTGGAGGTACTGGGTATCTGATCATAAGAAAGACAAAGCATATGGCTCAAGGTCAGGGTTGGTATATATGTCAAAGGTCAGAGTTCCTATAAAACACTTAAATTGGGGCGCCTGGGTGGCTCAGTCATTAAGCGTCTGCCTTCGGCTCAGGTCATGATCCCGGGGTCCTGGGATCGAACCCCGCATCGGGCTCCCTGCTTGGCGGGAAGCCTGCTTCTCCCTCTCCCACTCCCCCTGCTTGTGTTCCTGCTCTCGCTATCTCTCTCTCTCTGTCAAATAAATAAATAAAATCTTAAAAAAATATAAAAAAATAAAACACTTAAATTTAAGAATAAATTAAGAGAGGGGAGTCTGGGAGGCTCAGTCGGTTAAGCATCTGCCTTCGGCTCAGGTCATGATCTCAGGGTCCTGTGATAGAGTCTCAAGCCAGGCTCCCTGCTCAGCGAGGAGTCTGCTTGTCCCTCTCCCTCGGTCCCTCCCCTTGCTTGTGCTCTCTCTCTCTCAAATAAGTAAATCTTAAAAAAAAAAAAAAAAAAGAATAAATTAAGAGAGCCTGTTGAAAAAAAGTAAAGAAGAATTTAGAGGATGTATTAACCAAAGTCTTATGCTTAATAATCACTCCTCAGATACATCTTTTGGAAATATTACAAATATTAGATTTTTTCCACTTTAATTAAAAAAAAAAATCTTAAAGGGTCTCCAAAAACAATAACATTGCATAATTGTCCCCATTAGTGCTATATTTTGAGGGAAAGACTACATGCTCTTATTTAAGAAATATATGTTAAATCTTGCTTAAAAACAAAGAGATAATCATCTAAACTATTTTATATTATGTTGAAATTTAAAGTGATTTTGAATACTGTTTGCAATAAACAGGCCACTCTATTCAGCTTAGGCCTGGAAATCACTTTGCTATTATCCAGAGATTTCTGTTATAGTTATATTTAATAGAACAACATTTAGTCTGTAATTTGGGAAGCCACAAGTGTATTTTCATTAAGTTTCCATCAGCCAATGTGAGCAGGTAGGCGATTCTTGGGCAATTTAAGCGAAAGTGTTATTACTCCTCCAAAGGCTGGAATTTCCTGATTTTTGTCTCTTCTATTTCTTCCCTTCCATCTTGCTGGCCTCAAGTCCATGCACCAGCAGAACATACACAGCAGCAGAGAAGGCAAGACCACACATCCATTAGAAAGTGAGGGGTGTTGAGGGCCTCCAGAAGCTCATTTAGGAGGCAGTGAAGTGCAGTCCCAAACAGCATAGATGCCTCCCTGCATTTACTCTAATGAGAAAGGTCTTCTTTCATGGATCTCATGGTCAAAGCACTCTGGGGCTTGAAAACAGAAGAGTAAGGTGATGTATGTAACCTTAAAATCAGAGCACATCCATGAGGAAAACGGGACTTCTGCACGGGGACAGCATTTCAGCAGGAAAGGAGCCTAAATCAAGAGGGTGACATCCTTTGCCCAATTTAGCACCCTAGGAGACTAGGAATTGTTAGAGGTTCCAGCCCAATCTTAGCATGTTTTTGATATGGCCAAAAATTACATCATTGGGAAGTTTGAGCAATGACTTCCAAGCTGCAAGCTTTAAATTTAAAGGGGGCACTTTCCCCATGAGGCCACATGTATGGGGGCTGCCCAGGCTGAATTTCAATGACACATTTTAGTATATTATTTAATAAAACAATAAAAACCCACATCAAAAGAATACACCTAGGGGCCCTCTGAGCCTTGGTATCCTGCTCCTAGGCGGGCCTTTGAACTTACTGGGGTAACTGCTTCCACAATATGCCAGACTTTGATCAAATTCGGCCTAGTTATTACTTTCTTTTGAACCACAGACTTTCAAACCACGGTTATTTAAAGCTCTACTGAACAGGGGCATGTCTGATCATTAAAAAGGAGAACAGCTGCTGGGTACCAGGTAGGAAGAATGGAAAACTGAAAAAAATATGGGTGATTCTCATGATATCATCTCTCTCTGGTTCATTGATTTTATGCGGCTAATTGTCTCGTCCTTACTCAACACATTCTCGTCTCACACACAGCACATTTAACGCCAACCATGCATTTTTCCCATTTCATCTGAACTGGGTGGTGTGAAATGAGTCTGTGTGCTAGGGAATGGCATCTGCAAAGGGTCGGGCTGACCTTCTACTTCCACTCCTGGCTCTCATTTGCTCCTGAATGCTTATTAAGCACAGGCGATGTGCACCGCAGTGAGGTGCAAAAAGATGTTCGAGATGGGGTCTCTCCACTCAGCAAGTAGGGAGGTAAGATAAGGATATTAAGTATGAACAGGCAACTGGAGTATTATTACAATTTTTAACCTTGACCTTACTTCTAAAATGGATTTGAAGGAGGGAGAGGGGGCAGTAAAAGCAGAATAATGGTTTCCATCTACTGGGGCTTACTCTGCCATTTGGATGAGCTGTTCAGGCACTAATGCAGCTCATCTTGCAAGACAAGGACTGTTATTCTCCACAGACAAGTCAGGAAGTGGAGGCCTAGGAAGGTCAAATAACCTGTCTGAAAACCTGACAGTTAAGGACAGAAGCCAGATTCATCCCAGGTCGGATGCCAAAGCCTTCCCACAGCTGGATGCTCTGAAGGAAGGGGGAAGAAAGTACTCCCAGCAGGAGTCACCCAGGAAGGCCGTGGGGAAGCCAGCACCTGAGCTGGGGCCGCTCCAGGGGCCAGGGATTCTCACTGCCCAGTGCAAAGGGCAGGAATATGGGAACCCACAGTCCGTCATCCCTGAAACCTGCCTCTGAAACCTCCAGGCCCTCCTCTGTCTGAGCAGTGAGGCAGGTGGGTGACCAGGGGCCGAAGCAGGACGGACACTGCATCCTCCCTGCCCCAGAGAGGCTGCTGCGGAGTAGCTAAACCCAAACTGCCCTTCCTTTGGTCTCTTCGAAGCCTGTCACCAACTTGTTGTCTTCCATACATGCCAAGTTGCTTGGCTCCCCAACGGCCTCTCTGCCTGCACTCTGATTTTTCCTGCGACATCTGTAGCAACCCCGAATGAGGCCCGGCTGAAATCAGACAGGAGGCAAAGATGCCAGAGACGAGCCCCGAGGTTGGCATTGCTTCAAACGAGAGGTAGACATGACTCTTGGGAATCACTTCTGTTTGATTTCAACAGGGAATGACACGACATGTCCGTGGACATCCTCACCTGTGAAGGCAGAAGGTCGAAACGCGGCCAGGCGGGGCAACAAATTAAGGATTGTCATCTGGATCAGCGAGTTCTTGCTATTCCTGCATTTCAGCACCCACTGGCACACCTGAAGGAGGAAGGCGCAGGGTTGGTGAGGGAGCGGGAGAGGGAGTATGGAGCTTGGGGAGGGGGGTGGCCCCTCGCCACTTACCTGATCAAATTTCTCCTCCATCAGGTCTCTGCAACACCGACTCTCCACCAGGGTGGACTTCGCTGGGCTGGGGGAAGCCCCGAACCCCATGAGGCCTTGGTGAGAGCTGTACCCCAGCAGTCCCACCAAGGCGTTGGACTGAGGGGGCTGGACAGCCTGGAAACTGGTGAAGGGGGTAATGTGGCGAGGTTTCGTGCCGAAGCCCATGAGGTCCTTGCAGTACTTGTCATGCACCAGCTGCTGCTGTGTGATTTCTTCCATTTCTTCTCTCAGGCGCTGTATGGGGGGTGGGGGATCAGCTTAACTCACAAGTGCCATTTGCCTAGCCACTGTGGGGTCTACAGAGTGACTCGTCTGCCCCACCCTGAAGGGGAACTATTTTCAAAGTGGGGGGGTGCCCGCTCCTCATCTTCCTGGATTTCCCCAGAACCTTGCAGGAGGACTGGTTTTGTTCCAATTCAGGCAGAAGAGCACCACCTACCGACTGATGAAGCAGCAGCAGCAGGGGGCTGGCTGCGGAGGACCCCTCCCTTGGTTTGGGAAAGCTGAGTTGCAAATGGCTGTGACTCCAGACCTAAGGTTGTGGCCAGGAAGCCTCTGGCGAGGGTGACGGGCAGCCCCACGCCAGGGTCCTGGTGAGGCCAGGCTCCTCTCATCAGAAACCCAGGCCGAAACAACTTGGGAAAGTAATTTTCTCGGGATCCGAGGAATTCCGTGGCTGGTGGGACTAACCTGACTGGCTGAGAATTCACATCTATGTCCTATTCAAAGCGCTGCTTAGTAACAGTCCAAACAATTCATTTCTCAACTTCCATACTGTTCTCGACACAGATACTCTCACTTTTCAGAAATTCTCTGCACTATTCTTATCAAGGTCACCAAGGACTCTGATGCTGCTAATTGGATGGTCAATTATGTCTTCATTGTATCTGACTAATCTGCAGTGTTTGAGCCAACTTAATATTTCCTCCTCTTTGAAAACTCTTTCTTCCTTGGCTTCTTGGATCCTGAGCTTTCCTGGCCTTCCTCCCCTACCCGCACCAGCTGCCCCTTGGTCTCTCCTGGTTGCTCCTCATCTCCTGACCTTAGGTACCAGGCCCCACCTCTTCTCCAACGACCCCAGTGCTCTGCTGGGGAACTAGTCACCCAGTCTCAGGACTTGAAGTCATGGCTATGTGCTGATGACTCCCAAATCTGTGTCTCTGCCCAGAACCCCCCAGAAAGACCCAGTTCTCTGCTCAGATACCCAACAGGTGTCTCAAACTTAACATTCATACGTCTGCACTCATCTAACATTCAGAAGCAAACTCCTGACCTTCTACCCCAAACCTGCTCCTTCCACCTCAGTCCTCCTGTCTCAGCAAATGCTGCCCTATCCTCCCAGTCTCACAGGCCAAAAACCTTGACTCCTCTCTCTCCCACTGACCCCCCAGTCCCAAATTCAGAATCCAGCCACTCGTTGGCCTGCACAGTTTCCACTAGGGTTCAAGCTGCAAAAGTTCTCTGCTAAGGTTGCTGCTGTTCCTTCCTAACTGGACTCCTGGCATCAGCCCGAGCCCTGCTGATAATCCACTCAACATGGCAGCCACAGCAATCCCTCTGAAACATGAGTCAAATGTCACTCTGTTGCTCAAAACCTACTAACAGCTTCCCACTTCACACACGCGGTCTGTACGGTGGCTCCTGGGACCCCACACGATGTGCCCCTTTCCTTATCCCAGGTATTCCTCTGACCCCATCTCCCGCCACCTCTCTCCTGTCACACAGCTCAGTCCCAATGACAATCTGGTTCCCCTCCAAAGGCAGCAAGCTCCCGCCTTGAGGCCTTCGTGCTGTCTGGAATGCTCTGTCCAGGTCTTTATTTGTATGGCTCTTTCTTACCTCCTTCACAACTATGCTCAAATGTTACATTTTAAAATGTAATCCTTGATCCACGCTAGCACCTCCTGGTCCCTTTCCCTGCCCTACTTTTCTCCAGAACGTTCATCACCATATGATACATTACAGCTGACACTTGAACAACAGGAGTATGAACTGCACTGGTCCACTTATATGTGGATGTTTTCCCATAAACCCAGTATGGTACCGTAAACATATTTTCTCCTTCTTATGATTTTTTTTTTTAAAGATTTTATTTATTTATTTGACAGAGACACAGCGAGAGAGGGAACACAAGCAGGGGGAGTGGGACAGGGAGAAGCAGGTTTCCCACTGAGCAGGGAGCCCAATGTGGGGCTCGATCCCAGGACCCTGGGATTGTGACCCAAGCCGAAGGCAGCCACTTAACTGACTGAACCACCCAGGCGCCCCCCTTATGATTTTCTTAACAACATTTTATTTCCTCTAGCTTACTTTATTGTAAAAATACAGTATATTATACACATAACATACGAAATGTGTGTTAATTGACTGTTTATGTTATTGATAAGGTTTCTGGTCAATAGGAGGCTATTAATAGGTAAGTTTGGGGGAGTCAAAAGTTATATGTGGATTTTCAACTGCCTGGGGGGGTTGATGCCTGAACCTCTGCGTTGTTCAAGGGCCAACTGTACATATTTTTACTTATTTGTGTATTGTCTCTCCCTGCTAGAATATAATGCCTTATTCACTGCTGTATTATTCTAGCTCTTAGGACTTGGTGTAGCTGGCCCACAGCAGGTGCTCAATTAATATCTGTTGAATGAATTAACAAGTTACAAAGTTATTATACCTTACATTTGGATAGTTCTTTAGAATTTACAAAATTTACAATAAAGTTCCATTTTAATTAAACCTAGTTAGGTGATGTTCTGTTTTCCTGGGAGAAAAAAGAGATCCCACAGCTGTACAAGCTACAGTGGAAAGCCTACGCTATACTTGGGTAGGGAAATCTCCGAGGGCTACCATTTATGGAATGCCTACTCCATCAGGTGTTGTGCCAGACACTTCACGTATTCAGTCGACCCTTGAACAATGTGGAGGTTAGGGGCAAAGACATCCTATGCAGTCGAAAATCCATGTGTAGGGGCGCCTGGGTGGCTCAGTTGGTTAAGTGTCTGCCTTTGGCTCAGGTCATGATCTCAGGGTCCTGGGATCGAGCCCCACATCGGGCTCCCTGCTCAGTGGGGAGTCTGCTTCTCTCTCCCTCTCTGCCCCTCCCCCCTACTCGTGCTCGCTCTCTGTCTCATTCTTTCTCTCAAATAAATAAAATCTTTAAAAATAAATAAATACATAAATAAATAAAAAAATCAAAGAAAATCCATGTGTAACTTCTGACTCCCTTAAAACTTTACTAACAGCCTACTGTTGACCAGAGTCTTACCGATAATAAACAACTGATTAGCACACATTTAGCATGTGTATTAGATGCTGTATTCTTACAAGAAAGCTAGAGAAAAGAAAATGCTATTATGAGAAACAGAAGGAAGAGAAAATACATTTACAGTACCATACCGTATTTACCAATATCCTAAGTGTATGTCATCTGTTGACAAGATGAATCGTCTGTCAGTACCTACATGAATACTGTCTTATTTGAGGCAAAACAATGTAGATGTTAATATTCATTACTAACACCAGACAGCAAAAATGAAAAGATAATGTGAAAAAGAAAATCGTATTTATTTACAGGGATAACGAACGACGCAGGCACCGATGACGAAGAAGCAGCAATACGACTGTTTTACGGCAGCTTAGCGTCATCGAGACAACTGATTCACGGTAGCCTAGCCTACAAGTGAATGAGTCATCACATTTTTATGGCGTACAGTACTATAGTCATATTCATAATACAGTATTGGAAACACCGATGGATACATTTTTTAAAAACCCACTTACCTGCGATGATAGGCTGATACGCAGTTTCTCCAATTACGAGAAAGGTATACTGTACGGCCATGAAATTCTTTGAAAGCAAAGTTATAAAACGGTAAGAAAACCAACACATTATTACCTTTAGCTTGAAAGTAAACCTCACTCACCCTACGCCCACACAGGGACAGGCTGTCCACTTCCACACGAGCTTTGCACACGAGGTTCCACATGATCGATTCACAAAAACATCTCATACAGTCTTGCTGTACAGTCAATAGATTTTCACATAAAGACTAACAAACACACAATAGGTAAGTTTATTAACCATACAGCATGATGATTCTTTCCTATTTACTAGCAGGAAGTGGCTCAGCAGAAGCATCTGCATTCTCGTGGGTCTCACGGTGAGTAGACTGAGGCAGAGGAGGGGCCATCTGGCTGCTGCAGGGCTGGCAGCAGCGGAAGAGGTGGGAGGGGAGGCAGGAGACACGGCACACTCTGTGCAACTTTACAGAAATACATCATAATTTCTGTTTGAATTTTTTGCTTTTTCATTTCTCTAAAAATGTCTTTCTACAGTACCGATCCCTCTTCCACGGTCTGCTTCATTTCAGTGCCTGCATCATAGAAGGATCCATGTCGTAAAAGACATCAAGAGCAGTCTTGAAATAACCAGACCCCTCCTGGTTCCTGGCACTGCTTCTCCTAGGCCGTCTTCCTCAACATCCAGCACTGGTTTGGAAACACTCCCCTCCCTCAAATCATCTTCTGTTCGATCCCCTGGTGTGGTGTCTATTAGCTCTTGAAAGTCTCCAAGATCCATATCACCCTTTAGCCCCCACCTTTTCTGCCATATCCACTTTCTTTCATTCTCTTTCATGGTTTCCTTGACTGGCCCTGTCATAAGTCCTGTGAAGTCATGCGCAAGATCTGGCCACAGTTTTCTCCAGGAGGAATTTGTTTCAGGCTTCATGGCATTTGTGGCTTTTTCTACAACAACAATGGCATTTTCAATGGTGTAATCCTTCCAGACTTCCCATCAGGGTTCTCTTCCACAGTATTGACAATCCTTTTCACAAAGTACCATGTGTAATGAGCCTTATAGGTCATGACCCGGATCTAGAGGCTGAATTAGAGACGCTGTGTTTGGGAGCAGGTAGACCACTTTGATGACTCTGGTGTTGAACTCATGGGGTTCTGGGTGGCCAGGGGCATTGTCCAATATTGAAAGAATTTTAAAAGGCGGTCCCTTACCAGCAAGGTACTTCTTGACTTCAGAGACAAAGCATTAAGGGAACCAATCCAGAAAGAGAGCTCTTGTGGTGTTTATCTCTCCCCTTCAAAGCTCCAGGGTTAGCAATTTATAGATAAGGGCCGTCTGATCATAAACTCCACTGTGTTGCATGAGAGAATTAGCCTGCCCCTTCCTGCCTCGAATCCTGGCGACTGCTTCTCCTCCTAATAAATGTCCTCTGTGGCATTTTCTTTTCCAGAGTAAGGCACCTTCGTCTGCATTAAAAGTCTATTCAGGCACATATCCTTTCTCTTCAGTGATCTTCTTTATGGCGTCTGGGAACTCATCTGCTGCCTCTTGGTCAGCAGAAGCTGCTTCTCCTGTTATCTTGACTTTTTTTAAAGTCAAACCTCTTTTCAAACTTATCAAACCATCTTTTATTGGCATTCATTCTCTAGCTTTCAGTCCTTCACCTTCCTTTTGCTCTAAGTTGTCAGATAATGATTTCGCTTTTTCTCGAATCATATTGGTCTTTAAGTATACCTTTCTTACAGCAATCCTGTACCCACATAAAAGCTGCATGTTCAATATGAGATAAAAAGAGATTTCTCAAAAAGTGCAAGACTTTTGTGCCTGTTGGCACAGCTGCAGCAGTAACTTCACAGATTTCCTTTTCTTTTTTTGCACTGGTCCTTACGCTGGGTTCATTTATCTTGGAATGGTGGGCGGCCACAGCTGCAGATCTCAATCTGCGGTGCATATCAAGCGATTCAACTTTCTCTTATAACATCATGACTTTGCTTCTTGGAAGAACCTCACTAGTGGCACTTCGTCCGGGTTCCATAGTATTATTCAAGGTTTACAGTATTGCACGAAACACGATGAAACACACATGAGAAGTACGACAGGGCACTTCTTATTGCGACGCGCGATTTACTGGAGGGGCGAACTGTGCACACAGATGAGCCTTGCGGTGTGTTAACCAGACACTCGCAACACCTGAGCTCACAGCAACAGCAACACGAGGTGGCTATGAAATTACTGCAGAAGACAGTGTGTCCCACAGTCAACTTTCCACAGTTAGGATTTAATATTGTACCTTCATATTTGTTCACATTTTTCTCAACTGCGAATGGCGCCACGTATAGTCTGTAAGTGCTGGTATGTGTAAGTTTAGGTAAATTTCTAATTTTTGTAATAGATTCGTGTACATTTTGTGGTAGTAAATAATTAGACTAGTATCTACATGTATTTTGTGCATTTGTGACATACTTAACTTCTTAATTTTTTCAATATTTCTAGGCTATGTGGTTCATCTGTTGAGTTAGTTGAGGTATCACAAACCTCCAAAAAATTTCCCAACATATTTACTAAAAAAAATCCACGTATACGTGGACCCATGCGGTTCAAACCTGTGTCATTCAAGGGCCAGTTGTATTTAGAAACCTCACAGGAGCCCAAGGAGGTGGATGAGATCCCTGTTAACAGCAAGGAAAATGAGGCTAAAGGAAGTAAAATAACGTACCCAAGTCACACAGTAGAGAGAGGAGCGGGGATTCCAAGCTAGACTCCTGGGTTCTACACGTACAGCAGCAGGTGCTGCCCAGCGCCTACAGCACCACCATTACCAAACGGCCCCTGGGTCTAGTAAAGCAAGAAGCCCCGGGACAAAACAGCACACCAACTCGCTCCCCATAGGAAGACTCGCAGAGGGAGCTCTACCCCCAATGTATCCTGCATCCAGCGGACTGACACTGAATCTCTTCCGCGTCTACACTGCCAACACCAGTGGCGGCCACCACCATCACCCGCCCAGGCTCCTTCCATAGACCCCCTGGCAGCCAGGAGAACGGGACGCCCAACTACAAGGAGTGCAGTTGCCCAAAGGCCCCCGCTGCGACTCTGAAAACGTCACCATGTTTGCGCCACGGCCACGCTTGCCATCGGCTGCCTCTAGCCACTGACAGCACGGGGGAGGAATGCTGCGGAGGGCTCACCTGAGAGCCAACTGTGGCCTGAGGCCCCCACGGTGGCTCTGCATGGGGGCCTAGCATGCTTCCAGCCCACTTTCCTTCGCGGTCTTGTTCACTTAGGGCCAGCTGTGCCCTGCATCTGATGGCTTGCCAGTCTCTCCCTGCTCCGTTTTCTTTCCCAGTCTATTTCCGTAACAAAAATGCTGGCACTTTTAACCACACCCCCTAACTAGTCTCCTGCTTTCATTCCTGCCGCGGCACAAGCTTTGCCCCACAAGTCGCCAATGATTATTAAAAATGAGGCCCTCACACCACTCCCCTGTGTACACACTTCTGAGGTTTGCAGTGAGAATAAAAGCCAGTGTTTACCACGAACCGCGAGGCCTCGGAATTTGCCGCCCCCCCCTCCCTGGCTCTTGTGCCCCAGCCACACTTCCCTTCTTTCTGTTCCCTGAACTTTCAAACTCTCTCCCACCTCAAAGCCTCCACCTGGAACACAATCTCCCTGCCCTCTGCAAGGCACGCCCCTCCACGTCCTGCAGGTCTCAGCTCAAATGGCACCACCCCAGAGAGGAAGCCACCCCCTCCCCCCTGCTACCCTCCATCCCATTACTTCCTAGGACTTAGTGCTTTTCTGAAATGACCTTGTTTACTTGCTTACTGCCTGTGTCCCTTACATCACATCCTCTGTAAGGACAAGGATCTCGCCTGTCCTGTTCACAGAATGGCACGTGGGAATCCAGACTCCCTTCTGACGTGGCTTCTCACCTCTCCCTCCATGCTGCTGATGCGGACCAACTCGTTGAGGATCAGCAAGGCTCCATGGATGCGATCATCCCGATTCATGCCTTTCTCCTTGGCCAACGTCTCATCAAACCCTTTCTCTGCTTCTTCAAATGTATGCTATGAGAGATACAGAATGTGTTAATTACCCAAGGTCCAAAGGCAGAAAGAACACAGCCCACCCCTTCTACACAGGCGGTTCTGTGGTGTGACCAGGCCTGCTCAGTGGCTGGTACCAGCTACATCAATGATACGAAGTTACCAAGCTCTTTCCTTTAATTTAGCTTCAACCCGCACAATACCATGAGGCAAGAGACCATGACCATCCCTATTGAACAGATGAAAAACAGAGGCTCAAGGAAATTAAATGACTTGTCCAAGTTCACATAGCAAATTGTGCCAAGCCTAGAACCCAGGTCTCCAATGCCATGTTCAGGGCTCTCTTTGTAGTACAAGCTCCTTGGTTAAGTTTTCTTGGCAACAGCAATCGGCACAGGGCTTATGACTCTGGAGGAGAGAGAACCAGCCCTTTCTAAACTAGTATCATTGTATGTTGCTATTTTTCAGATACCCATTTTTCTATAATTTAATATCTGAGAAGAGAGCTCTTATAATTATTGATAAGACAATAAGTCAGTTTAACTGAACCACATTTTCACTCTTAGTGGTATGTACGATAATGGTGTGGCTACCAACAGATCTTTGCTCTAGTGAAATACAATGAAATAACTACTGACCCACACAATGTAACACTTGGCTCTGTGGCAAGGCCCCGTCGCGGCCCTTTTGGAGGGGTGATGCTATATGTATGCATGACTCGCAGGGGGATGGAATGGCGACATGCTCACCCGGTACCACTGAGGCTTCTGCATCTCCTTCGGCTCACGCTGGGTGGTGAGGATCAAACAGGCACGAAGGGCGGCTACAGCTCCCTCCCGGATGGCCTGTTTGGGGTCCCACACAGCCACAAAAATGTTGTCAAAGAAGGGCTGCACTTGCTGGAAGAAGAAGGTGGGGACGCTGATGGCCAGCTCACGGAGAACCAGAACCTAGGAGAGAAAGGCACACAGAGGACTCTCATCTGTATCAGAGTTTGATTCTGTCACGATACGGTCTCTTGTCATCATGCAGTGTATATATACATCAGGAAGAGAGTGAACTTGTCCACCCTTCTAGCTAGGAATCTCTGGGGACCTACGAGTAAAAGTAAAATTGATCAAACATCTCAGTGTTCATTATCCTAGGGCATTTACAAACATAGGATGTTCCTCATGTTAGAACATAAACTCTAGAAGGCAGACATGTTTTATACTTTGTATACTGCCCTCAAAAGCCTAAAACCATCCCTGGAACACAGCAGTATTCAATAAACATTTACTGAATGAGCTAATAATCCTGTTCAATATTTAATCTTGCTATTATGTTCATCTGACAGTGGAAGAAACTGAAGGTCAGAGGTTGCTCCAAGTTTCAGAGTCAGGAAGGACAAAACCGACTTGCAGCAGGCTCCATGTGTGTGTCCCTCACCCAGTCCCAGGATCCCTCCTCGTGGGGCTGGCTCCTAAAGAGGGAGCTGACAGGAAAGGATCCAAATGATGCTTTGATCCCCACCATATTCATTCCCAGATCCCCTCTCTCTCTCTTTTAAAGATTTTATCTATTTATTTGAGAGTGAGAGAGAGCACAAGCAGGGGAGCTGCAGAGGGACAGGGAGAAGGCTCCCCGCTGAGCAGGGAGCCTGATGCAGGGCTCAATCCCAGGACCCTGGGATCATGACCTGAACCAAAGGCAGATGCCTCACCGACTGAGCCACCCAGGCACCACCACCCCAGATTCTCTCTCTTAAGGACAGACTCTCCCTCATCTTGCAGCCTGAAAGTCTGGTCCTCCAAACCAGCCTTTTTCAGGGACAAAAAGCAGTGGGGATGTGGGGCACCCGGGTGGCTCAGTTGGTTAAGTGTCTTAATCTCAGTTCAGATCTTCATCTCAGGGTCATGGGTTCAAGCCTCGAGTTGAGCTCCAAAATGGACATGGAGCCTACTTTAAAAAAAAAGCAGTGGGATACACCACGAGAGGAGGAAAAGAGGCTCTCACTCCTCCAAATGCAGAACAGCCAACGGGGAAAGAGGAAGTCTGGTCTAGGTACCAACCAATCAATAATGCCTAAAAAGTAAACAGGAGTGGCACCTGAGTGGTGCAGTCAGTTAAGTGGTACTCTTGGTTTCAGCTCAGGTTGTGATTTCAGGGTCATGAGATTGAGCCCTACCTCGGGCTCACGCTCAGTGGGGAGTCTGCTTGAGACTTTCTCTCCCTCTGCCCTTCCCTTGCACTCACACATGCGCTCTCTCACTCTCTAAAATAAATAAATAAATTTAAACAAATAAATAAATAAAATAAACATGAAAGGCCTGAAAGGAGGGTGGGGAAGTGAAGGTCCCACTGCCCCTGCTCCTCTCCTACTCCTAGGCCTTCCGTATTCCCACGGTACAGCAGAGAGACCCTGACAAAGACACTGATGGGATCATGCAGACAGTTATCTGGGGCTTTGGAAGCTTTTTGGCTTGTGGCTTCTTCCCTTCCTATGGCTGAGGGGTGCCTTCTGCTTAGGAGGCAATTTTGATTCTAGGAAATTAGAGGTCCAGGTAAGCGCTACACTTAGGGCTGCTTCTCAAGCAACAAAAGAGAACTTTAAGTTTCCTCTTCAGGTATGGCGCTCAGGGCAAAAAGAGAAAGGGATTCAGGACAAAACTGAAGGCCCCTAAGAAGCACAGTGCCTATGCCTGGAGCGTCCCCTCATTGTGCCTTTCAGGGACCTGAGCACATTGTGTGGGGGACCCCTCCCCGGAGGCACTCACAGCTGCGTGTCTCCGGCCCTCGTTGCGGTCGGCGCCCAGCCACTCCAAGGCTCGCTTCACCTCAAACTCCACATACTCAGCTGTAAAAGTGTCCCCTGCCATGGCGAGGCGGCCAATGGCCTTTGATGCCATCTCCATGACAACTGGGTCATTCGAGGGGAGGAGGTTCCGAAGATAGTTAGCGAATCTGCCAATCCGAGTGGCATTCCCACCTTCCACTCCAATGAGGCTGGCTGGGAAAGAGAGGAAGGCAAAAGGTGAGGATGGGTGCATCCTGTCCAGGAGAGCGCACTGCCCTGAAAGAAGGCTGGCAAGCGACCCCTTCCTTCTACTTTGAGCACAGAACGCAACTTCCAGATGGGAAGGATGCAGATAATTTTCATTTTAAAGCAACACACTTGATGTTTGTGCCAGAACTACTTACATAAGGCAAAATAACCTCATTTTAGTACAGATAATTTGTTTTCCCAAGAAGAAAGAGAAAACAAACTGAAAATGAATAGGAATTCACCAGACCAGTCCCTGGGGTTTGAGAATGACATGCTTTTTATCACTGTTCCCCACCGCCCCCTGTCCATCCGTGAGCCCCGCTGCACCAAACTGCTCGACAGAGACACTAGAGCCTGCAACAAGCAACACGGGGCGGCAGAAGGAAAGCTGGCTTCTCGTCTCACGGTGGCCACTGCCTGGCCCTAGAAAAGCTGCGTCACAGTTCTCAGACTCTGTATCTGAAAATACCAGCTTTGCCCACGTCCCAGGACCATTGCTAGGATCAATACCTGAATAGGTACACTGAAAGCCACAAGGCTCCTTAAAAATTCCTTAAACAGGTAAGAACAAAGCATCAGTGCACAGCACACCCAGGTGCAGGACACGAAGGGAGCCACGCTTTACTCCCGGTCGTTCCTGTCGCCAGGCTGTCCTTACCTATGGCCAAGATGCCACCTTTTCTCTCATTGGCATCTGAGCTAGAAACCAGTTCAAAGATGTGATGGTTCAGCTGATCATAGAAGCGCGTAGACTCCTCCTGACTCATCTGCAAAGGAAGGTGTACGCAGAACAGCTTCTGATGACCCCCCCGAGGCTGGGGCAGCAGTGGCGGGGGGGGGGGGGGGGAGGGCGGGGTGGGCGGCTTCCAGGGGGTAGGACTGAGAGGTGGCCAGCAGATACAGCTCAACCCAGAGAGGACAAAGCTGCTGCCCACTTTTATAGCTGTAAACTGTTGAGCAACTGAACTCGCGGTTCATCTGTTTATGGAACAAACACTTGTTGAGCAGGCCGCATCCTGGGGTTACAAGGACGCAGGAGACACTGTCCTGACGTCACATGAGCTCTCTATCTAGAAAGCCCCAGGCTACCAACTCTTCAAACCCATCCCAACCACTGTTATCAGATGGAAAGAACTGAAGGTCTGGAATACCGTGGGAAAAAGAAAAAAAACAAACACGAAAAGAAACAGCTGACTCTACACTGACTCCTAAATGCCATCATAACACAGGACATGCCCCAGAACCGTGTACCCGCTGCAAAGGAACCTGCATATCGCACAGACAAGAGAAACTGAGGGTCGTCACGTTCCAAACCCTCACTGAGCTGTCAAAAGGAATCTAGACCCGTGCTGGTACATTTGGACCAAACATTCCCTGGCGAATCACAGAAGCCCCAACCTCTCGAAGCTCCATGGTGACATAGTGCTGGAGCTCCTTGGCAGCTTTGGCCCTGGTCTCCTCATTTCGGCTCTTCAGGCCGCTGGCGAACTGCTGCAGGACGCTCACGTTGCTGGACGTGGTGGTTGCTGTGGTGGCGGCAGTGGGTCCGGTTCCGAGCATCCTGATCTGAGGTTCTTTGGAGAGAAACTTCCTTTAATGTTCTGGATAACAAACCACAGTGATGAATTTATTTATGGCCACGGTTCTTCAGCACAGGTCTCCACCCTGCCCGTGTCAGGAAGGGGATCCTACAAAGGTTGGGAGACCTCCCTGAGGAATGCACAGAAAAGCCTTGATTAGTCAACAGTGACTGGTGTTGAAAACAGGCAATGTAGCAGACAGGGTCAAGCTGTGGGCTGTGGAGCCAGACTTCCTGGGTTCGAATGCAGTCCAAAATTATAGGGCATCTGCTTTCATCAGAGAGGATGAAACCCAAGGATGGAACCCAGATCAGGTCATGATCCCGGGGGTCCTGGGACTGAGCCCCGCATCGGGCTCCCTGCTCAGCGGGGAGTCTGCTTCTCCCTCTCCCTCTGCTCCTCCCCCAGTTTGTGCTCTCTCAAATAAAATCTAAAAAAAAAAAAAAAGCATATCAAAATTATATACCTTGAGGAAGATACTGAAAATGTCCCAGTTTCCTCACCTGCAGTAGGATAACATTACCTAACTCATAGCATTGATGTGAGGGTTAAATAAGTTAATAAATGTTAAAAAGTGCTTAGAACGGTGCCAGGCACACAGTGAGTGCTTAGTAATTGTTAGCTATTATTATCATCATGACTACTCCATACGTGGCCCACTGCCAGGCAGTAGAGATAGGGAGGTAGAGAGAAAATAAAACAAGCCTAAGACTGTCCCTTTCCTCAAAGCATTCAATTTTAAGAGGGACATTGATTATTATTCTATAGCAGCAATGGCCAGTAAAAACACAGTACAAGCCATAAGAGTAATTTTACATTTCGTGAGAGCCATATCAAAAAAGGTTAAAAACAGGAGAAATACATTTTTAAAACCCAATACATCCAAAAGATCATTTCAACCTGTCATCAACATAAAGAATATAGATATATTTTCCATTCTCTTTTTGTACTAAGTCTCCAGAATGTGCTGTGCACATGGCAATCTCAATGTGGACTAGTCATGTTTCAAGTGCTCTAGGCCGCCTGTGGCTGGTGGTTATTGTACTGGACAGTGCCGTTCCATAAAATACTAGTACTTGGAATGTGAGCTAAGAGACTGACTAGTTCCTGAGATCATACATTCATTCCTCAATTAAGTACTATCCCTTCCCTCAACGAGCTTAAAATCTAGGTGGAAAGTGGCCATTATAGGGCTCAGCCCAGACTGCTATGGAAGTAACATATATACCTATCCCAGGGATGTCCAGATTATATTAAAAAATCAAATTATCAAAATTCTTATTTTTGAAAGTATTTGTGAGATGCAGAGAAAAAAAAAAAAAAAGACCCCAGGGAATAATGGTTTTGTAAAGCTATTAAATGCTCCAATGCCAAGAAAAAGACTGCAGAAGGAAGTGTCATCCCTCAGGGGAGAGGAAACTCAAGGATCCCTGATGAGAAAACTATGAGGTGTGTGCCCAAGGGTCTGCGATGACGGGGAGGCTGGCTGGCAAGGAATTCTCCTTCTCAGGAAAGAACCAGGGTACCTTCACAGGGTCTGAGACCCACAGGCTCATCTGCTCCAGGCACAATTCAATGAAGATACTGGAAGTCGAATATCCTAAGAGTCTTGGTGAGGGCTTGCAGAAGTTAAAGTTGGGGTGGCTGAAACTGAGGATGGGGGCGGGGAGGGCAGAGAGGATGAAACACAAGGATGGAACCCAGCTCAGCTCTGGGGGCTGGGTCGTTGAAAGGTCCCCAGGGGGCAGACTGAGGGGCACACACTGACGTTGCTCCTCTCTGAGGTCAATCCGTAGGTGGCTAGGAAGAAGGGGCGATTGCAGGGCATGGAGACCCAAAGGCGCCCCGGCAGTACCGGGGCTGATGGGCCGGCCTTCGCAGCGCAGGGACACACGGCAGGCTGAAGGGTCCGGGGGTCTCCTGGGATCCGGGAGGAGGTGGGTGCTGCCTCGCCGGGTGGGGGTCAAGGGCTCGGACGGCGCCCAAGCCCGTGGGGCCGGTACGGAGGGAACCCCACGTCCCAGACGGGCAACTTCCCGAGCCCCCCTCCCACGGACCAGGCTGACCCTGGGTCTGGATATTCCTCCGCCTTGGAGGGGTCGGTGCCAGGCCCCAGACTCACCGCGCGGCTTCGGCCAAGGCCTCAGCTGCCGCCACCAGCGAGGGTACCTCCGCTTCAGGCCCCCGGCCCCACCACCCGCCTTCCCCGCTGTCCTCTAAGCCGGGCGGGTGGTGGGGGCGGGCTCCCAGCCCTGAGGACCAATCGGCAGGCGTAAGAAGAAGATGGACTGGAACATAGACCAATAGAAATGAAGGAGAAGAGAGGCTTATAGGGACCCGGCTTCTCTAGGGGGCGGGGACTGTTCAAATAGACAAACCACGCGGCCAGTGGCAGGCGAAAGGAGGCTTACGTCAATTCGGGAGAACCAATGGGTCCTGAGTTGATTTCAGTCACTTCCACGCGCACATCCGGTGCATCGCTACTATTATTCCCCTCTGCATCTACACTGTGGCGGGGTGGAGTTTGCCGTGTGGGTACCGCGGCATGGGACTTGGAGGCTGTGCGTCCCGCCCGCTTTAACCGGAGCGTGAGCGACGTCAGTGCCCTGTGATTACCAGAGCGCAGACCTAGAACTTTCGGACTGACGCTACTTATGCACCCTTGATTCCTCTTTTGTTAAATGCAATATGCATTTTAACGTGTTTTTAGTTAGACTTTCCCAGTTTTCCAAAATTATCTAGTTCACGAGATCTTTCGCGGGAGACCATAACCCAGTTTTAACTAAATGACCTACTCCTAAATAAATAATTTCCAAATAACATTTAAAATCATCCTTCCAGGGACAGATGGATGGCTCAGTTGGTGGAGCATGGGACTCTTGATCTTTGGTGGTGAGTTCAAGCCCCAGGCTGGGCGTAGAGCCTGTAGAGCTTACTTAAAAAATAAATAAATAAAATAAAAACATTCTTTCAAACAATCAATAGCAAAAATGGAATTTGACTGCATCTCAATTTTTTTTGTCACGGTTATATAATTCAAAAATTAAATAAAATATGATGCATTCATATTAAGGAAAATGTATGGAGCCATTAATAATGGTAATATAGATTAATATTTGCTAAGAAGGAAAAAGGTTCACAATTTGTTAAAAAAATACAAGTTATACAACAATATAAGTATAATATACCCCTTTATGAAACATTTATATATTTCTTAAGTGTCTATATTCACAGGGGGGGAATATACAACTAAGATGTAGTAGAATATGGAAAAGGCATACTTCTGGGACCCCTGGGTGGCTCAGGCGGTTAAGCGTCTGCCTTTGGCTCAGGTCATGATCCCAGGGTTCTAGGATAGAGTCCCGCATGGGGCTCCTAGCTCAGCGGGGAGCCTGCTTCTCCCTCTGCTTGTGCGCTTGCTCTCTCTCTCTCTCTCTCTGACAAATAAATAAATAAAAATCTTTAAAAAAAAAAAAAAGGAAAACGCATACTTCTTATACATTACCACCAATTACTTGTATAATACAAAGAAGTATCTATTGAAGAGATGTAAATTTCCAGAAGTTCTAAACTGCCAAATTAAAGAGGTTTGGCAATATTCTGTGGCTAACAAAATGCTTTGGCAGATTCTTTTTTTGATTTAATTTATGGTTACTACTTTAGGTTTAGAATCTTTTCATTACATTGCTTCTACTCTGAAATAATTGTCCCTCTGAATTTCACATTTTCCACTTGTGTTCAACATCTCTATATTTAATCATCAAACATTTAAAAATATATAATATATTCACTGTTCAAATCCCAAAATAAATAAAAATTATATTTATCATGAAAGGTCTCGCTCCACTCCTGCCCTTTCACTATTTTCTTAGTTCTTATGTATCCCTAGAGTTTCTTTATGTAAATATAAGCAAGTATAAATGCATATTCTTATTTTCCCCTTTTGTTACTACCTATACTGTTCTGGACTTTAAGAAATTTTGGTAGATCTTGGGGTACCTGGGTGGCTCAGTTGGTTGAGCGTCCAACTCTTGATTTCAGCTCGGGTCATGGTCTTGGGGTCGTGGGGTCAAGCCCCGAGCAGGGCTCAGTGCTCAGCATGGAGTCTGCTTGTCCCTCTACTTCTACTCCTCCTCCACCTCACTCACACACTCTCTCTAAAATGAATAAATAAAATATTTTTAAAAAATTTTTAGTAGATCTTGGAGATCTTTCTTAATATATAGAAAGCTAGCTTGTTCTTTTGTTGTTATAGCTGCATAGAATCCCTTCACATGGATGTACCATAATTTATTTTTCCAGTCCTCTGTTGCTGGACACTTGTGTTGTTTCCAAATTCTTGCTATTATTAATGATGCAGCAGCAATGAATGCCTTTGTACTTATGTAATTTTTTCCCCTGGCAGCTATACCAAATAAACACCCAGAAATGGAATTACAGGGTCAGGGTAAATGCATGTGTAGTTCATGGACAACGTCAACTTGATCTCTATAAGGGAGGTACTAATTTTCATTTCCACAAGCAATATATGATATTTTTGCCACCTTGAAATATAAGGCCCTGTTTTCTTTCTTTCCTTTTTTCTTTTTTTTTTTTAAAGATTTTATTTATTTATTTGAGAGAGAGAATGAGAGAGAGCATGAGAGGGAAGAGGGTCAGAGGGAGAAGCAGACTCCCTGCCGAGCAGGGAGCCCGATGCGGGACTCGATCCCGGGACTCCAGGATCATGACCTGAGCCAAAGGCAGTTGCTTAACCAACTGAGCCACCCAGGCGCCCCCTTTTTTCTTTTTTAAAGATTTTATTTATTTATTTGACACAGAGAGAGAGGGTGCACAAGCAGGGGGAGTGGCAGGCAGAGGAAGACAGAGAAGCAGGCTCCCTGTGGAGCAGGGAGCCGATGCCGAACTCAGTTCCAGGATCATGACCTGAGCCAAAGGCAGATGCTTAATGGACTGAGCTACCCAGGTGTCCCAGGCCCTGTTTTCTAATTAACAATCAAAGATGTTTTTATAGCAATAGTAATCAATGCATTTGTAGGTCTCTTTTCAATTTACAAAGTACTTTCTTATGTTAAATAATAGCTAATATTTATTGAGCATTACAATATCAGGCATTTTGCTGGACATTATAAAGTAGTGGTTAAAAGCAAACTGGAGTCAAACTGAATCTGAAACTTTGCTCCAACACTTACTAGCTATACGACCAGGTGCTTAATCTCTTAATCTCTTCATAAAACTGAAAGGATTATAATGTACTTACCTCTATAGGCAGTGTACTGGGGTTAAATGCTAATACACATAAAGTACCTGAAACACTCTATGACACATGTGAGCAGTGGATAAATGCTATCACTTATTCCTGAACATTTCTATGAGAGAGGTTGTATTGTTCCCACTTGATACCTGAGTAAACGGACATGGAGAGGGATTGGGTCATAGAATTGGTAAGTGATAGAGCCAGGATTTTGAAATATCTGCTTCTTCCTCTTGTCCAGTTTGGTAGCATAGGACACTTGGGTTTGGCCAGCTTTGCAAGTATGTGCTGGGTGGTAGAGTTGTAAATGTTAAACAACCAGCTAGTCAATAAGGGAGGGGGCATGTATGTATGTACAGGGTTGGCTTCATGGCTGTGAGAGGTCATACTTCTCTATCTTGAAATTCTTAATTATTTTTGAACAGGGTCTGCACATTTTAATTTGCACTGGGCACCAAAATTATGTAGTCTGTCCCATGTACATATATGTGTATTATAACTTTCACCATGTAAAGGAGGTATAGCATATAACTTATAGATAATAATAAAATGCACAATGCTTTTTATGACAAATTCCATATGGTAAATCGATTCTAACAGTATGCTTTTTTGGGGGGGGATATTGTATGGCCTCTCTAGGTTGCAACTGACCAATGAGTGTAGTTCTGATATGAATGTTGGTTCATACTTTCTTTTATGTTCTGCAGCTATTCACAACATAATGGCTACAGAGTTGACACACTTTTAAGTTTAATCTGCATTAACTTATCTCTGTCACTTCTTAAATCCAGGTGATCAAGAAAACAATTATCAAGCATCTGCCGATCTGTGTGATATAAATACTCCCACTATGGCAGATTCCAAGCTACCAACGGATGTCACCGAATGAAAAGCTGGGAAGAGATGAGCATATCATATTTCCACAAATGTAGATACAGCAGACATAAACAATCTGAAGAACATAAATGGTAAAATGGAGTGAAATAAGTAGGAAATAATGAGGGATGCCTGGGTGGCTCGGTCGGTTAAGCGATTGCCTTCAGTTCAGGTCATGATCCCAGGGTCCTGGGATTGAGTCCCGCATCAGGCTCCCTGCTCCGCGGGGAGCCTGCTTCTCCCTCTGCCTCTGTCTCTCATGAATAAATGAATAAAATCTTAAAAAAAAAAAAAAAAAGAAATAATTAGGAAGTAATGAGTTTTGTTACCTTTGTTTTTAATATAATTTATCTCATAAGTTTGTTTAAATTTAATAATGGCTGTGCTTAATGACCAGTTCAGAAAATTCCTAAAAATTGGACAATTGGCTCCTTCCAGCCGGGACAAACTACCGATATGGATCATAAGCTTCCAGAAAGCAGGCAATGAAGACACAGAGCTGGCCACGTGGTAGAGTGGGGAGGAGGGTGGTTATTTGCGTGAGTCAGTGAGTACCCTAGAATATGGATAGAGACAAAGGCAGGCCAGTATATGGCAAATGGTAACTGCACAATAAAACGGAAGAATTATTGCCGTGTGATTATTACTAGAGCTAATAATTTCTTGGACATCATTTCCCATTTCAGAGTTTCGTTTCCCATTTAAAAAGTGGGAGGTAGGGCGCCTGGGTGGCTCACTTGGTTAAGCGACTGCCTTCGGCTCAGGTCATGATCCCGGAGTCCCAGGATCGAGTCCCGCATCGGGCTCCCTGCTCAGCAGGGAGTCTGCTTCTCCCTCTGACCCTCCCCCCCTCTCATGCTCTCTCTATCTCATTCTCTCTCTCAAATAAATAAATAAATAATCTTAAAAAAAAAAAAAAGTGGGAGGTAATCATACCTTTCTCATCGCCCTCAGTGTACTCCCGGATTTTTGTCCATTTTGTTCACTGCTGCCTACAATATAGTAAGTGCTCAGTAAATGCTTGTTGAATGAAAAAAATGAATGAGTCCTATTTTGGTGAATTGAAGCTCCAGGTAATTCGTAAAGCGACACGCAATCGGGGTCGTCCTTGTGATACTAAGTGAAGCTGCGGGACTCGGATCCTGGGCGAGAGAAGGGCTGGACCGCTCCGGGTCTCCGCCGGCCCCGCCCCCAGCCCCGGGTCTCCGTCGGCCCCGCCCCCAGCCCAGCTCCAGGGCCCCGCCCCCGCTCCGGCTCGGCCCGCGTTGTCAGCCCCTGTTTCCGGGCGGGCCTCCGGAGGCGGGCGCACAAGATGGCGGCCCCGGTACTTTGGGGCGGGCGGCCGCAGCTTGGCCTTGGGCTCTAGCCCGGGCTTAAGGTCCAGAGACAGGCTTCGCCCGGGTGACAGGAGGTCTGGGCGGTGCCGCTGGGCCTCGTGGGCTGCCAGGTCCGCTCGGTGCTACCCCCGGGGCCCGCCGCCTCCCCAGCCCTGCCCCGGGGCGGAACCGAAGGAAGATCAGGTCTGGCCGCCCCGCCCCGCACCCCGTGGCTGATCCGTGGGTGTTCACTATTAACTTTGACTTCAGCCACGTGTAGCTTCCATGGCGGCCTCACAGGTCCTGGGGGAGATTAACATACAGGCGGGAGAGACGGCCAAGGCCGGAGACAGGGACCTGCTGGGGAACGACTGTCCGGAGCTGGACGGGCTTCTCCAACGCTCCTGGAGGCAGAAGTGCGCCTCTTACGTGCTGGCCCTACGGCCCTGGAGCTTCAGTGCTTCACTCACCCCGGTGGCCCTGGGCAGTGCCCTGGCCTACAGATCCCAGGGCGTCCTGGATCCCAGGCTGCTGGTGGGTTGTGCTGTGGCTGTCCTGGCCGTGCACGGGGCTGGCAATTTGGTCAACACTTACTATGACTTTTCCAAGGGCATTGACCACAAAAAGAGTGATGACAGGACCCTGGTGGACCGAATCTTGGAGCCCCAGGATGTTGTTCGGTTTGGAGTCTTCCTCTACACTTTGGGCTGTGTCTGTGCCGCTTGTCTCTACTACCTGTCTCCTCTGAAACTGGAGCACTTGGCTCTCATCTACTTTGGAGGCCTGTCTGGCTCCTTTCTCTACACAGGAGGTAAGAGTTGGCCTGTTTTCTGGCTGCATGTACTAGACACTCCTGCTTCGCATAGGAGTTACAGGGCTGGAGAAGAGGTGTCAAAGGTTCTTTTCTGAGTTAGGCCATTTACGTGAAATCTATAATGTGTGGGTCATGTGGATTTTTTGAGAACAGTAGTGAGTTGAGAAAATCCTGGCTTGGTTTATGGATGTTAGGAATCACAGATACGGAAATTTTTCCATCTAGTTTCTTTTCATTGGTTGTATCTTAAAACGCCACCGTTTCAAATTTTAGTGGAATTAAATTTGAAGAGCTCAACGTTATACAGCTAATTACTTTCAGCTAGTTTGCTGTGTGATTCTTTGCCACAGCTTATTAAGGTAGTGATGGGCACGTGGTCAAATCCTACTTACTGAGCATCTGTTATGTGCCAGGCACTGTTCTATGTGAACCCAGCAGTCACAGTTCCTGAGCAAGGGCTCTTGTGGAAGTTATTTTATAGATCTTGAGGAGAGAGAGAAAGTAAAAATAATATAAATTCTATTCAGGATGACCAACGTCCTGGTTTGCTCAGGACTTAAGACGGTTCCCAGGATGCTGGACTTTTGGTGTGGAAATCAGGAGAGTTCCTGGTAAGCCTGGATGAGTTGGGACCCTGATTATAGTATATAAAAACATGATTAGTGCTATAGGGAAAAAAATAAGTAGAGCAAGGAGGGAGGACATAGCTGTTTGAAATAGTTTGATCAGGGTAGACCTCCTCAAAAAGGTAATGTGAGCAAAGATAGAAGAAAGTTGGCTAAGCATGTATCTAGAGAAAGAGTGTTTGAAATCTCAGAATGGCAGTTGCCAAAGGCCTTAAGGCAGGAGTGTCCTTCAAAAGTTTGAGGAACAGCATGAGTCCATTATCTGTGAGTGAGGGAGAGAGTAAATACAAGGAGGTAAAGCAAGGGAAGTATGTGTGGGGAGGGCAGAGAAGCACAAAAATTATGTGGGCTTTAAGATTTTCAAGGAATCAGTCTGGCTGCGGTATTGAGAATGGGTAAAGGTGAGTGGGCAAGGACTGAAGCAGGGAGACGAGGAGGCTGTTGAGCAATCCAGGCAAGAGAGGTTTGGCGGGCTGGATCAGGGTGGTAGTGGTAGAGAAGGGAAGAGGCCGTCAGATTCTGAATATATTTTGAAGGTAGACACTGTTTGCTGCTGGACAAGATGTGAGGCAGGAGAGAAACAGGAATTCAGCGTAACTCAAAAGCTTTGGCCTGAGCACCTGGAATGATAGAGTTGGTGTCAAGTGAGATGGAGAGGGTCGAAGGTAGGGTTTGGGGGAGAAAATTGGGAGATTGACTTTGGACATCTTGACGTATTAGATCTCCAAGTGGATGTCTGGACCTAAGCCATCTGAGTTCCAGGGAGAGGCCTGAGCTGGAGCTATCTGGGGGTCTCTGGCACCTAGATCAAGTTGTGTGACTGGGTGAGATCACCAGAGGAGGGAGTGGTGATAGAGACACAAGGGGACCAGGAGTGAGCCCTGGGGCACCCCAACATTAAGAGGGGGAGAAAAGAAGGAACAGGCGAAGAGAGTGTGATGGAGGAGCCCTCTGTGAAAGCTCAGTAAAGGAAATCAGTAGAGTGCATGGGGCCGCAGCAGAAGGATGAGGCCCTCTCTGTGAAGGTGACTCATATGTGAAGGATAAGGAGCAAGTGACGGGGCAGAAATGGGTCTGATTCGCGTGCCAAGTCCTTCAGGGCTGGAGGAACAGTGCATGCAAATGCCCTGGAGTGGGCGAGAGCTTGGCATATTCTAGGATTTATGAAAGGCCAATATGATCGAGAGGGACAAGGAAATACCGTTGGGGAGGCTGGCCAGGGCTGGATTGTGCTGGTCCCACAGGGCCTCCAGCTCCCAGCCTTCAGCCTCAGTCCTTGGACCCCTTTCCTCTAATTCTGTCTACTTCCTGGGTGATTTTAGCCCATCTCGTGGCTTCATATGCCATCTGTTAACCTCGTGACTATCAAATGTATAGCTCTGGCCCAGATCTCTGCACTCAACTCAGACTCGTCTGACTTCTTCCTTACTAGCTTCTCCTAAAGGCCTCACGGGCATCTCAAGCCAATGTGTCCAAAGCCAAAGTCCTGATCTCCCCTAAGAAACCTGCCCTACCCCCAGCTTCCCCCATGTCATTCCACAGCAACTTCCTCCTTCTAGTTCTTCAGGCTAAAAGTCATGGGCATCATCCTTGACTCTCCTCCTCCCATCCAGTCCATCAGCAAATCCTCTTGACTCTACTTTCAAAATGCATTTGGGATCTGACCATGTCCTGCCACCTCCCACCCCCACTATCATCTCCTCAATTATGGTTGCAGGTTCTTTACTGATCTCTCTGTATCCACCCATGTCCCTTTCAGGGTGCTTCCAAATGAGCAGCCTGAGTAGTCCTGTTCAAACATAAGGCAGCTACATCAGTCCTCTGCTCACAGTTCCCCAGTGGCTCCCATCTTGTTCAGAGGAAAGGCCAGGGTCTTCACAGTGACCCCCACGATGGGGCATTATCGGCTTACCCTCTCCCTTCCCCCTTCCTCCCAGCTCTGTTGCCCCCTTCTTTCCTCCTGCTCACTGTGCTCCAGCCACACTGCCCTCCTGGCTGTTTCTGGTACAGTCAGGGCATGCTGCTGCCTCAGGTCCTTTGTAGATGCTTTTCTTTGGCTTGGAATGCCCTTCCTCCTTCTGTCTGCCTGATTCACTTTCTAACCTCTACCCATTTGCTCACTTGTCAGCTGTTTTGTGAGGCCTTGCTTTCTACCCTATTTAAAATTATAAAACAATAGAGTGTTTTTGCAGCAACTGAAAATAAGTGTGTACACACACACACACACACTGTGTTTTCCCCCACAATACCTTCCCTGTTGCTTTCTTCTGCTTTATTTTCCTTCATAGCACATACTACTTCTAACACACTATCTAAAGTACTGACTTTGTTAATTGTCTTCCCCCTTAGACTGTAAGCTCCCTGGGATTAGGGATTTGGGTCTTTGTTCTTTGCTGAACCTATGGTGCCCAGAACACTGCCTGGCATGTTGTTAGTACTTAATATTCATTGAATGAACAAATGCGGAGACACTGAAACGCAATGAGCAGAGTCATGACATAATCTGATTTATGGTTTTTTTTTTAAATATTGACCTTTATTGATATAATTGACTTACTGTGAAATGCACAGATCTTAAGTGTTATAGTTTGATGAATTTCGACAAATGCTTACAGTTGTATAACCCACACCCTGTCCTGATACAGAACATTTCCATCACCCTCAAAAGCTTTCTTCCCTGTCAATTCCCACTCTCCCCATCCCTCTCCAGAGGCCACCACTGTTTGCTTTCTTTCACAGAGATTGTTTGGCCTGGTCTAGAACGTTATGTAAATGGAATCGTTCTGTATGAATTCTTGTGCTCAGCATGGTAGTTTTGAGATTTCATCATGTTGTGATGGGCATCAGTAGTGAGTAGTATCCATTGTGTGGACACAACCACGGTTTGTTTATCCTTTCTCCTGTCCAGCAACATTTGGATTGTTTCTGTATTTTGGCTATTATGCCTGAGCACTCACGTTGAAGTCTTTCTGTGGATATTGTTTTCATTGTTCTGGGGTAAATGCCTGGGAGTGGAATCTCTGGGTCAGAGGGTAGATGAATGTTTAACTTGATGGGAAGCTGCCAACATGTTTTCTAAAGTGGTTGTACTAGTCTTATCTTCCCCACTGGCAATGTGTAAGAGTTCTAGTTACTCCGTGGCCTTGCCAACATTCTGATTTATGTTTTAATGAATTCATGCTGGCCACAGTGCAGAGAGCTCACCCAGTCCTTCACCGTGTTGGCTCCTTTGGAGAGTGGTGTTGGGAGGGGTGGGAATGCCCAAAAGGAGAGGTGGGCCACATTCTGGAGCAGGTGGAGCCCATGAGCCGTGGGCCAGACTCCGGAAGCGGCTTTCTCCCTGAGGGCTCTATCATTTTCTTGTGTCAGAGAACCTCCAGAAGGTTACCAGACCGCTCTCAGCTGCGGAGTGGGCTTGTGGTTGGTTTCTGTGTAGAACCTGTTCAAGGTGGGGGTGTATCCTTGCAGGTACAGGTTTCTGTTCAGCTTGGCTCACATCGTTTCTTGCCAAATGACCTAAGGAGATCCAGCCAGATGGGTAATCTAGCCAGATGTCACGGTGAGAGAGCTCTCGTGTTTTCTTCCATCGTGACAGCTCTCATGTCTGCTTGGAGAGCTGAGAATGTCAGCAAAAGAGGAGGGGCAGCTGGGGGAGAGACTTGCCGGGTCCCCGTTGGGAGTATTCCCGCCTGGCACCTTCCCTGGGTGGGGGTTGTTCCCTCAATGCGTGAGATACTGCAAGAGACATCAATTTACTAATTTGTAATGGGAGCCAATGCTCTGCTTGAGAGAGCTTCCTCCTGGAGGGCACGTCCTCAGACAACCAAATAATTTGTCACAGCACTGCTTGGGGAGTGCCGAATGAGTTCGCTGCGTGTTGGTGGCTGCCGGGCGCCATGGCTGTGACCCTTTCCTGGGGACGCTTCATTCTAAAGAACCAAGGGTGGTCACTTAGCCACCAAAGCACCCCGACTAAACGGAGATGTTAGCTAATGCTCTGGTGGTAATCATCTTGCAGGATATGAATGTATCAAGTGTCACGTGTCCGTTATCTTTCAATAAAGATGGAAAAGAAACAACAACCCGGAACCCCAGCTACCAGTGTGAAGGGAATCTTGAGCCCAGTCCTGTTCTTTGGCTGCCCTGGCTTTAGATCCTCTGCAGACCATGGTCCCTTACCGTTTTAGCTGGTTAAAGTGCAGTTGATGACCCAGTACTTTCCTTTATCTCCGGATCCTGAGGCCGCGAGTTGGAAGCGTGGTTAGACCGGGAGGTTTCGCAGGCCTCTGTAGCAGTCTGTGTGGGGCCCACCTCTCAGCTGCTGCATACTGCCTCACTCTGAGCCGGACATTTTTCTTCACCTCGGCCCCAGACTCCAGGTGCTTGTTACTGTAGCTCTGTGTTCCGTTCAGCCTTTGTGCCTCGCGTTGGGGAGCGAGCTGTGAACAAACCAGACCCAAGGCCCTGCCCTCATAGAACTTACGGTTTGAGAGAAGGACGGAGATGGAGTAATTAGAAGCATGATGGATTTTACAAAGCTGGAAATCTGGGTGCCCTGGGAGCATATGTATCGCAGGGGGACCGGATGTGGCCTAGGGGATGAGGGAAGGCTGCCTGGAGGAATGGTCTTTTACGTTTTGAAGGGTGAATAGGAGTTAGCCTGGCAAGGGCCGGGTGGGGTGTCTGAAGGCCCCGAGGAACCTACGGAAATATGAGTGGAGGAGTGGGGAGCTCAAGGCGAGGCTGGAGGGAGGAGGCAGGGCAGGCCCAGAGGTGAGCTGGTAAAAGATCTGAGGACAACCTGTGTAAAGGGTTTTCTGGTGTATGTTGGGGGAGGGGCACAGTCCGGTGAGTATTTCCAAAGGACCCCTCTGGCTGCCCATGGAGATAAGGGGAGGGAGGGGGAGGAGAGGTCCTGAGAATGGGTGTCACAGTGTTCCCCACATAGGGTGACCATGACTCAGATTTGGGGATGGAGTGAGATCCGATGGAGTGTGGCATCACTGGAGAGAACTGGGCAGGTTTGAATGAAGTGGTTTAGACAGGATTTGAAGTGGGTTGGCAGTATAGGAAGAGGAGTTTGGGGTGATTTAGTTGTAACTTCAGGGGAACCAGATAGGGGAAGCAGCACTGTAACTTCGTCGTCTTAGCTGTTTTATTTATCACGTGAGTGGAAGTTTCTTTATGTAGAGTGGGTATCCTGAAATTTCACTGAGATGCCCTGGGGGTTTTCAAAACCAGATCCCCCCAGAGGTTGTGGAAGAAGGAGGCAGCAAAGAGCCTGGGATGGGTATTCTGTGAGGGACTGACTGACAGAAGCCACGTCTTGCAGGGGTCGGTGAAGGGAGAAAGAAGCCAAAGACCCAGATTGTAAGACCTTTTAGAGCCTTCACGGGCTCTCTGGTTAAATAGTGTGTGTAGTGGGAACCCACTGCTCTTTGTCGCAGGACTTTGCTGGGGACAGTAGGAAGGAAAACTTGACTCTGAAGCCTAACTGGGTGCTAAAAGATGAGTGTTCTCTGCCCCTCTGTGTCATTGGAGACAAAATCAGGTTTGCTCCGGGGGGGTGGGGCAGGGAGCTCCCTGACTGGCCGTTCTCACCATCTGAGAACTCACCGCTCCCAGCCAGGAGTAGCCTGCCTTTGGACTGATGAACAGCCCCTCAATTTCCAGCCCTTGATCTCACACCAACTCTCTGGGTTTTCTGGCCATAGGAATTGGATTCAAGTATGTGGCTCTGGGAGACCTCGTCATCCTCATCACTTTTGGCCCGCTGGCTGTGATGTTCGCCTATGCCGTCCAGGTGGGGTCCCTGGCGGTCTTCCCACTGGTCTACGCCATCCCCCTCGCCCTCAGCACCGAGGCCATTCTCCATTCCAACAACACCAGGGACATGGAGTCCGACAGGGAGGCCGGCATCGTCACGCTCGCCATCCTCATCGGCCCCACCCTCTCCTACATGCTCTACAACACGCTGCTCTTCCTGCCCTACCTGATCTTCAGCATCCTGGCCACACACTGCAGCATCAGTCTGGCCCTCCCCCTACTCACCATCCCCATGGCCTTCTCCCTGGAGAGACAGTTCCGAAGCCAGACTTTCAACAAACTGCCCCAGAGGACTGCCAAACTCAACCTCTTGCTGGGGCTCTTCTATGTCTTTGGTATCATTCTGGCCCCAGCGGGCAGTCTGCCCAAACTGTAAGGGGACCCAGAGCTCCCCCTCCCCGTTTCCCAGTATTGGAATATGTTTGTTGAAGGCAGAGAATCCGAGGAGGAAGGGTGACTTAGCAGCGAGGGGGCTGAGGTTGGCTTCTGAACTCCCACCTTTTTTTATTATTATCTTTCTAAAGATAAGGTTTTCATTTTGTATTACTCCGTTTTATGGTGAATCTCGAAACCACTGGTAGCGGGTGAACTGGCTGCGTGGTCCTTGTTTTATTTATAATTTCCACTAGGGGGTGATGTTAGGTCACTTTAAAGCAGATTAAAAGGCCCTAAGACTGTGAAGGAGCTGCCGGGTTGGCCTCCTGTCCTGGAAGCGCAGTAGTCACTGGGCTCCCGCTTGCCCTGCTCACCCGCCGGAGGTGTCATCCTGGTAGCTTGGTCTCGCAGGATGTGCCCGTGATCGGTGCCAGGCCCCAGTGACCCGGGGCGCATCTGTCTTTTACCCTGAGCCCTTGGGGCCTGAAATACACTGCTTGAGAGAGAAAGTCCCTCATTAACAGCCTACCGTGGCTCCCGGCTTTTTGCCTAGGTCGGGATTCGGACACTTTGACCCTTCATCTCTCCTTTCACTTACTGCAGCATCAGTCTGGCCCTCCTGTTCTTTGGCTGCCCTGGCTTTAGATCCTCTGCAGAGAAGTGGCAGATCAACCTGCAGCCAGCTAGCCAAGCTGAGGGCTGGGGAAGGGAGCAACCCCACCCTGGAGGCAGCTGAGAAAGTCACTCTGCTTTTGATTAGAAATTGGTACCACTGCTATTTTCCCTTTGCAGGACCTACTGGATGGCAGGAAGGACTCCAGCCCTTTCAGTAACTATTAAGAGCCCTGAAATCGTAGGGATTTCAGACTCCTTAAAGCTCCTTCCCCTGACCCATCGCCTTTCCTCCTGCCTCCCTGTGCCCACCTTCTGTCCGGTTCCCATTTGTGTGTCTCCCAGCCACGGAGCCTGACTATTTGGGTAGCAGTTTAGCAGCTGAATTGGGGGCAGTTGTCATTTCCCACAGAGCCACAGGATGAGCAGACCAGGGACGTCCGCTCATCCGTGAACGAATAAGCCGATAGACACAGTCCTGACCCTCTTCAGCCAAAATGGCAGGCCCTGCCAGGGAAGGCACTGTGTTTTCCTATTTGAAGACAGACGTGCAGTATTGACCCTGCTTCTCCCAAAGGCTTCCGTTGCCTTGTGCAAAGATCTTTTGCTCCCAGAATGGGGGAATTCCAGTGCTGATCGTAGCTGTTTCTCACTTCAGTGCCTGCAAAGTACAATTTCTGGGCGAGAGTGGCTCAGCTGTCTTTGGTCCAAGACTGAAATAGATCGAGACCATCATCATTATACTTTTCTGTTGTGATTATAGCCTTTCTGATTGGTGTTTCAGGGTCTTGGCCGCCGAAAGAGACAAGAACTAGTTCTTACCCCTTCAAATCAGGTTAATTATGATTTGGCTCCTTGGAGTTAGAATTGGTCAGTCTCCTTGGAAAAAACATGTTTGGAAATTGCAGGCATTCCTCCAAAGCTAAAGGTGGTTTGTCTGCAGAGGTCCAGAATCCTCGAATGGTGGTCGGAACCCAGTAACAGGAGAAGGAAGGACGGTCCTCCTATCCTGCCGTTCTTCCCAGCACCATTTTTGTTTTACACCAGGCCCAGAGCATTGTGCTTCAAAGCCAGGCTCTTGTGGCTCCTCTTGAGAGCAGGCCGTTCTCACACAGGGCTCCCTCCTGCGGCTCTAGGACTGGAGCTCCCTGCATCCCCAGACCACACCCGCCTTCCTAAGCCCTCATGCCGGGAGGTGTCCGTTGGCCTCTGCACTGCATCGTGGTACAGATTTTAATGCGTATTTTTATATATAAATATTTTAAAAGGCCAAATTTAGTGCCAGGGTTTATATGCAGGCCACCACATTTGTATTACATCTCCTGATTCAATGAAGGTGTTCTTTAGACTTGTTAATAAAAACAATATTTATCAGTCGTCTTTGCTTTCCTCCTTCTTGTCTTACTGTGAACTTGGAATCGTAAACCTTAGGAGACCAGCACAGGAACACTGGGACATTCGGTGGGGGTGGGGGTGTGTCCTCTGATCTTTGATGATGAATCTGGGGAGGGTTTGACCAGACTTGATGAGCCTTTAGGAGAGACCGGAGGGACTGCTTAGAGCCAGCTAGGCCAGATTAACCTCGCTCCCCCTGTCCTTAGCTACTTTCATTTTCCTTTTTTCTTGATAGGGTCACTGTGCTGATGGATGGGGAACATGTAGTAGAAAGAGTACGTTTGGGTTTCAGCGAGGCATTTGACAATATGTCCTTAGGAACAAAGCAGAGATAGGCAGAATGGATACCAGTTTAGCTGGAGGAATTTGCGGGAGACGGAACAAGCTGTGGGAGAGAGCAGGCTGGTCAGGGTGTCATGCCAATGGGCAAGGAGGCCTATAGCAGCCCGTGTGAGCCTGCCCTCCGCCCTTTGCCTGGCGGGGTCCAACACCTGTTGTCAACGACTGGAATTAGCCCAAATCACAGGTTTTGTAAACCTTGGAGGAAGAGCTTATAAAATGGCTGACTGTTAGGATCCTCGTAAATCAAAAGGCTGCTTTGATGAGTCAAAGGAAAAATTTAGCATGGATAAATATAAATATACTTGGGTCCCCCAAATCAACGGCATGACATCAGAACAGGGAGCTCCGTGGCGTGGCAGCCGTAGATGTGGCGGGTATGAATTTTTTCAATGACCCTGGGAGACCGTATATGTGCCTTTATTTCTGTGAGTCAGACTTATTCTGCTCTCCAGTGGGGTGGCTGGATATTCAGCCTCAGTCACTTGTTAGGCCCACCCCCTTCCCTCTGGGATCACCTAGGCCTCCTGGGTCTCCGGGGGGCAGGAGCTAGGCGTGTTGGCTGGGCTCTTGCTCGCTCACTATCTGTGAGGTTGCTTCCCATCTGCTTCATGCTGGGGTTCAGCCCTGGAATCCACTCTTGTTTCTTGGATATTGCTCTAGAAGGGCTCAAATGCCCCTGACAGTAGATTCTCCTTGCTAAAGAGTACTGTGGGCCTGGAGGTCGCGCCTTCCTGCCACCCAATCCCCATTTTGGCCTAGTCTTGGGGAAGCACCTGTTCCCTCCACGATCTACCTTGTCCAGCTCCCGTATTCAAAGCATCTCCCTGCTTCCCCACCCCTTGTAGACCTTTGCAGAAAATCCACCGGGGTGGGGTGGGGTGGGGGGGGCTCAATGCTGGCCTCTTCTGGAGGGGGGCAACAAAATACATCCCATGGTATTAACTCCTCTGTTAATCCTGTATCCAAACAAGCACACCACAGTCTGAGCCTGTTACCTGGCCCGAAAGTCAGTGTGAGTCAGTAACGAGTTCTGACTTCCATGAAGGTTAACATGATCCGAGGTAGAATTAACAGGCGGCCAGTGTCCAGAACAAGGAAGACGTAGATCCTGTCCATCCCTGTGTTGTTGGATCGAGCCTGGGGGGCTGGGTCCCTTTCTGAGCTCCTTTCCTTTCTTGGTTTCTGTTTTTTCTTTTGATAGTCAGTATGGAGATGGGTCAAAAACATGCCGCGTATATAATATACTTGGATTGCGGCAAGGCGTTTGACAATATGGCATGAAATGAGAAATGGAAGAAGATGCAGTCAGAGGAACTTTATTTCTGTGTGCCCGCGTGTGTGCGTGCGCATGCCCATGCATGTGTGTTTTCACACTGGTAACAGCTGCAGCAAAGATTTTACATCTCTCAGGATGGGAATTGCATTTTGAAGATGTGATTCACAGACCAGGTCTTGTCAAGGAAGCAGTAGGCACACTGGTGAGGGCACTTAAAACCATGTCCTCGTGGCAAGGAGACTCAGGAGAGGGCTGTTCTGGGGAAAAAGGATTTGTGTGTGTGTGTGTGTGTGTGTGTGTGTGACTTCAAAGGGCAAACCTAGGACCAGTGGGTAGAAGTTATATGGCTCCAAGTTTAAGCTCTCAGCTCAGGAAGAACTTTCTAGCCACTTAAGAACTTTCTAGACCTTAAGGATCTCCCAATCCTGTGATACGGTTGTTCAGTTTTTCTGGGATTGTCTCTCAAACCTGCCCCCAGGGGTCAGGAGGACAGAGGACAAGAACTATGTCACCATTTCCTCTCTGTGATGTCAGATTTTGTTTGTGCCTATTTTAACAGGCACAGCTGTGATTAATATTCCTTTTTTTTAGAGATGTATACACCCATGCGTGGGCGTGCGCAGGAACACACACACACACACACACACACACAGGGTTGATTTTGCCCTTGGAGTGAGGTGCATGACAGACAGCTTCTTTCCTCCGAGCCCTGCGGACCACTCTGCTGCTAATGGACTGTCAGCCTCTTTCATTACGGGCTCCAGACGGTGCAGGCTGGTATTAAAGCAGTGCCTCTGGCAAGGACCTGGCACTTGGGTCTCAGCCAACTGACATTTGTGATTTGCCCTCCTTCAAATGGGTACAGCCCTCCCGCCGCGAGTCACTAAGCCAGGATGCCAAATGGCCGTGTAAACCAAGTCAGGTCCCCTGCCTGCAGAGGTGACAAGGGCTGAGCCCCGGCTCTTCAGGAGTGCCTGCAGATGGTGGGGGAAAGGTGATCATGGCAAGGCACGGACCCCTTCAGTGTCCCTGACCCACTGGACACCCCGAGGGCTCTAGGAGGGTCTTGAGGAGGACAGCGAGGGTCTTGATCACATGCTATCAGCCAGGTTTGGGGCGTAAAGGGAAGTTGGTCTAGGGGTGTACTATGATGCTAATACATCCAGAGAGGCCGCTCTCTGTGCTGTGCGGTGTGACTCAAGGGACATCCCAAGTCCACACCCCTGCACCCCTGCCATATCCCTCCCTGCTCCCCCCAGCCTGCCTCAGCAGCGCCCCCATTAGGGTCACAGTGGGTTTCACAGGGAAGGCTGGGGCACCGGGTCTATCAGTTTGCCAACATGACTGCCATCAGTCTCCCCCAGCAGGTGGCAGGACTCGAGCGCAAGGACCGTCCCTATTTTACTTAGGGTCGGAAGTCAGCCCGAGCACAGTGCCTGGGCCCACAGTGCAGGTGCTCAGGCACCTGTTGTCTCCTGACCGAGTTCCTTGCAAGTGGCTAGACCTTCCTGGGCTGCCCGATGGTGAGAGCCTGCACTGCTGCATGTCGCCTGCTGACCCTGAGCAGTAAGGACAGGTGCGTTCCCCTCGGGGTAGGGAGTGGAAGGGAAATAGGGCAGGAACTCGTAAGCTCTTCTAAAAGATCCAGCCCGTCTTCTTGGTACATGGAAGCCTCTACATAAATGTTTGCTGAGCGACTCAGTGAATGACAATAATAAAGCTATCGCTGTGTGTTAGGCATTGTTCTAAAAGCGAAAATACATTCTTTTAATACCCCATGAGTGGGGTATTAAGGTCTCCTTTGCAGAAGAGAGGAAACTGAGGCTCAGGGAGTTTATTAAATTTTCCCAGGGTCACTCAGCTAGTAAGTGACGGAAGCACAACACAAACCCTGCACCTCATCTCTGTCTTGTGTGCCCTGCAGCACCTGGTACATTGGGGACTCAGTCAGTTGGTCTGCTCTTAGCAGTGGGGGTGGTTGAGGAAGTGGGCACAAGGCTGATGGTGGGGCTGCCCAAGAAGGGGGCTTCAGAAGCATCAGAGAGGGACCAGCCTTCACGATTTCCCTGACCCCGCCAGTGCTCATAGGCAGGGGTTCCTGGAGTTGCTCCCAAGAGTGTGCAAGTGATTGGGCCAGCTGTTGGCCCACAGAGGTGGCCCAGGGCCCAGGGAGGTGGTTCCCAGCATGGAGGGATAGCCACCTCTTGGCAGGGGGTGCCCCAGCAAGGCATGCAGAGAGCCTGCAGCTGGCAGAAGAGACAAGCAGTTGGAGGGAGAGGAGGCGCCATGGACTGGGTATTGCCCCTTCCCGTGCACCGCCCGGGCCCACTGCGCTGCCCCCTCCAACACCTCCAGGGGGCTGGCTCTGCAGGGACAGTAATGAAGCAGCTTGCCTCACCTGCTCTGGTCAGTCTCTCATCCCCAGATCATGGAGAGTGACCACTGCCCACCCACAGTGACACAGGGAGGTCCGTTTGCGTTAAATTTCTACTTCTGCACCCACTGGCCCATGTTCATTTTCTCTGTTTCTTGCAGTCCCCACCGAGCCACTGACTTGGAGTGCCCACATCAGGAATGTGGGTGACTCTCCTTCCTGAGAATGTGGCTGGCTGCCGGGCGGAGGGGGTGGGGGAGACTGAAGGAGCCTCTCTCCACCTTCAGGGTGGGGCGGCTCCTGGAGCTGATAGTTACATGGCGTTTGGGACACAGAAGACTCAGTGAGACAGGCTAATGCACATCGCCGAAAGAATAAACACTGGCAACCACGGTTCCCTGCGGGTAGAGAAGGGGGCGCTGGACGGAGCTAATCAGCAAGGCTTCCAGGCAGGCTTCCTGGAAGAGGTGATGCTGAGTTGTGATCAAGGCTTCCAGGAAGAGGCGGCCATGAGGGCGATAATTTCCGTGGAAGCTGAGGTGCTGGCAGACCCCAGCTGGAGAAAGTCCCCTGATGGCTGCCTGAGAGTTTGGGTGAAGCTTCCTTCATGAAGCTCTCTGGCCGCACAGCCAGACAACTGCAGCACTGAGGCAGGTGTGTGAAGGGCCATCCCACCACTGCCAAGGTCAAAGGCTGAAGAATGAAACACCCTGACACCCCCTTGCTGAGAAACAAACAGGAGGGGATGGTGGGGCATTTAATCAGCCCAGGCTGCCAATACCTAATCAAGATGAATGGCCATGAGGGACGAGGCCCAGGCAAAGCATCATTAGGGGCTGGGAAGACTGCCTCAGCTCTGGGCTGCACCGGCCCCCCCCCCCCCCCCCCCCCCCCGGAATGCCAGCAGCGAGGTCCAGATTCAGGAGAGATGCCCAGGTGGTTGGAGGTCACCACTGTCACCAGCTGTCCCCACCCAGGGCCTTCCAGTGGACACTTCCCTGGCCAACGACCTTTACTGAGCATGCTCTGACCAGCTGTGTCTCAGGACTGAAGATAAATGGGGCACACCCCTGCTCTTGGAGACTCACAGTGAGCTGGTGGCGAGAGCACACACGCATACGTTATTCTCATGCCGTCGCAAGTGCTGTCATAGAGGCCCAAAGGGTTGTGGGAGAACGAGGGTGGCAGAGATTAATTTCTCCACGCCTCATTGTTCCAGACCCGGATCATCAGTTCTCGGCTTACAAGAACCTCTTTCACCCTGGCTTCTGACCGCGGGTCCTCTCTGGCGCCACCTGCAGGCGGCTGCGGGACCAGCCAGTGATTCACGGTTAATTGAGCAAGTACGTGCTGTGTTAACAGCCCTGGGCTAGGCTCTGGGATGTAACGGTGAGTGAGACCTGGTCCTATCCTCAGGAATCGTGCAATCCCAAAGGAAAGACAGACAAACAGGCCCTCCTTCTATCACTCGTGGAGTCTGACAGCACCGAGTTTAATCAAGTCCAGGCTGTATCGTTTGCCCACTGCGTGCGCTCAGCCAAGCTGTGTTACCCCTTTGAGGGGGTCCTTTTCCCCAAATGCACCCTGGAGAGAGGTAACATCATCTCCTTGGGCTCCCCTCAAAGTTCCACAAGGGTAGAACATCCGAGAAATGTCTGAAGTCTGTTTTATCAGGGTTGTCGTTATAATAAAAAAATTTGCCCATATGCGCACATGTGTGCGTATGTATGTGCGCACTTACGTATGTGGAGGGGGGCACCTGCCATCTGCGCCCTCACCAACAGGATAATTATTATTCTGGGTTTTCAGGAGGAGCTGAAAGTTAATGGAACCCAATGCAATGAGCGACACCTTGTAAAACAATCTCAATTACCAGATAACCAATCTCCGTGCAATTCCAGAGAGGATAAAAGGAGACCACGGGGATTTGAGCAAACGAGAGCCCAGAGCTTCGGGCAGAGGCAGGGAGATGGAACTGTTCCTTATCTCGCCAGCTCAGAACAGAGGTTGGGCACAAGGGCGGCCTGCTGCGCTAAGAGCCATTCCTTTTCCGAGGGACAAGGAGGGGATGGTGAAGAGCAAAGATAACCGAGTTAGTCAAGTGGGAAAGAGTGCTGTGTAGCCTCTGGCCACCCTCCTCCCCACCCCCCAGCGGCTGCAGCTCAATTCACCTTGACTTGCCCTGGATAGCTGGGAGACCTGCTTCCCCAGGTCCCCTGGGAGAGGCCAGGTCCTACCCTGGAAACGCCGCTGGCTGCCTGGGTGACCCGGGACGCTAGTTCTCTAGCCCCTTGGGGTGGGTTTGGCGAGCTGGTGGGGGGATGGGGTGGGTGGGAGTGACATCAGCCCGTCCACACTGCCTAACCACCGTCAGAGGGAGAGTCTCCATCCTCTGGGTCCAGGAGGCAGGCTGGCATTCACCAAGCTCTTCATGCACCTCTCGGCCTGGCCTCCCTGCAGCCCAGACAGGTATGGCCTCAGCTGGCTTCACGGGCTGAGTGGTTATGGGACTCGCTGGAGGTCACAAGACCACTGAAGGGCAGCCCCAAATCGGCTCCTCTCCGGCTCTAAATGCGGCACTCATTCAGTTAAAAATCTCATTTTCAACACGTCTCCTTTCTTGGGAAGGGGGGAAAGCACAATGGGTTGTTTTTTTTATAAATCTCACTTTGAATTTAAACCTCTTTAAAAATGTTGAAAGAACCACAGCTGCCTGTCTGTCATTGTCTTCCATTCTCCTTCTTGCGTCTCCCCTCACTCCCCTCCCCTCCCCAGCCGCACTGAGCTCCCCTGCACGAGCTGGCTACTCTGGCTGCCGGAGGAGAGATAGAAGAGGTAGGGTCAAGGGCCTGTCGGAGAGAGGGTCTCGGGGTTCCCACTATTTGGGAAGGGGCTGGATGATCCCATGCTTTGTGCCCTCTGACCCCAGAGATCGTCTTAGCCATCCCTCCAATCTGGAGCAGAAGCGTGGCTCCTGCAAATTTGGTAGCCATCATCTTCAGGCCAGAGGGTCCTCAGACAAAATCACGTAAGGAAAGCCACACTGCGGGGCCTCCTCAGCCTTGTTCTTCCTTCTTTCGCCGTCTGACCTGAAAGAGGCTCACACATGTGTGTTATCATCCTGGAGAGTCATAGCAACTCCATGAGGGAGTTATAACTGTTCCCATTTAGAGATGAAGAGACTGAGGCTCCTGCAGCAAGATCAAGCACCTTCTCTCAATGTCCCCAGGCAGATACAGCCACTCATGGTTGTGGAGCCGGTGGCCCAGCCAGGATTGGAAGGCAGGTCCTGTGACTCCAAATCTAGCGCTCTTCCCACCATGCTCTCTGGCATGCCAAGCCTCGGTCCCAGCCTCCAGAAGGCAGGGGTGGGATTGCTCCTGAAACCCGGGCCCAGCCCACGACAGAGAATGCAAGCGGAGCGGCAGGCCTGACCCTGCGGAGAGCAGGGAGAGCGGTGATGGCTCCCTGGGTGGGAATAAAGCAAACAAGTGAGGAGCCGCTGATTGGGAGATAATCTCATGAAATGATCAAGCGCCAGTTGCTTCCGCAGCTGCAGGGCTGCATCTGGGCCCAGGGCTGACGTGAGCTCCGCTCCCAGATCTGCATTGTCACCGCTTGTTGGAAAAACAGATGTTATTGTCCTCTCTTCCCGTCCCTTTGTCCCTAATAGGCACTTAAGCACAGGAGGGGGAACGGAGAAATGGGGACGGAATCATGCGTCCATTTCAGGCTCTTTCCGGAAGCTTGCACTTCAGTGGGACTTGCGGTTTGGGATAGAGTGGGTGCAGGGAAGAACCTGCTCCCCCTGCCCCGAGAGTCCCAGGGCTGGCACGTGCCGAGGACTGGTTCTGTGAGGACCTGCCTCCTGGTCTCTCCTCGGTGCAGTACTTGGATGTTAGAGGAAGGGACGATGGGTACCCCCGGCCTTCTGCCTTGACTCCCAGGACTTGGGAGGTTGGATGAGGTCAAGGGCTGATGGGCTCAAGGTCTTGAGTCCTATTCTTGTTTCGGATTCACTCATTCATTCATTCATCTGCTCATTCATCGATCTGCTGCCGAGCACATTCTTAAAGGCTTAACCTTCACCCGAGCTCTGACAGCAGCATGCTGATTTGCAGGCAAAAACTTCTCGTGGAAGAGCAGAACATCCTCTTCCATCAGGTCACCTCGGCTCTGACTTAATGGGAGCTCAGAGGCTCTCATGCACCGAAATAGCTCTGCAGCTACCTGCCCGGTACCTCTGCCTCTGCCCACCATCAGTCAGTCCTCTGGATGAAGGCATTCTCCTTCCCAAAGGTCCCCGCCAAAATACAAGTGCATAACTGAGGAGGGCTCACGGGGTGGGGCGGGGGGGAACCTGCCCGTCACCAGGGAGAACAGAGGATGGGGCCCCAAATGAATGCCACACAAGATGGGTAAGTTTTGGCAAGGGACAGATGAGAAGAGAGATGTCTAGCCCCTGCGCTGCTGCCTGGGAGGGAGGCTCGAGGGGCTCTGTGAGAAAACGAGGGATGCAGGAGAGCAGTTCCCAGAGGGACCTGGTCCTACACATCACTGGTTGCCCAGCTCTGCTGAGACCCGCTGCGTAAGACTAAAGACCTATCCCAGCCTTTCCGCTCCTGGCTGGAGTGGGGGGAAACTTTTTATGCCCTGCGGACTCTCAAACCCCAGAAGCTCAGAGACAGGGCCACCTCTGTCCCCACAGGGGCCTCCTCCATATCTCAGTGGGGTAGAGGGGGCAGAGATGGGGTGGAGATGGACCCATCCCCTGCTGCCTTGCCTCTCACCACCCCCTGCTCTGTGTCTGTCTCCTCCCCCAGCAGGGGCCAGGGGCTGATTCCAGGTGCCCCCAACAAACCACTTCCCAGGGACAGAGAGTGCCCTGGGCCATCCCAATGAGTCTGTTGAAAGAAGAGAGAACATCAACATTGATGGGGGCAGGGGAGTCCCTGTCCTGTCATCCCCCCTTTACCTGATGGGCATTCGGCAGCTAATTAACTGGGGAGGTGCCCACCAGGCAGAGATGCCCTTCGTAACCTCTTACTACTTAATATTCAAAACCTATTTCACCTCCCTGTAGCAGAACTTCTAAAAAAGTCACATAATTAAAGCACATTAGAATTCATTTGAAATGGTTTCCATAAAGACAATTATTATCTAGTGATGATTCCCGGTGAGTGCATGGGCTTACCGAAGAGGATGAGAGCTGAGGGAGGGCTTGCCCCCTCCCCTGTGGCCCACCCACTTTGTTCTGCTCCAGGAACCACTCAGGAGCATCTTGGGAATGTTTCCTAATGCCCTTGGGCCCCTCCCCACCTTACTGCCTTCTGCACCAGTGTGAATATACCATCCCACAGCCTGCCCCGAACCTTCCCCCGCTCGAGTGACAAGGGGTTGGGGGAGGAACATCAACCAGAACAAAATGGAAGGAATCTGGCCAGAGCCCCCAAAGGCTTGCTTACCTCTGGTAGTTCTTTATTCCCTCCCCTCACTCTTCTGCCCCCCTCCACACTCACCCCCTTCCACCCCTGCTCCCATGCTCAGATCTGGTGTGGCAAAAGAGGTGCTTTCTGGAGCAAAGGGTTTTGCCCTAAGGACAACACTCAAAAGACTCAGGATGGAGAGGAGCCCTGGGAAGTTGGAAAGCCATCTCCTTCCCCCAAGCAGGGACTCTTGATCCAATAGCCCTGAAGGCAGTGACCGCGCCTTAACCATTTCCCACGGACCTGGGCTGGGCAGATGGGCCTTTTTCAAGCATGTTCCCTCCGAATATACTTTAAAAACTAATCCACGGTGTCAGAAGTCAGGAGAGCGGTTGGAGGAGATTCAGGGCACATAGTAAACAGACGCATTCACTTTAAGAAGATTCATCGCAGCATACCCTGTAACTCGTACACTCTTCTGAGTGTACGTTGCGCCTCGATGAAACGTTTGCCCCAAAAGCCCTTTGTCAAGTAGAGATTAATACTTCCACAATTATATCATCGAAATTAAATAATCACTTTTTGGGTGAGATGGCACAGAGAGTAGAAAACAGCAGATAATCTACAATTGTTTTGGACTTGGAATGAGTGCATTACACACAACATGCATTTGTTCACAAAAGACTTGCTTCTGCAAGTGTGTAATATTAAAATCACAATATTTTGTATTGTATATTAAATACATTAAATATTAAAATCAGGTGGGAATTTCTGAAGACATACTACTGAGCTTTGGGGGTGAGACGGCCCAGAAACTTCCGGGTGGCAAGGAAGTCAGATTGAGGCAGAGGTAAGAATTTGACAGAGGTCACCTCCTCCCTCCACCTCTTGTCCCTTCGCTCAGTGTCGGATGTGCTTGCTGCCACGTTGCTGGAATGCACATTTCTCTGCTGCTTTGATGGGTCCCAATGACAGGTCTTTTTTTTTTTTTTTTTAAGATTTTATTTATTTGTCAGAGAGAGAGAGCACAAGCAGGGGGAGCAGCAGGCAGAGGGAGAAGCAGGCTCCCTGCTGAGCTAGGAGCCCGATGTGGGACTCGATCCCAGGACCCCGGGATCATGACCTGAGCCGAAGGCAGATGCTTCACCGACTGAGCCACCCAGGGGTCCCGCCCCAATGTCAGGTCTTGAATGAGAGTCACCTCCTCTTGGTCTGAAGGATTAGAAAGGAACTGCCCATTAGAGGAGGGCTCCAGAGGCAGATTCCAGATTGGTGACCGTGGTACCCTATGTGCCATGAGCCCTCTTCCCCCTCTGGCATACCTCTTTGCAATGTGCCTACTCTCCAGTCTCCTTGTCAAGAGGCAGAGTCTCCTTCACATCCCCCTGAGTCTGGGTTGATCTTTGACTTCCTTTGGCCAACACAATATAGTGGAAGTAACGCTTCCCAGCCTAGGCCCTGACAGGCCTTGCAGCTTCTGCCCTCCTCCCATTGGGACTAACCTGAGACCACCAGCTGAAGGAGTCAGGTGTAGCCTCATGAGAAGCCACATGAAGCGGAGATGAGCTGTCTCAGCTGAGGCCCCCAGACCATCCAGCTGACAAGCCAGCACCAACCACCAGACGTGTGTGCAGGCCCGTTTTAGATCCTCTGGCCATACTAGCCACCAGCTGACTGCACATGAGTCCAGGAAGGACCAGCCCAAGACACCCACCCACAGAATCACGAGCACATAAATAGTCGTTCTAAGCCACTAAGTTTTGGGGGTGGTTTGTCACACAGCAATTCATAACCAATTACTAACACCCTTGCCCGAGCACCTGCTGGCCAATGCCAGCACCCCAGGGGACAGGACTATGCCCTCCAGTTCTCTGTCTGTTCTTCCATCTAGAAGCCCTGGAAGCAACTTTTTGCCCAAGATTTGTCTCTTTGCTCATCCCCACCAGTTTCCAGGGCTGACACGGCACTGCCCATTGCTCTTTATTAGTTTAATATATGTTGAAGCCTCCAAATAGATGCTGGGGCCCAGGTGGAACAGATGAAATGTGACTAAGTTCTGGGGGATGATTGATAATGAGTAGGGACTGGAAAATCAATTGTGTTAATTCCTAGTCTGTCACTGGGACTGAGAATTAATGAGAAAATCTGTCTAACTTAATGGTATTTACACATTATACAGAGTGTGATAAAATTGTCGGCAGGTGCTGCCTGGCATTCCAATTACACAAGGCCCGCGCAGCCCGAGGGGCAGGCCGGTCTGAGCTGTCCAGGACCCGGGCTGGGCATGCGGAGACTTACCCCAACTACCACACTAACCTCTGAGTAGGTCCCGGGCCCCTGCGTGGTCCCGGCCATGTGGGGTGTCTAACTGGCTGGTGTCTCTGGGATTTGCTGGAGGGCACGTTTCCAGGCCTGCTCTGGAGATAAGCACCCCAGAAGCCACATGGGCCATCGGACAACGGCCAAGGGTGGGTTCAGTCTCATGTGCCGGCATGATTTGAGAGACACAGAGGGTCCTCCTGACCGACTTGACCCCTTCCGCATGGGGAAGGCACCAGCCCTGGCCTATAGCACACCCACCCGAGCAGTCACTGTTGGAAGGCACCTTGAAGAGCCTCGGTCTGAGTGTTTGCTTCCTTGAACTTCGTAGACCAAGGCTTGTCCTGACCAGGGACATGGAGGTGTCCGTAGAGGTGTCCCCAAGAACGCTCAGCTCCTGGTATTCATACCCTTGGGTGGTCTTCTTTCATACCGAGTAGGGCTGATCTGAGGGTCTGATAAGATACCGCAGACAGATGATACAGGTGGGAGGGAGAGGGGTGGGCAGCGCCGGGGGGGGGGGGGGCCCCCCGGGGGGGGGGGGGGGGGGGGGGGGGCCGGGGGGGGGGGGGGTCCCCCACGTGGGGTGTGGAGCTGAGCGAGGACATCCCCACATATCATCCCTTTGCTCTCACCCTGAGTTTTATTCAAATGAAACCTACTTGTGTGTTTCCCTGCTTCCCAAATACACCCTGCCTCCCACCCCTCCCCCTCCTTGAATATGCGGCTTTCTCCATGACTCAAGGCAGGGGTGGGGTCTCAGCCCTTCTTGCATGAGAGCCAGTGGCCCGCGGGCTAATAGAGCGATCACAGGATTGCTTGCAAGGGAGGCTCCACAGAGCACAGGGAGCTCGGTAGATTTTAATCCTTTCCCTGTTTAATCTTTCCTCTGCTTCCTTTGGCTCACACTTATCCACCTGCACTGCAGAGTTTCAAAAGATAAGCCCCACAATGAGAGATGGCAAACTACCCTGCTCTGCCTCCAACGGGAGTCGAATTCAGCCAAGTAGGAAACCACAGACTCTCCGCTTGCCCTCTGGGAGCTGGAGGGGCCTGCGGGAATCAGGGACGTGGGAACCTCCACCCCAGGCTGTCACTTCCTTTGGCCTCTGTCTCGGGCCTGCTCAGATCTCATAAGGCCCCTGGTTGGGCTGGGAGCTGGAGGGGTACCCCCTGGCGTGGTTGGTAAGCCTGACTCAGCGAGGCCTCACGGTCAAGAGCAGGGGTCTTTGAAATCAGATAGGCCTGAGAGCAAATCTCAGCTCGGCCACTTCCCGCCCTGGGACTCTGGACCAGTGACATACTTCTCTGGGATTTGATTTTTGCTGGGCACCCAATACGTACGAATGGCCGGCAGTGAGACTCGAGTCTGCTGGTGAGCCCTCCCTGGTCACAGCCCCTCAGTGAGGCGGCTGTCTCGCCTCTGAGCACCAGCCAGCCAGGCTGGGATGCCGAGCAACATAAGGACATTAAGCGATCCTTCAGGCCAAAGAATCCCCACATAACAAATTCATCCCGTGTAATAAAGAACTTGGCTGCACCCCTGCTCAGAGTGTTGGAGATCCGAATTGCTGCCTTGGCACTTGAGAGACACAGAAGGAAGAAATGAGCTCAGGATCTCTGGGAAAAGACCTTTAAACCTGTTTTGGAAATCAGATTTGTCTGACTGCGGTGCATCTCCCCTCCAGGTCTGGATGAAGGGAAGGGACTCTGGAGGGCTGCCCGTGGGGCACAGGAAACAGTGGGCAAGGAAGGACAAGGTTCAGGGAAGGAGTGTGACAGTGTGACAAACGCAGGGACCTTCCAAGCAAAGGTCCCCCCCTGGGAAGGTCTGGGGGCAGCAGGAGAGAAAGGCTCTCTTGCTGGTGTTAGAAGGAGCAGACCTGAAACTCACAGACCCAGACGCAGCCGCGCCCCTTCCATTCACCCAGGCCAAGCTCTGCCCTCCTCCCCACCTCGCATGGACCCTCTCTTCCTCCCCAAGCCTGCCTTTGACGCTCATTCATTTATTCATTCAACACCCTTACGTTGAGCAGCCTCTGGGTGCCAGGGAACAGGGAGGAAGGGCAGAGTGGATTCATAGAATTTAAGTGCTGACTTCCAGAGTTTATGGAACCAAGCCTTGCAGCTCAACCCCCTCAGGTATCCATGAAAATACAGGTTATCCCGGGGGTGCCCCAAAAGGTGACAAAAACTGCCCGTGAGAGACTGGCATGAGAGACTGGACGAGAGACTGGGAGAGAAAGCATTACATTCAAGGCACAGAGGTGGGAGGAGCCTGGGGTGTTTGGAAAGGAGCAAAACACAGAAGAGGACTTGACTTCAACTGTGTGGAGGAGGTACATGGGGATGTCTTCCCTCAGCTCCACACCCCACGTGGGAGACCCCCGGAGCTGCCAGCCCCTCTCCCTCCCACCCGTTACCAGTTATCCATCACTGCACAAAGAAATACCCCCAAACCTGGCAGCTTCAAACAATCACAAACATCTAGATCTTTGATCCCTCCCAGTTTCCGGGGGTCAGGAATTCAGGAGCGAGCTCACTCGGGGTCTCCCTGGAGGTTGCAATCAAGATGTCAGCCGGGGCGGTCGTCATCCAAAGGCTTGACGGGCTGGATGACCTGCTTCCAAGATGGGGCACTCTCACATGCTGGTCGCTAGCCTCAGGAGGCCTCGGTTCCTCCCGATATGGTGGCGGCTTCCCCAGAGTGAGTGATAAGAGAGAGGACGAGGCAGAAGCTGCCATGGTTTTTATGAGCTGGCCTCAAAAGTCACAGTTTCCCCTATATTCCTGACTATCACTGCTGACACTGTGGCTACCGGGGGGGCCCTGGGGTGGCTGTGTCTGCCCCCAGAGTGCCCAGCCCCTAAGGATGGTTATATAGGTGTCCCCAGGACTCTGTTTTGGAAATACTGACCTGAGCACCTGCTGTCTGGGAAGGTAGACCCTTGCTGTGCACCTGCTCCCAGCTCTGTCATCATCCCATCTACTCCGCCCATCTTACCCTCTGCTTGCTGCACACCTCCCCCCCCCCCCCGTGTTAGAAGGAGCAGACCTGATTTATCTTTCATATCCAAAGACGGTGCTATCAACATGATTGGAGCCTAGGGGGAGCTGGGAACAATAATGGCCCATCTTTATGGAGCACTCACTATGTGTTAGGTTGATAGTGAGCATCGTCAAAGGGCTGACTTCTTACAGCCTCTCTGTGGGGTTGCTATGCCCCATTTTGTAGTTGATGAAACTGAAGCACAGAGAGGGTAAGGAGGCTTGCCCAGAGCCACACAGCCCTTAGGGGCAGAGCGACGATCTGTCTCCAGAGCCCACTCTGCTAACCTTATATTTATTGCATCTGTGACGTGAGGCTCCATTCCCTCTCAATGAGGAAGGCTCGCTCATTGGACAGAGGTGGGGGTTCACCGTACAGCAAGGAAGTCAGAGGTTAGACATCTAGAAGGTTCTCCAGGCCACGTGCTGCGAGGCCTCAGAGTACCTCTGTCCCGTGTTCAGGAAGTGGGGTCTCCCAGACTACAGTGAGCCCTGAGGCAGCAACCAGGCCAAAGGGCTATGGCCTTTCCTTTTTTAATTTTTAAAAATTGTGTTAAAATAGACATAATGTAAAACTTACCATTTTAACCATTTTTTTAAGAGTACAGTTAGTGCATTCACATGGTCGTGCAACTGTCACCACCATCCATCCCTGGGATGTTTTCGTGTCATCTTGAGGTCTCTGCGGGTCCCCAGTTCTCCTGCCAACCGGGACCCCCTCCCTCCCTGCTCCCCCGGGCTGGAACAAGCCTGGGGGCGCAGGCTTTCCTCTTCAGAGGCAAGGATTAAAATGACCCACCTCTGATGTCTGCTCTGTGCATCAAAGGGCCACAGCTGTGCGGATGACGGGCTGTAACGCAGCATGAAAGGGAGTTTATCAATAGTACCCGGAGCTCGGTAACTCATAAACCTTTCATTAGTTTTACATCGATGATGGCTCAAGTCCTCGGAAGTAGATGTAGCCTGGAAGATAGATGTCTCTATAAATCATCATCTCTGAAAATTAGGGAAATGGAGGGAGCCTTTTTATAGGATTTCCCAGCAGCTCACTTGGGGGGCTTGCGTTCTTGCTCCCTTTCTGAGCTGACGTGGGATTCCAGCCTCGTGTCCTCAGAAGGAAACCACAATCGGAGGCTCAGAGAAGGGACTAGAAAGGGCACCACACCGCTCTCTCTTTTCCCGGGGCACCTCCAAGCCTGGAGGCTGCAAAGCTGGTCATATTGGGGCAGTCTTATTATCTACGCAGAGGCTCAGGGAAACAGCTTTCTGGAAGGTGTTTCTGTGAGAGAAAGAAATGAAACAGCCGCAGGGGAGCAGACAGAGGAGCTTTAAAATCTAGCTCTCACGGGGGGGGGGGGGGGGGGGGCTACATACGTTGGGAAAGAAGAGGGGAGCCTTTTGCTTGCTAATGAGCATAATAGTAATCATAATAACACTTAGAAAGGTCTCTGCCACAGAGACAATTTACCAGTATGTTTTAGGTATTACTGGGAATGTTTCTTATTTGCCATGTGCTTTGTTAATGACTTAATATCATTACTCTCCCACTTTAGGGATAAGGAAACTGAGGCCCAGAGGGGCTAAGTGACTTGCCAGAGATGACGCCGCCAAACGTGGCAGGGTTCGGGCCTGACACCCCCCCACCTTACACAGCTGTTCCTCATCCTGGGGGCAGCCTCTCTTGGGCTTGACTTTGACAATGCCGCCTTCCCCTCTCTCAGTCTCTTCTTTCATCCCTCAAATAGAGAATCAACTTCATGTCCCCCAGACACAAAGTGGGAGGCCAGCCAGCCAGGAAGCTCCAAGCTTGGAGCTCTCAGGGAGGATAAACTTCCTCCAAAGGCAGAGAAAGTGGTCTGTTTCAGGATGATCGTCCACACCTTTGATTCATGGAGCCTTTGCCACGTCTCATGGGGACTTGGCAAATGTTCCCATTTTGCAGATGAGGATGTTCAGCCCTGCCCTCTTCCTTCCCCCACCCCTCCCGCCTCTGTTTCAATCACACAGCTAGTGGATGGCCCAGGCAGGCTGGAAGCGGGTCCTGGCTTATGCTGTGGTGTCCGAGGCGGGCAGACCCCTTAGGCAGCACAGATGAGCTCTGCGAAAGGCCGTGTCTCCAGCCAGGATGTCAGGACATGGGTCCCCGCGGCTCCCTTTCTTCTGGGCCGGGGTCCCCCACCTGGTTCCCAGCTGGTTGGCTCTGCAGCTGCAGCCTCAGGTGCTCCTGCCCCCACTCCCCAGCCCACCCCCGGGGCTGCCCTCCACGTTCAGACAGACTAATTACAAGAAACTGCAGAGAAGCTCTGGCAGGGAGTCGGGCTTGGTGATTTGATGCACTGGGCGGGCCTCAGGACTCAGTGATGTTCACCAGGTGCCGTTAGGCTCCCCAACAAATCAAAGACTTTTCAATTTCCTTTCCTCGCTCCTGCTCCTGCCTCTGGGGGCCAGAGCTGTGACGGAGCGCAGGAGGGAGCCAGAGGGGAGCTGCTGCAGTCTTCCGTGCCGCGGAGGAGCGAGAAGGCTCCCAGCAAGTAGTGTCCCAGGAGGACTTTTACTCAGAAATAATATGCATGAGGATATATTTCCTCATTGCTGGGCTTCCAGCTAAGTGCAAGCTTGTTTCCGCTAGGCTCAGGCAGGAGAACGCCCCTCACAGTTTTCAGCGAAGCAGCCAGAGTCTGATTCAACTAGCATTTACTGAGCACCTACTATGTGCTTTACTCACCCCACCGAACCTTCAAAACAGCCTTCTGCGTTGGGGATGCTTATTCCTATTCTACAGATGGGGAAGGTGACTTCTTCAAGGTCCCCAGTTAGTAATAACACTAGCAGCGGACGTTTACTTTCTACGCCGACGTGCCAGGTGCCCGGTGTATACTCAACGAGCTCTACCCATTGAACTCACTTCCTTCCCACAACCTTGGGAAGCAGGGACTGCTATCATCCCCATTTTGCAGATGAGGAGACTAAAGCCCAGCGAGGTTAAGTAATTGCCCCAGGTTACAGAGGTTGTGAATGATGGAGCTGGGATCTGAATCCGGGCCAGCTGGCACCAGGGATCACGCGGCCGAGCTAGAAATCGGGTCCAGTTCTTTGGCTCATGCCCAGTTCCTAAAAGCCACAGTTATTCTTGGCGTGGTGCCCTTCCTGTCCATGGGAGGAATGGGGTTTGGAGGGACTGGATCCAGGTACCTAAGGATCTCAGCAACTTTAAGGTCGAGACTTGGCTGCTCATCTTGATCAGGACATTTCAGTAGTGAGTTATAGAAACCCAACTTAAGTAGTTTAAGCAAAAGAGGGGCTTTTTTGACTGCAGTGACTGGGGAGTCCACAGGTGGATCTAGGGATCAGATGATGGCATCAGGGCTCAGTCTGTCTGTCTCTGGACCTCATTCACCAGCAGCTCTCTCTTCTGTCCTCATGGCAAGGAGGTGGGGGAGGGGGCTACATACGTTGGCAGTGTGGGCACTGCCCCAAGGCTCCCAGCTAAGAGGCTGAGTGGGAACTAAAGTACACCCAACACTGCTTGCCAAGCTCCGTGCCCTGATATGCAATGCAGCGATGGCCCAGAGGGGCAGTTTTCCTAATTCCTCTGCCAGGACGACTCACCTATTCCTACTATATGTAAGATCTGTATAGGCTACTGGTAACTCTGACCCTTCCTCTTGGTGCCTAAGACCAATCGCACATCAGCACCCTTCCCCCACCTACCTGGCAACTCTATCAGATTCATACACTCAGTGAATATTTATGGAACCCCGACCACCGGACAGCTGCTGACGTATTCCTGCAAACTTTCTGCACCCCCTGCAGCTTGCATTCTGGTAAGGGATCCAGTTGGCTTCGTTCAGGTCACATGACTGTACTTGGACCAATCACTATTGCCCAGGGCACTTGATTGACAACCTCACCAGGACCACCTAGAACCCTCGTGGTTTCTCAGGGGAAATTGCAGGGCTAGGCTGCAGAAGTAACTGACATGCGCTGAACTGTGGGATCCCAGCAAACTCATAGACCTTCTCTTCTTCGGCCAGTAACCTTCCCACCTTCACTGGGAGATGCCTGGACCCCAATTCTCAGAGAGGAGTGTTGTCCCTAAAGGGCTCAAGCCGTGTGCCTATCACAGGTGAAAACTCCCTCAGATCTTGCTCAGAAAGAAAAAGTCAGGGGTCAGGACTGTTTACCCAACATCATCGTCATCGTGACTTTCAGTTTAGGGAAGAAGAAAAATGATGAAGCCAAGGGGGCTGTCCATGTCAGGGTGCAGGGCCTAAATGTGACCCCCAGTTCCGTTGTCTGTGGGTTGGTGGAGGGCTTACTGGGTCTGATAAACATGGAGTACTAGTTATGTGCCAGGAGCCTCACCTGCTTTGTCTCCCTTAAGCCCCACACCTGCCAGGTAGGTGTTATTATCCCATTTTGCTGGTGAAGAGACTGAGTCTCAGAGAGGTAAAATAACAGAAATATGCTTACTCTGCTGTGCCGACTCCAAAGCCCCCCCCACTGAACCCACAGAGACACCCCAAGCAGAGGGTGCCCACCCCGAGCCACCTCCCACATGCCCAACGAGGGACCTCTCGCGGATCCCGTTTCAGCTCCTGGTCCCTGCCTCTCCTCCAGCCCACCGGTCCCTAGAGACTCAGCAAACCCTGCTGCAACCCCACCTCATACCATTTCCCCCCGCTCCCACTTACATCTGGGCGGCATCTCCCAGGTTCCTGAGCACTTCCACGTGCTCTCACCGGCAAAGGATGAACATCATCTGTTCCCTGAGGCCACCTCATCCTCCCGGGACACCTGCCGGCCCATCCCAGGCACAAAGTGAAGCCTAGCTGAGCCAATGCCCTGTCTGCCGCTAGAGGGAGCCCCCAGCGCGGCCTTGTGCCTTTCTCGGGTGCCAAGGGGTGGGGCCCTGTAGAAGGCCCTAGGGATGCCTTGCCGAGAGTCTTATGGAGACCGGGATGACCTGACAGGATGGTCCCACTGGAGACCGAGAGGCTCTGGTCTGTGTGCTCTTCATCTCAATTAGTAAAGGCTGGGGAGATGCAAGGGGCTGGAAATGGAGCGCCAGCATCCAGGGCTGTGGGCGGAGGCTCTGCCTTCCCTCCCCTGTCCATTGCTGGTGCTGCTCACGTCCACTCCAAGTCAGAGAAGAGCACATGCGACTCAGCAACCCAGCAGCAGCTTTGCCGTCCCTCGTTCATTGATTCGCTGACTCATTCGAAAAACATTTAGCGAGCACCTACTATATATAAGCACTGGGCTAAGCCTTGGAGATACAGACCATGGTGACCCAGACACCGCCCCTGCCGTCATGGAGTGGTTAGTCTTGCTGAGGGGCGGGGAAGGGAGAGATGCATAAACAAGCAATCGGGGGCGCCTGGGTGGCTCAGTCGGTTAAGCCTCTGACTCTTGGTTTCAGCTCAGGTCATGATCTCGGGGTCCTGGGATCGAGCCCCGGGTCACGCTCAGCCAGGAATCTGCTTGAGGATTCTCTTTCTCTCCCTCTCCCTCAGCCCCTCTCCCCCTAAATAAACAAAAAAAATCTAAAAAAAAAAAAAAAACCCAAGCAATTGCGATGTTGTGTATTAAGTTCTACTAAGGCACAGGAGACTCCAGGGGCAAAAAGGATGTACTTAAACCTCTACCTGGGAGACAGGAAGGCTTCTCAGGGGAGAGATAACTTCTAAGCTGAGAGCCAGAAGAGCTGAGGAATCAGCTAGGCAAAATGAAAAGTGTTCCGAGCAGAGTGATCAGTTTGTACAGATGCCCAGAAACGAGAGAGCGTGCATACATGTGTGTATTCATCCCACAAATACTTTACTAGCACCCACTGTGTGCCACGCACTCTTCTAGATGCTGGGGTTTGGCTACAGTGGTGAGCCAGGCAAACAATGTCCTGACCTCAGGGTGCTTACATGCTAGTGGAACGTGGCCATTCAGGTAATCCAAAGAGGCCATAGGGAAAGATGTGGAAGGGACAGTGGCCTCTCCCCTGCTCAGAGTACCCTGGGCCCCATTCTCCACCCTCCTTCTGCCAAGCCTGGCGGCTAGCCCCCAAGCCTTCCTGAAATGGTCAGTTGTGGGGAGGTCACCCAGTCCGTGGGGGGCAGGGCACCTGGGCCAACGTAGCAATAGCCCAGCCGAAGGCCTGCTGAGCCATTCTGCTAATTACAGTGATGAATGGGTTTAATTTACTTAGAAGGGTAATGTGCTGTCACTCTGTTGTCAGAGCTCAGCCCCAGTGTCTGCTCCCTCCCCTCTCCCCCAACAGGTGCCTGCCCAAGCTCTTGTACCCTCCCCACTGGTGGCCCAGGAACTTGCCTGCTCATCACCGTGCCTGCCTGGGACCCATCTCTGGCAACCAGGGAAGGAGAATTCGTATCTGTCCCCACTGTTGAGAGTTGTGTGCAGCGCGTCGGGGGAGGGTAGACCTTCCCATTCTCTGCGTCACCGCTGTGCAGGTGCAGAGAGCCCCTGATCTCTTGTTTCCCCCTTCCCCCACCCCTCTATTTCACCGCCTAGCTGAAGCCATTTCATGTGGTTCCCTGTTTTATGGCCACCTTCCGGCTCCAGAGTATGAGCACCCTCGAGGACAGAGACCTTCTCAGCTGCTCTGTTGAATGAATGAATGAATGAATGAATGAATGAATGAACGAACGAACGAACAGTTCTTGAAAGCCTCACTCCCCCACCGCATGTGCCTCAGGCCTTGTAATAGGACAACTTTGGATCTGGTGCTTTTCTTCCCCAAATCTTGTGTGTCTTCCTCCTCAGCTCTCCTCCCGGGTGATGTCTGTAGGTGACAGGTGGCCCGGAGTCTTCACCCTGCAACCTGGAGAGGAGCAGGATCACGCAACACAGAGGCTGAACAGAAGTCGAGGCCAGAAGTAGAGGCCTGGTGGTCTGAACCCATTGTGGGCAGAGCAAGGACATCAAGACCAGAGTGTTCTGTCCTGCAGCCAGAGAAGCCCAGGTCCCCACTTCTAGGAGGTGGTTTCCAGCCTCCGACTTGAGCTTCCTTTGACTGCTCTCATTTCTGCAGTGATCCCAGGAGGGGCAAAACTTCCTTGTGATTGACAGTCTTCTCCTGCTGTCTGACCTGACTCGCTCCCTTTGCACTGGATACTGCTCTGCATTAGTGTGGCTGGGAGGGGGTACCCGGGCAGGGCTGCCTTTTCAGAGCCAACCTAGGAGCTTTCTTCTACTTTCCAGGCCGTGTCCAGGTCTCCCGGCTCCTCCAGGCCCGAGGACCATTATTGCCAAGACTGCCTTAGCCTCGGGTCGTGGCATCAGCCTTGCCCCTTCCCTGCCCTCCCCTCCATCTTCCCAGGGCAGCTGGGACAAGCAGTGGCTGAGTGGATGGCCTGGGTCAGGGGAGACAGGGGTGGTGTTTAATTCATTCACTGTCACGCTTGCCCGAGTAGGCAGCTAGGCAGCGGGGCCGGCAGGATGCTCTAGGGAGCCCTTCCCCTGACTCAGCCAGGCACGACTAGTGCTGGGAGAGGGGCAGGGTTTGGTGGGGATAGGACTGTGTTTCCACCCACTGTCCCTGTGGGGGCAAGAGACCTCCCCTGTCAATCCTTCCACCCAGTTATAGGGACAAAGGCAGCAAGGGGGATTGTAGGCAGCCTCAACGGGAGAACACATCCTTCTGGGAGGGAAGCCAGTGGGAGAACCCGGACATCATCCGGGAGTGAGAGCCCCAGCTCAGCTCCCAGCAGTCTATGACTGAGGCAGGTCGTATCCTGCTTGGCCTCAGTTCCCCCATCTGTAATGGAGGAGGAGGACAAGGCCTCTTCTCGGTCTGGGATTCCCCAGCTGTAATTCCTGCCCCAAGGGAACGGAGCAGAATGGACCCCTGAGCCCTCATGGGTTGTCCAGCACTGGCCAGAGATGCTGGCGCCAGAGCTGGTACCCATGGACTGGCCAACTCCCTGCAGACGTGGCTACGGCTGGGTCTCAGCAGGCGAGAGGCCACACTGATAACTGACTCCCGCCGTGGGGAGCCTGGCCTGGCCTCATCAGTATGCAGTGCCCGTGCAGAGTGCTTAAGAAAAACTTATTAATTTCCCCTCCACAAAGACTGAGGGCTCCGCAGTAATCACAGTATCAAGTCGTAATAATACTAATAAAAAAAAATCCCTCCATTGAAAATAGCAGTTGGGACTCTGGAGAGTTCAACGGGAAAAGATTGTATTAAGATAAAGGAGATGATAGCAGAGCAGACATTAAAGGTTGTCATTGTCTGGTAAATCACATCGAGGAGGCCCCAGGACAGCTGTATCCCTGCAAGGGAGTGAGGACCCCGCTCCTGACCTGGTTACACACCCATTGGCCCACCTCTGGCCCGCCTCCCTGCTGCTCTCAGGGCTGGAGAAAAGGCAGGAATCCCAAGTCCCTGTGACCTGCAGCCAGCCTGAGGACCCTCACGAGGGGCAGAGGGAGGGGACGGGCTGCAGATTCTGAAGACAGATCTCTGCCCTGGGCACTCTTACTGTCTAGCCCGATGGTGGGGCCTCAGGAACATTTGTCAGCAGCAGAGGGGCCTGGGAGAAAGGGGGCGCTTCTGAGTCACCTGTCCTGTTGGCATGTTCCTGGTGGGGACAGGAGCACTCGGGCCTGAAGCCCCTGGACACTGCCCTGCCCTGCCTCCTAGACCTAGGCTGATTCAGAGAGGGTGTCCCGACTTGCCAATGGGGAGGGCCGTCCCGGGGGTAGAGCCCAAAGGATCCTAGTAAGGAATGATCAGCATGAAGCTACATACACTCAGGCCCTTGCCCCACGGGGCTCTCACCAAGTAGTGGTTGGGCTGGGTGGGGTGCAGCGCAGAGCCAGGGTGGGATGGGGGTCCTTGCTCTATGACATCTTCACTTGGCCAAATGGGAGGGCGTGCAGACTGTAAAGATGCAGTCTGAGCTGAAAGTTAAACTGGACTCAGGACAAGAAGTTTCCAGCTGTAAATGGCTGGGAGTCCACCTGGAAGAGTGGGGGTGATGATGGGCTTCCCCTGTCATTACTGAGGGGGCATCGCTATGTGAGGTTAAAAGGACAGACTCCTCGGCTTTGAGTCCTGGCTCTACTATGTATTAGCTGTTCTTCCTTGGGCAAGTGACTTAACCTCTCTGTGCATCAACTTTCTAATCTATAGAATGGTGGTGAGAGTATCTACCTCATAGGGTTGTCATGAGGATTATCATACATGAAGAGCTCTAAATAAAAATCTGCTCTTATCCCCCAGTCATCCTTACCTAAGGTCATGTAGTCCGTCGGTGGCCAAACCATATCACCGGACCACTTTTGGTCTAACACCTTCTTTCCCCAAGCTACTTCTTGAGGAGCCCGCAATGGCGGCCAAGAGCTTGGGCTTTGGAGCCCAGAATGTCCAGGGTTCAAATCTCAGGTTCGGCTTTGGCAAGTGACTTGACTCATCACACTCTCAGCTTCCTCTCCCATAGAATAAGGTAGGTGAAGCTGGGGGTACTATGAGTAACTCAGAAAGGGGCAGCCAAGGCAGCCCACTTCCTTGGGGTCTCCGTCTATGGATGTCAAGCCCAGCGGGGCAGGGCTCCCTCCCCTGGCCCTCCAGGTGGTATCTGTCCCTCTGCAGATGTAAGCCTCGGGCACCGGGGACCATTCTGGAGTTGCCCTGAGTTTATGAGACTGAGCGGAGAGGACCAGACGTATTAAGTGTGATGGGGTTGTGTGGAGATTAATGTGAGGCTGGGTGAAGTAGCGAAGGCAAGTCGTTTTCCCAGTTAATATGCACATTTAAGGAACGATTTGAGAGTATGAAAACATTTAAAAGGAATGCTAATTTCAGTAGGAGAGATAAACTCTGGGAAGGAGACCTTACAGAGAAGAGAGCTGGGCGGGGTTGGGATGCAGGTGCCAGACGGCCTGCTCTGAATTCAGCCCCATGGGGTGGTTCTCTGAGGACCTCTCTGTGCCCAGCTGTCTCTAGGAGCACAGGCCTAGGAAGACCCAAAGCAGAGTCTGGGGTTCATGGGTGACCCTGGACCCTGGAAACGTCTGGAAGTAGGGGTCCTGGTCTGCATTGTCAAGAACAGGAGCAAACCCAGGGTAGAGGGGCAAAGTCAGGGTAAGGGCTGGGAGGCCTTCCTAGAGGAGGTGTTGCTTGGACTGAGCCTTAAAAGATGGGTTACAAGGAGGATGTGGGACCTTTTGGAAGTTGGACTGTTCATCCAGGAGGTCCAGGTGGGATGGGGCAGCCCGAATACAAGGTGAGGTCCAGGCTTCTTCAGGCCTATGTCCAGGCTCCAGAAAGGTCCTCATGAACAAGCTAGAAGGAGGCCAGGAGTAGCCTCGTCTTCCTCGGGGAATTCTCCCTCTCCTGGAGCCTCTGGAAGGGAAATGCGGATTCTCGGCTCCCACGTGCTGCAAATGTCACATGCCCCCTCAGTCCTGGAGGCTGGACATTGTACTTAGCCACATGGTCCCCACTCCCTGCCCAGGGCTGGCCCTTCCTGCCAGAGTCTCATCCTTCAGCACTAGCAAGTATATCACCCAGGATCTTCCAGGGACCCTGAAGCTCCAAGACTCCAGCCCATCCCATCCACTCATCCAGCTTAAAAGTGGGATGAGCCCTTCCCCCAGCTTCTTGTTCCTTCCATCTCCACCAGAGACCTGAGTACTGAGGACGTAGTGCTTGCAAAGCCAGCTGGGATGAAAAACCTTTACAAGTGCCCAGTGTGGTTATTAATAACGTCTCTCAGCTCTGAATGCCTCTTTAATTCCTCTGCTTAAACCACTCAGGAATCCATAACACTTGCCCCTTAGCCTGTGGTTATTCTACTCCCTTAATGGCCTTTTATGGAGGGACCTTATTGAAAGCTTTTCCCCAGCCTGAGTAAATCATGTCCTCTGGGTCATCCTTGCCTGCAATTTTATTAACTTCTTACGAGAAGTCAGAAGGACCAGAGTGAGGCCAGTGTTTCCTCTGTGTTCTGTCCCGCACAGACCCAGCACTGTCCCTTACCTGGCTGGGGTCCTCAGAGTCCTGGAGCCAGACCTCGAAGATCAAGAATGGTTGGGGTGTCCCAAACCAATGCCCCTCCCTCCTGTACTTTCATCGGTCAGTCTTTCTAGGTGTGTAGGGGCTGGGAGGCTAGGTAGTATGAGCTGGGCACAGGGGGGTAGTATTCACATCAGTCACCTGGCGCGTCAGTCACCTGGCGTGTCTGTCATTTAGTGAGCACTAGATCTGACAGCAGGGAGGGGGAAACAGCACCAGAACAATACACTGGGGCCCCAAATTGGGAATTGGAAAGGGTAAAGGACCACACTAATGCAAGATGTTAATAATAGGGACAACTGTGTGCAGGGGGAGAGGAAATATACGGGAACTCTCTGTACTTTCTCCTCAGTATTTCTCTAAGTCCCCAACTGCTCTAAAAAATAGTCTATTTAAATTTTTGAAAAAGGCAAAGGAGACCCCAGGAAGCGGAGATGCCTAGAAAAGATCAGGGGTCCCCCTGGGGGTCTGGAATGACTTTCAAGGAGCTTGTGTATCTCTCTCCTGCCCCAGGAGGGAGAGGGGGCCGGGGAGGGCTGGGAGAGGTGGAGAGGAGAGATGTGGGGTTGAGGTGGGACTGGGGTGATCCTGGGGGCAGGAGGGGATTTCTCAAGGGAGCCTGAACTCTCTTGCCTGTTCCTTGGGCCGGCGGCAGAGGCACCAGCAGAGAAGGACCATTTCAGATGGATATCCAGCTGTCCCTACTTGTCCCAGTTCTAAACCTCCAAGAAGATGCCATCTCCTCTTTTCTGGGCTGGTAGAAATTCTTTTTTTTTTTTTTTTAAGATTTTATTTATTTATTTGACACACAGAGAGAGAGCTGGGGCACAAGCAGGGGGAGCTGTGGAGGGAGAGGGAGAAGCAGGCTCCTCGCTGAGTAGGGAGGGCTGGTAGAAGTTCTGGGCAGCACCCCTGCCAGCTCCGGAGCTCCGCTGAACTTTCTCCCCACCCAGTGGGTTATAAACCATCTTTATGACTGCAGCAAAAGGAGGCTGGAGGAAGGGGGAAGGGCAGGAGCCAGGGCTGAATCCCACTGCGGGAGGGGCCCTGTGTTTTCCTCCAGCTGTCTCCAGGAAGGGTCTCAGAGGGGTTTCCGGCCCCGGATGACCAGAGGTGACAGAGGATTTTGCAAATGTTATCTGGAGCCTAGAGAGACGGATTCCCCACGAGCGACTCTGAGGAGCCACTGTCCCTTATGTCTCATGATCTGGGTCCAGAGGGCTGGTCATGGGAGGAGGGGCCTGGGAGTCCCCTGTCCTTCCCTGACTCCAGGAAGTGGGGTGAGCGTCAGACCTGGGGTTAGATTAGAGAGGCCAGTGGCAGGGGAGAAAGCAGGCTCCGGCTGTCCCTGGCCCCCGCTTTGGCCAGCTCCGGGCTTGGGGCTGAAGGCCCGTTCCGACGCCCCCACCCTCTCTCCGAGTCCCTAGTAAGAGTGGCTAGTGGGCTCTGGCATGTGGCCTGTGGCAGGCAACATGATCTCATTCCCGCCTCACAACCACCTTCTCTAGATAGGCCCCCTCTTCCTAATGATCATCTGTGGCTCTATCCCTACTCTCTGCCTCTCAGCCCTGATCCCAAATCATGGTGGTAACTGTTGACTTGTTGCCTGGCTTCCCTCCGGGACTGTAAATTCCTCTTGTTCGCTGCAGCATTCCCAGCATCCGTGCTAAGTCCTGGCACATAGTAGGTGCTCACTAACTATTTGCTGAACACATGAAGGGCTTGATTAAGTGGATAGGCTCAGAGAGGTAAGTTGTTTTTTCAAGGTCACCCAGCTTGCATCTGGTCGAGCTGGAAGTCACATGCAGGCTGTGGATAGCACAGTCTTGAGTTTCTATCCACTCCCCGGTGCTGCTGGGAGGAGTGGGACCCCCAGGCCCAACACAGAAGCCAAGAATAACCCACACCCCGTGCCTTCATTCTCCTCTGCAAAATGGGTTGAGCTTCTCGGTGGTGCTAGGAGCAGAGTGGGAGTCTCCCCTGAGCTGCAGCCGAGGTCCCTCTCTTCTTCCCTCTGGGTAACGGAAGACGTGGCTTCCTGACCGAGCTGGGAGTAAGAGTGAGCCGCCTCTTGGGGAGGCAGAGGAGCAGCCCAGGACCCAGCCCCCCGATGGGGGGCTATGGAGAAAGAAAGGCCACACTCCTCATCCCTGCTGGGAGAGGTGGGAAAGGGGGAGAGGCCAGGAACATCTGTGTTGGCTCAGCCGGCTCAACCTGCGAGATACGCCCCGAATCCCAGGAGTTTCCCCACCACCCTGCACCTGTGCGGCCCGGCTGGCCTCCTCCTTCCCGGTTACCCAGTGGCCAGAGTGATTTTGGAAGAACAAAACTGCTGAAAACTTCCAGTGGCTTTTCCTTCCACTTACAAAACAAACCCAAAGTCCTCTTTGTGTCCTGTGCCTGATCTGGTTCCTTCTTCCTTCTCCAGCTTCTTCTCATCCTGGGACCCCTCCTCCACCTGCCCGCCAGGCCGGCCCGGCCCTTTCTGCCCTTTCTGCCCCGGAACAGCCCGGGCTCGTGGCTGCTTCCCTACCTTGGCCCTTGCTGTCCCCTCTGCCTGACACACGCTCTCCTCAGATCCTCTCCAGGCTGACTGCCTGTCATCACTTAGGTCTCGGCACCGATGTCACCTCCTGGGAGAGCTCTCTCTTGACTTCCTTGTTGAACGCAGCCCCGGGCACTCCTGATCCGCTCTTCATTTCATTTCATTTCATTTCATTTCATTTCATTTCATTCACTTACTTGTAGCTTCCTCACTTCTCGTCTGTCTCCTCCACTGGAAGGTCAGCTCCATGAGGGCAGAGACTGCGTCTGTTCACTGCTGTGACCCTGAGGCCTAGACCAGTGAGCATGTCACAGTCGGTGCTCAATAAATGTTTGTTGAATGAATGAATGAGCCTTTCACCTCTGGTGGGAGGTTCCTCTAGGGCATCCCTGCTGGGCAGCTCAGCTCCCTCCCACCCCAAGGCCTTGATATGCCAATACTGGGAGGTGGGGAAGGTGGGGGAGGAAAGGGGGAGCCGGGCTGGAGCTCCCAGCCCGAGTGCTGTCCCCATGGGTGCTGAGCCCTCCAAGCGAGATGGATGCTCCTGCAGCCGGCAGCAGCCTGGGGAAGCAGTCCCCTATTAATAATGGCAGTGGCACGTGTCAGGAGGTGCGGGGGTGGGGAGGGAGGCGGCTGTGATGGAGAGGGAATGATGCCCCCACTCCCACACCCCGACACACACACAAGCAGGGCTGGACACCGGTGGGGAAATGGTGCCATATTTTCTAGAAGACAAGAATATCACTTTTTTATTGGGGTTGGCTTGTAAATGGGTCTGTGGCTAATCCTGGGTCCTCCCTGGAGAGTTCTGCCCCAATGGGGTGGACCCCACAAACCAGTCAGGGTGAGAGGCAGAGGGATGTCCCTTTCCCATCTCTGTCCTTGGTTGACCGGGCCCCCACAGAGGCCACAGCTGAGAAGGGGACAGTATGGGCCCTGGGACTGGAGACGGTGAACTTTGCCCAAACTCCTCTTGACTTCTACTTCTGGGGGCGGAACTGGGGGACAAAAATAAAGCTGAGTATGGGAGGGAGGAGAAGGAGAAGGGGGGCGGGAAGAGTACAGGCTGCTTGGTGGCGATTGCGGTGTAGACAGGAAGGCCTGGATCAGACCCCACATGACACCTGGCTTCGCCCTAGCCCTGGAGTGGGCATGGCGGGGAGCGGGGGGGAGGTTCGGGGAGCCAGCAGAGCTGCTGACAGACGCAGAGTTGAGCTGTTCTCTCCTGATCAAAACTCCTGTCACTGTGATTTTTAGGGGAAACACAGCACCCTGTCGCCTCCTGAGACACCTCTTGTCCCCAGCAGACAGTAGGTCTCAGTAGCTGCGAAATAGGGGTGCTGTGGGCAGCTCTGCCCCCACCTGAGGCTCTGGCTTCTCACCCTGACCCAGATGCCTTGACAGAACCCCTCAGTGGCCCTATCTGTGGCCGTCCTGGTCCCCTCTCCATTGCCTGCCTGGAGCCCCTGCCCCTGCCACTGTCCCTCGCCAAGCCCCTCCTCCCTGGGCCTTGACCCCAGCTTAGTCTGTCTTTAGACCCAGCCCCTGCCTCTCACTGGGCTGCCACCCAGCCCTGTCCCTTCTCTGAGCGCTGATCCTCCAGCCCGAGTCCTGTGGCCCTAGACACGTCTACACTTCCAGGATCAAGGGTCTTTGAAAACCCTTCAGGTGCTCTTCAGAAGCCCCAGCCTCTCATCTAAACAGTCTCTGAGCATACCCAGAGCCCAGCCCTGTCCCTCAAACCCAGACAGGCCCCCAGCACCGCATGCCATGACCTCCCACGGCCAGGGGCAGCCTGAGGTCAGCAGGCAGGTCTGGAGGCTGCTCACTCCATCCTGAGCTGATAGGGAATGTCATTATTAGCAGGTTCCTAACTGGGCCATACTTCCTGGCTGTGGGGGTGGCTTGTGCCCCCGTGTCAGAGAAACATCACACTCCTCACACCTCCCTCCATGGGGGGGCGCTGGGGACACCCCCCTCGGGTGCTTGTGAAATGCCCTGCTCCTCTGGCGCCTTCCAGCCGCCTCTCTCTGGCACCCCCCTCTGCTGGGTCGGGGCGTGGGTGTCTAGGGGTGTCACTGAGGGGCCTTACACATCATTTTCAGCCCTCGGCCCCCTTCCATCCGTTGAGATGTCTTCTCTGAGCCTGTCTGAGAGCTGCTGTGCCTTCGCCCAACCCTAGGATAGTCCCTGTGACCTCATAGGTGGGAACCCCCATCACCCCTGTTGTCAGCCCAGGTAACAGGGATTCAGAGATGTCAAGCCATTTGCCTAAGGTCACAGAGCTAAACACGGGCAGAGCCAGATCAGGATCTGGGTTTGGGTGGCCCCGACCTGAGTCCTCGGGGCTCACGTTGCCCTATACCTGATTGGGGGGACCCTGGGTGAGCATTTCTAGGTGACAGAGCCTGGCTAAGAGGTGCAGGGGAGAAGCTGGGTCTGGAGCAGAGTGTGGGGCTAGACACTGTGATCTCCTCCCTCACGACCTAATCACGGCCCAGAGGCCTCACCTCCCAATCCCATCACAGGGGGATTAGTTCAACATACGGATTTTGGGGGGACACGTTCAGTCTATAGCGGACAGTGCACGTGCACTGTGTCCGTAGCGCATATATAGGGCGTTGGAGTGCATATGTACTGTACGTAGGACACACGCAATACACACGTAGTATATTCACATACGGTTAGTGTGTATCTGGTGCACACGTAATACGTATATATGGTTAGCGTATACATGGTGCTCAGTGGTGATGCTCCTCCCGTCTGGTTTCTGGGGCCATCTCCACACTAGGGAGGTACGCCCCCCGCCCTGCCGGAACCACTAGCCCCACCCCCCATGGAAGCAGGTGGAAACTGCTTTTTATTCAGACTAATTTGTTACTGAAACAACTTGAGTTAGCTTCAAAGTAAGTTAAATGAGCAGAGATCGTCTTTCCTTGTCTCATCAATCAAGGAGGCTACAAAGAAGGCGGGAAACAAAGAGATCACAGGAGCCTGGCAAACAGATGGCCTTGCGTGGCCCCGAGGAGAGGGGCCGGTTTCTGGGCCAACACGGGGTGCTGGGAACAAATCTCTTCCTTCCTCTAGCTGAAGAGGCTGGTCCAGCAAGCCGTCCCTCCTCCGGCTTCTGCGCTTGTGAGGAAGAAGCTAGTGTCTCCGCGGCGTGGGCGGGTGTAAGTCTGGGGCCCCTCGTCCTCCTCCGCAGGCCGTGGACATGCCCAGAGCGCCCTCCCCGCCTGCTGGGTGTCGGCTACACTGAGGGCAGGGGGGACATCTCCACGGTGGCTGGCTTGGGGGTGGCAGGGTGGTGTCTCCGGACGCCTGTGGGGAGATGTGAATTTTCAAGTGTGGTTTTGAGGCCCAGCTGGCCGAGACTGCTCAGGGCTGGTCCACTGCGCTCCGGGTCCCCGCATGTGCGCGAGCACGTGTGAGTGCGCGAGCACGTGTGAGTGCCTGTGAGCATCTGAGCATTCCGTGCGGTCTGGCCTGGAATACCAAATGCACTCCTGATAAAAGGGAGCCGCTGGTTGCTTGCTCTGTTTCCCCTAACTACGGGGGCTGCCTCGCCTTTATGTCAGGCTGCCTGCCGCTCAGGGACATGTGGGGCCTCTCTCTCCTGTCGCAGCGCTTGGCTGAGAGACCCCATCTCCCACTCCCGAGGCTGCCTGGACTCACTACCCAGGGCCGGGTCAGAGCACCTGTGGTCGGTGGGCGTTAGAGACTGAGGCCAATGCCCTCTGAAAGATGGGGGACCCGGGGGGACACACCAGGAGGGGGCAAGTAGGGAGAGACTTTGTGAAGGGGTAGAAAGTGCCAGGGGCCCGGAGGCTGATGGAGAGAGTGGCTCCCAGGGAGGAATAGCACCCGAGAGGGAGGCAGGAAGGCCCAAAGTACTGAGCAAGAAAGATCTAAGGCGAGGGAGGCCAGCAAGAAGCCGGCAAGCTGCAGGGACAGAGACAGGAACCAGGGAGTGAGGGACAGAGCAGGGACAGTGGGGCGTCCAGCTGCGGCTGGGCATGACATGTAATTCTGATCCCTGCCACGGCTTCCTACACTGGAGAGCTGGTGGGGAGGCCTGCTAGGCTGTGATTACTTTCTTTCTTTTTCTTTTTTTAGAGATTGATTTATTTTTATTTCAGAGAGAAAGAGAGAGAATGAGCAGGACCGGTAGAGGGAGAGGGAGAGGGAATCCCAAGCAGGCTCTGCACTGAGCATGGAGCCCAAGGCTGGGGCTTGATCTCACGATCCTGAGATCATGACCTGAGCCGAAACCAGTCACTTCACTGCCGGAGTCCCCCAGCCCTGAGGTTGTGAACTTCCTTGGCATGGAGTTTATTTGGAAAGATTCTGTCTGGTGATTTAGATATAGAGCTGCCTGGAGACAGGGGGATGGACTCTATGACCTACTCAACACAGAAACTTCTGCTTGGCTTGGGCCGACCCTGGGGGTCGGAAGACCTTGATTCCAGGCTCCGGAGGCCACCGAGCAAGGAGTCATGCAGGATGGCCTCAGATCCTAGCTCCCCTCTGACCTGCTCTGTGCTCTGAACCATCACTCCCCCTGGCTCGTCTTCATCTGTAAAATGGGGACAGTCCTGCATCACAGGAGGTCACTGTGAGGGTTTAAAGGACAGCGTATGTAAAGCGCTCTGCATGGGGCTTGGCCCAGAGGACTCTCCAGGAAGTTCTCTCTAGAAAGTTCTTATAACTGGGCAAATCCTCTACCTTTCTGTGCCTCAGTTTCTTTCCATAAAATTGAATGCCTGGGGGCACCTGGATGGCTCAGATGTTTAAGTGTCTGCCTTCGGCTCAGGTCATGATCCCAGGGTCCTGGGATCGAGTCCTGCATCGGGTTCCCGGCTCAGCGGGGAGTCTGCTTCTCCCTCTCCCTCTGCCTCTCCCTCTGCCTCTCCCTCTGCTTGTGCTCTGTCTCTCTCTCAAAATGAATAAATAAAATCTTAAAAAAAAAAAATGGAATGCCTGACCCTCACTGACCCATTCAATGCACATCTCCTGAAGCCCTGCTCCATGCCAGGCCCCCTTCTAGGTGCTGGAAATAGAGCAATTCACACAACAGATAGCATTCCTAACCTCATGGAGCTAATATTCTAATGGGGGGGTGACAGACAAGAAACATATATGTACTATGAGAAAACGAGACAGGATGAGGGTGATAGAGAGTGATTGTGCAGGAGAGGCTATTTTATAAAAGGTGGTCAGGACAGGCCGCTCTGATAAGGTAACATTTGAAACAGAGACCTGCAGGAAGTGAGGGAGTGAGCTGCAAAGATATTTGGGGCAGGAGCGAGTGTTTGGGCAGCAGGAACAACAAGTGCAAAGGTCCTGAGGCAGAAGTGTGCTTGGTGAGTGTGAGGAACAGCAGGGTGCGGTGAGAGTGGTTGGAGTGGAGCAAAGGAGAAGAGGCCACTGAGGAAATGTAGCCCGCTGTAAGGACTTCATCTAGTGCCCCAAGGAAATGCCATACTCGTGCAGAATTTTGATAGTGGGGCTCACCTGCATCACGAAGCCCTTTGGTTCCAACATCCTGGAGGAACTGAATTTCCTGCCTCTATTTGTTCGGGACCTGGAGACCAGCACGTCTGAGACTCCATACCCTGCTTACCTTGCCTGTTTCTGGCCTGTAGAATGTATGGCTTTTTAGTAACAATTAAAAATAACTAAATTCTTTATTGCCGTAAGTGAGAGAGGACTTTAAATGTGTTCAACCTTGTCCCAACTGGCAGCTTTACCTTCATTTTGTAAATTCGGCAACAAAGCTCTGGAAGGTTCTGTGCTTGCTGGAGGTCATACGGGCCATATGGTGTGGAAGAAAGGGATTTCGCTGATCACTGATTGATGAGCAGCTTTGTAAACGTGTATCTTTCAAAATTACACACACACACACGCAATCCCCAAGCCCAGAGTGACACAATCACACGGTCCCTCCCCTAACGGCCGTCCATTCCCAAAGGTATCATAAATGCTGAGAAAGTGAACACATGGCTACCTCCCAGGCCACAGCTGCAGCAGACATCCCTAATCAATCACAGGGCTCTTCTTGCTGAGCTCAGATGCAGCCTCAGGATTCTGGAAAGCCGACATGGGGTTGGTTCATAAAGGGAAACATTTTTTGCAGGGGGTTGGGAAGCAGCAACGACCTCCTCTCTGGACTTGGGACCCCATTCCTTGAACTCCAGGCAGCTTTCTCTGCCTGATTTATAAACTGACCACAACTCTAGGATATGAGACAGAATCAGGGCAGCCGCCAAGGGAGATGGGGCTTTCCAGCTCCGGGGGCCCCTGCCCTCCCCACAGGTGGGGGCTGTTGGAATCCCTCCTGGGATTTGTTCCAGTTGTCAGACACGGATCAGGCTTGTGATTGGTGAACCCCGACAGGAGTACCTGCTGTTTAATGAGCTGGAGATGGAAGTGGCTTTTGCAAGCAAGTCCTTTCCTTGGCTCAGGTGTGCAGATCAGATATGAAACCAGGAGAACTGCCTCACCAAGCACGGTAACCAGAGGGAAATGAGCAATGCTGATCTGACAGAGAAGAATAAAGACAGGGAGGAGAAAGGAGGGGTAAGGGGGAGGAGCAGGGATGGAGAGATGAGGGATATGATGGAGCAGCCTTTGACCAGATCCCAGGGCTCTGTCCCCTGATGTTGTTTCAGAGGGGACCCCATTTTATCATGGGTTCCTGGAGGTCCTGAGCCCTTGTTTCTGGGATCTGTTGAGAGCAACAAGGTAGAGTAATGAAGTGGAGACAGACCTGGGTTCGAATTCGGGGCCTCCAGTCACAACCTCAGATGCCTCGTCTATGAAATGGGCTTCATATTTCCCCGAGGAGGGATGTAAGGCTCCCAGCCTTTCCCCCCCTTGTCACACATTCTGCAACTGAGCTTCTGGCAGGTGCTAGACCTGGCGTTTTACCTTTATCAATGGGGTTCCAGTGTGTCTCTCTCTCAGCTGGATCCGAACTCAGGTGGGAAAGTGGCGAGTTTATTTAGTAGGACATACTAAACTTTAACAGCACCCACCCCGTGAGCTTGGTGTGAGGATGGAAAAAAATGATGGGATATTTACAGCCATCTCTCCCTATCTCTATCTCTACCATCGTCTATCTGTATCTATATGGTCTGTCTATACCCCCTACTGTCACTGCTGTCTCTAGCATCCACACCATCTCTATACCTTCGGACCCAGCACAGATCCATGCTCAGCTTCATTTCATGGGTCCTTCTTTTCCAGGCTCTTCCTCTGATGCCATTGTGGGAGGGGCCAGAGAGCATTCCACTGCCTTCCTCCAAGAATGGAGCCACTAACCAGGAGCAGGGACAGGGGCAGCAACTCCCTGCTCCCCAGTCATGGTTTGGCAGGAGGGATTGGCTCCCTGTGCAAAACCAGGGCTCAGACAGGCCAGGAGACAGGGTTTTGGTTTTTTTTTTAAGATTTTATTTATTTATATATTTGAGAGTGTATGAGCGCGTGCGCGTGCGAGGCAGAGAGAGAGAGAGAGCGAGCAAGCATGAGCGGAGGGGAGGGGCAAAGGGAGAGGGAGAAGTAGACTCCCCGCTGAGCAGGGAGCCCTACGAGAGGCTCCATCCCAGGACCCTGGGATCATGACCTGAGCCGAGGGCAGACTCTCAACCGACTGAGCCACCCAGGTGCCCCAGGAGACAGTTTTATTTTTTTTTTAATTCTAATTTTAATTTTTAAAGATTTTATTTATTTATTTGACAGAGAGAGACACAGCGAGAGAGGGAACACAAGCAGGGGGAGCGGGAGAGGGAGAAGCAGGCTCCCCGCAGAGCAGGGAGCCCGATGCGGGACTCGATCCCAGGACCCTGGGATCATGACCTGAGCTGAAGGCAGTCGCTTAACCAACTGAGCCACCCAGGCGCCCCATCAGGAGACAGTTTTAATTTAACCCCCCTCCTGCTACCAACAGCAAGGGGCCTGGGGCTGCAGGCTCTGAGGGAATGGGTGAGAGGACACAGTCTCCCAGAAGTCAGAGAAGCAGGACTAACTCCATCACTATCCCAACCATCTCCTGGTACTGACGGAGGGCTGTTCTGTGGCAGGCATGGTGCCGGCTGTCAGGGGTTGACTAGTACTATGCTCTGGATAATAAAAATCACGAGAATGCTCTTGGTCCACAGTCCCTCTTAGAGAACTTTGGGGCTATATGCATTTCAGATTCTGAAAATTTTCCAGATTTTAGAAATGTAATGTCCTGTATATTACGGAACACTCCAACATTTCATATTTCTGTAGCAAAATACATATGAATAGTTCCAGCAAGTGGATAAATAAAGACCGTAAGTACTTCCAAGGTCAGTTTAGTTCAGGTTCTGCTGCCAAATGAGTTTTGAAAAGCCTTTCGGTTTTCAGAGCTTTGGGGGTGTTGGAACTGTGGAGATGGAACCAGGGCCTGTCCGCTTAGTGAGCCCTGGGCAGGCGCTGGGCCAAGCACTTTCACTGGATGGGTGCATTAAATCCTCCTACCGCCCTAGGAGGTTGGTTCTGTTTGTATTATTTCAGCTTTACAGAAGAAGAAATCCGGGCACAGAGAGGTTCAATAACTTGGCTAAGGACACACAGCTAGCAAGTGGCAGAGTTTGGACTCAAACTGAGGTCTGTGGGGTGCCAAAGCCCGCCATCACCCCACAGTTTACAGTGCAGTGTGTGTGCTGGGGCAGGGGGGACATTAACAAAGAGATCCTTACAATGGGATGGAGTGAGTGCGGGAAGAGGGGAGTCCAAGTCCCCAGGCCCTGAGGAGGGACCGAGGCCAGCTTCCGGGGTTAGGGAAGGTGACTCAGAGGAGCTGGCGTCTCCCTATCTACATCTACCTGGAGACCTGAGGGGTGAGCAGGCACTAGCCAGGCCTTGGTGGGACATGGAAAAGTGTTTCAAGCAGAGGGAATAGCATAAACGGCAGGAGAGAATGCATTAGAAGTCAGAGAACTTAAAGAAGTTGCAGCCTGGAATGGGAGGAGGGGTGGGGGCCGAGGGGCAAGTAAGGGTCAGCTTCAGGAGGGAAGGGAGGGCGGTTGGGGGCCAAGTTGTCCCTCCCCCGACACTTGCGGGGCCCCAGGCTGGGCAGAGGTCAGGTCCTCCTGCTCGCTGGATCTGGACAGCAGGAACCATGCAGGAGTCCGAGTGTGCAGCGGCCGAGGGCGGGGGTGGGGAGGGTCTCTGGGGCACACGCGCAGGGGGGCAGGATTCCTGATCCCCTGATCTTTCCCGGGGAGCCCCTGGTTAATCCCGGCTGGCTGGCTGGCTGCCCAGGCCGTCAGGGGGACACCTCCTCCCTCTGCTACAGGCGACAGGTCGGGGCGCTTGGCTCCTGACTCTGCGAGCGCGCTCGGGCTGCCTCCCTCCCCGCCTGACAGCTGAAATCTTTATTACCACCGGGTTTATTTGGGGGCGCGAGTGAGGCGGGCGTGTGAGAGCGCGCGCACATCTGCGGCCACCGCCGCCCACAGCCCCGCAAACGCGGCTCATGGATATTCCACGGCGGTGCGCGCCACACTTTGCCGTCATCGATTATTTATACATGAAATAACGAAAGCTTCATAAATAATGAAAGAGCCTGCGTCCCAGCTGCCTCTGCCGCCTCCCTCCCTTCCCTCCGCCTGGCCCAGGTGAGGGGATGGGCGCACCGGAGGACCGGGCACTCACGCGGGGAGCGGCCTTGGCATCCGCACCCGCCCCTTCTCCCCGCAGAATCCGAGTCCAGTGCGGCCCGGGAGTGTGCGTGCACGTGTGTGTGCGTGCGTGCACGTGTGCGGACTCACACGCACAACCAGGGAGGGGGCAACGCACACAGGGCAGGGCGGCTGGGTTGTCCGCACTGCAGACTGCGGGAAGGCTCCAATCAACAGAGAGAAAGGCCTTGTATCATATTAAGCATGAGCTGGGAAAACATCAGACACATCCTAGTTAAATTCACTTCCAACCTCACCTTTGGGGCTGTAGGCTTGGAGCGTACCAGTGTCTGACTCAGGAGGGGAAATCGTTTTAGAAGTTCTTCCCTGTGTTACCCCTTTAGACACACAGCGGGTCTTACAGACACAGAGAAACCTTGGAACCAACCTCGACTCCTAAACCCTGTACCTGGAGGATTGGGCGGGGAGGAGCGCAGATTCGGCTGTGCGCAGGTGTACGCATGCGCTGCGGGGGCCCCGAGTGGAAGTGAAGACCTACACCCAGCAAATATTTGATCACAACTACTACCGCCGAGCAACTTCCATTTTTCAGGTGTATCCCCTCCCTATCTCCAACCTACAGCCGCCTTTTAAAGCAGGTGTAACTAATGTGCCACTTTGCAGAGACATTGGTGAGGTTCGATGCTTTGCTCAAAGTTGCAGAACTGGTGAGTGGGAGAGCCTGGGCCTGTCCAAAGTTCCTGCCTTTCCATTGCTTAGCAATAAGGGAATTGTCTGTTGTCTGGCTAGCACTGGGCCAGGCATGGACATCCACACCCTGAATGGGAGCGCATTTTCTTCTTGACCCTTGAAAGGGGCGGAGGTGTGTGGACTATATTGACTGGGACATTGAATACAAAAAAAGCTAAATATGGCAGGTGTTCTCATTCCTGATCGAACAGAATCACTAGAGAAGCTTAAAGAATGTTTTTTTAAATTAAACTTTTTATTTGGATATAATTATAGATTCCTAAGCAGCTGTAAGAAAGAATACAGAGAGGTCCTGCGTACCCTTCTCCAGTTTCTCCCAGTGTTAACATAGTTCAAAATTGTAGTATAACATCACGCCAGGGAATTGACAGTAATATAATCTACCAATCTTAGATTTCTTCAGTTTTACATGTACCAATTTGTGTGTGTGTTCATGCAATATTTTCACACTTGTAGGTTTTCATATCCACCTCCTGTCAAGATACAGAATGGTTCCATTGGCATAAGGGTCCCCGTGTTGCCCTCTTGTGACGACACCTACCTCCGACCCCGTCAACCCCACACCCAACCCTATCCCTGACCTCTGACAACCCCTGATCTCTTCTCTGTCTGTAATTTTGTCATTTGGAGAATGTTATATAAATGGAATCATATGGTGTATATGTAACCTTTTGAGATTAGCTTTTTTACACTTGGCACAATTCTCTGAAAATCCACCCTAGCTGTTGCGTGTATCACTAGTCTGCTCCTTTTTATTGCTGGACATCATTCCACGGTATGGATGTACCACAGTTTGTTTTGTGAAGAATGTCTGGGTGGTTTCCAGTTTGGGGCTATTGCATATAAAGCTATTATTAGGGAAGCTTTTTCAAACGTCAGCTAATAGACATCTCCCTTGGAAGTTGACTCAGATGGGGGTGGGTCTGGGGGGGACCTGGTATTGTGTGAACATGTGCAGTCACTGATGATGGTGGGGCATGGACGTATTGCTACAGGAAGAGGGTTTGGTTTTCAGAGGGTCCTCAGCATGCCTCCAGAGTGTAAAACAAAAATATTTTTGTCAAAATAAAAATATATACACTGCAGGGGCAGCTCTAGGTTTCGCTGGGATTACATCTATCTTCTTTGTGTATGAGTAGAAGAGGCACTTTGGATTTGGGGAGTAAGTTCTGGTCTGGATTTTTGAGGATGTGTGTCCCACCACTCTCCAGAGTGTCCCTTTGATCTCATTGCTGACTCTTGCTATGAGCCTCAGCTTCTCCATCTGCAAACTGGGCACTATATTTCACTCCTCCAGTTCCCGAAGATGGAAAAAAGCTGTTGGTGCCATGACATTCTTGGGGTGCCTCCAGCAGAAAGACCTGGGCTCATCTGAAGGAGTGTGGTGAGCTTCCATCCCCATGCTGCCTGAGGGCCAGAAAGGCAGGGAGCGTCCCAGGAGCACCTGGTCCTTGCCGCCTGGATCCCTGTGCAGCCCATTCAGCTGGAACTGCTCAGATGTGAGCTTGTCACTTGCAGCTCAGGCCCCAGCCTCTGTCCCTGTATCTTAGAGTAAAGACAACTTCAGGGTGAACTAATGAGGCCAGATTGCACACCTGCTCCTCCCTCTACCCCTCCCATCTTCCCTAATCCGCATGATGGCCCCATGGCCCCCTTCTCCCACTCCCCTTGACCCCTCCTTGGGAAGGGAAGTCAGACCCTCTCTCTGCTTCCAGACCAAGGCTGGAATTATTTAATGCCAAATCAGTAAAAGTGTCAGCAGCTTGCAACTTAACTGCTAAGAGGAATGATTCATCACCCCATGCCAGGCACCGAGTATTTCTTCTGTATCCCCATGGCCCACCCCTCAAGAGAAAGGAGATAAATTACTGTCATTGCTTTTTATGGTACATATAATCGGGTGGCAACATGGAGCCTCGACTCATCTCAAAGTCATTTACAATGAATTATTCATTTGGCTGAAGACGTCTTCAATTGGAGGGGAAATAGCCTCTCTACTCTCTGGCTTCGGCTGCCCTCTCCATAGCTAGGGAGGGAGTCCTGGGTCTGAAAGACCCAGATTCCCCTTGGCAGCCTCTGGACCTCAGAATCCTGGGGTGTAGGATTGGGGAAAAGGCAGGGGAAGAGTGTCTGAGCTGCAGGAACCCACTTACCTAATCTATTTCTGGAAGATTCCTCTGGGGTCTGGAAGTATCTCTCTCTCTCACTGCTCAGAGGGGACCATAGCTCCTTGTTCACATCCCTCCCGCCTTCCACTCTTCCTTTCCTCCCTCCCTCCCTCTTCTCTCCCTTCTTTGTTTCCGTCTATAGAGATTTATGAAGTCTCTATTAATATGTGCCATATCAGTCAGGATATGGTAGGTTCTGGTGCAGTGACAACAAACATCCTCCTAATTTCAGTGGCATCAGATCACAGGGCTTATTTGCCACTCAAGTTACATGTCATCACAGATCATCCAGGTTCTGCTCTGCGTCATCCTCATTTGGGAAACAGGCTGATAGAACAGCCACTATCTTGAATGTTGTTGTCCCACGTACCTTCTCTTAAAGCTTCTGCTCAGAAATGACACATGTCACTTCCACTCCTACTTGATGGGCCCAAACAAGTCACATGACCACATCTAACCTCAAGTGGGTAGGAAGGTGTCACTTAACCATGTGCCCTGAAGGGGACATAAAGGGAATATTGGTGAGTGCCCCTGATGACTATCTCACAGGTGGGGCATCAGTCCTGGAGGACAACAGTGGAAGGGACACAGCCTTTCCTCTCCTTGAGCTCATGGTCAAGTGCAAGAGGCAGATGGAAGAGGCAGACACACGGTCAGTGGTGATCCAGGGGGCTCAGCACCAGGAAAGAGGTCTTCCGGGAACTCATGGGGGCAGAGTGATACAGGATCTGTCCTCAAGGGGGTCTGACCCGTTGGGGCTCTTTGATGATGGGCAAGAGAATTCATCTTTCTGAGCCTCCGTTTCTTCCTCCTTCCTTTGGGGATGATGATGGTGCGGCAGTGATACCGCTAAGCACTGGGTGGTTGTGAGAAATGCATGAGGTAATGTCTGTAAAAACCTTTGGAAGGTGAGGTACCCACACAGTTTGCTCTGAATTCATTGACACTTTTTTAGAATAACAACGCTGCATTGTTTCCCAGGGGTACGTTCAGTTCCTGAGCTCGGCCCCCACCCTCTGTGTCTCTGAATCAAGGCGCAGCCCTGGTGGGTTTGGCTTGCTGGGAGCTCTCTCCAAGGGGCTGCCCCCAGCTCTGTGAAGACAGAGCGATTACCCCCAGAAAACTAGCATGTGCTGGGGCTGGAGGCTGCCTCTTGGCAGGAGAGGCTTTAGGGTGAAAAGGGACATGAGGATGGTGAGCCTGGAGCTCACCCAGTGGGCTCCTCTGCTGGGAAGACCCCAAGGCCCAGAGGCAGCTGCCTGTAAGCCCCAGACCGTGGAACAATTGTTCATTTATTTAATGCATATTTACTGAGTGCCGGCATGTGCAAGCATTGTGCTGTAGCTTGAAAACACAGCACATGACAAGACAGAACATCTCTCTGTTCTCACGGTGCTTACATTCCAGCGAGGCAATAGGGCATTTTTTGCGGTGGCCACTGTTGGTTGACCAGATGCCCCTGGAGTCCCTGTTGCCATTTCTGTGCATGCATCCCTCACCTTCTGCGTGCATTGCTTCTAACGCAGCTTGGCCCTGTAACCCTCTTCAGAGGTCTGCCCCTGGGCTCTCTGAGCTGGTGCACCCATATCAGAACTGGACGTGCCTGGACGTGCCTGGAGTTCACTCTTCCCTAGAGATAGCCCTTAGCCAATGATTGATGAGTGTGGAGAGTCCAAGTCCCGCTCCCTTGCCTTGAGCCAGGACAACCCCTGAGATGTGATTTCTGTTCCAGAGCTCTCCCAGATAGCTTCCCTGTCCTGCTTTCCTGTTCCCTTATCAGCCCCTTTAAGGACATTTCATTAAATCACTAGCATGCAAAACTTCATCTCAAGGCTTGTTTCTGGGGGTCCTCACTGACACCCTTCCTTCCTCAGTGTGCCGATGGTCAGTTTTGTTCTGGGGTCCTTTCCTCCCCACCTCTATGTGAGTCAGCGTGAATACCAGGTAGTCTGACCAGTCGAACTCACCCCCTTCTCCCTTGACCTGGGTTGGGTTAACAGGAAGCAGGTGACCCAGATGTGGCCCAAGACACAGGATGGGGTATCCCCTGGGGGCTTCCTGCAACAGTTTTCTTAAAATGAGAAACAGAAGATGAACCCACTTTCCCTGCTGGATATACTGCATGTGATGGCTGGAACCCTGGGCCACACTGAGGAAGCTAAATGGACACACTCACAGTGGTCCAGCTCCAAGGTGAAAGACATCAGGGTCCTGGATGATGCCAATAAAGCTCAGAATTCATCCTATCTCAGCATGTCTTGTTCTCCAAAATGGTAAATCCCCTATTTGGTGACGCCCTTTCAAGTTGGGTCTGTTGTTATTTGCGACTGAAAACATCCCAATGGATATAATTTTAGATGGTATTCAGTTGCTGTGCAAAGTGGATCCTCTCCAGGTCTGTATTAATTCTGTCAGTTGGATCCCATCTAGTTTCCATCCTGCACCAGGTTTGGGATAAGTCACATAACATCACAAGGCATGGGTTAAGGAAGAGGCTTATTTAAAAAAGGGCAAACTAACAAGGCAGGGCCAACAAGCAAAAAAAGTGAAAGCATGGGGGTCAGATACCAGCAGGGAAGAATTCAGGTAAGCTGGGAATGTAGCCTCATATTACTCTCTTTATATACAATACTTCTCCCAAACCATCTCTCTCTTTTCTTCCATTAAGGACCGTAAATCTTGTTTCCTTCTTTGCTCTGGCCACCAGGCAGCCCAGAGCTAAATTTGTGGCACTTCTCACATAGGGTTCGGACCTTAGAGCCTGCACGTTTGTGTTCTCCCCTCAGCCTGGCATTCTCTTCCTTCCCCTTTGCTCCACATTCCTTAGTCATTTGTTTTTATTCTGTTGGTCCTCTGTATATTTCTGTAATTTACATCCGTTATTCTTTAGAGTGAATCAGGGAGTGCCTCTGTCAACCCTTCCATCCCCTGAAGCTGCACTTAGAACCTCCCTCAGGATGGTGGCTGCTAAGTGGCTCTTGAGAGACGGAGGAAGGCATCTGGCAGATGGAGGAAGAACCCAGAAAGGCCTCTTCCTCTGCAGCTCCGAGGAGGTATTCAAGGCCACCCTTCAGCCATATTTCAGCTGTCAATCCTGACATTCCTTGGCCTTATTCTCCTTTTCTGGGGCCTGGGGAAGAGTGATGCCATCCCACTGTCCCAAATGCCAGGCGTGGGCAAATGAGTGGGAAATCCTTTGAAATTCCCAATAAGTAAATAAAAATAACTTTGAGGGCTTGTCACCATGGAGACCAAAGGCTTGGTTAGTTGTTATGGCGACCCTTGGGTAGGCTCTCTGCCTGAAATGATCAGCATCGCTGAGAGAGAAGAACAAAGAGATGGAGAGACAGGACCACATGCCATGGACGAGAGCTGAGCACCAGCAGATTTCTAGAGGCAGGTCAAGAACAGGGGCAGTGTGTGTGTGTGTGTGTGTGTGTGTGTGTGTGTGTGTTGGGGGGCGGGAAAGGAGAAGCAAAGGGGAGAGCACACTGTCTTCTGGAACTTTCTTTTCTGGCAAGCTGCCACTCTGACATCCACATTATTCCAAGAGGCTCCTGATCCCTCCTCTTCCTGTGCCCCATGTTGCCAAGCCTCCAGCCTTGGCAATGCTGCCTGGGAATCTCCATGACAACACCAGCCCCCACCTGTGGGAGCAGAGCCCTTGGCTGGGACCTTCAGGGAGTTGCCTGGGTAACCAGGCTCCCTTGCCCCACTTCCCCACCAACCAAACCTCCTCAGTCCTTCCCCCCAGTTCGTGATGGGAGGGTGAGTGGACAGGGTCACCATGGAGACTCAGCTTCCTCCTACTGCCCCCTTTCCAGAGCACCCATCTCACGATGGCCATTGAGAGGAGATCTCTGGGTGAGATCCTTGTTTGGTTAAGAACGAAGGGCATACTAGGTGTCAAGAGTTCAGAAATAACAAAAATAAAAACAATGAATCACAGAAGTAGTAATTAGGAAAAGTTTAATGTGCACACACAAAGAAGTTTGCAAACCAGGAGCGCTCAAACCAAAACGTAGAAAGAGGCTCAGGGGTGTATGGCTCTAAATCAGCTTGTACAGTGGGAAGGCAATGGCTGTCTACTCTTCACAGGGATCAGTCCTAATACCAGAATTTTCTTAAATGATAGGAATCGGTCATATCAACCTTGGGAAACAGTTTAAGCTTTGCTTATAATTTTCAGAGGCATAAGCAAGAAATGATGAAGGTTGAGTTAGCCTTGCAAAATAAGCTAAGTTAAGCTTCGTTTGCATGACTACACAGGTTTCATCTGCTTAGAGAATTTTCAAGGGTGGTCTCCATTTGTTTTTTATTTTAGCAATTCCACCCTTTTGATCATTTTCTCAGCGGGTTTAGAGTGTGACCAACCAGTATGACCACCATTGACGGAGCCAGGCTGAAGAATCAGACATTCTGTGCTTTCATCTGCTTGAGTCACCAGGCTGGAGGGCCACGTAGTCACCATCTTCATCATTTCTGTGGTTGCTGTTGATTTCATCCAGTCGTCTGATCCTGAGGGATACCATTTGGCAAGTGAGGGGCTGCTAACAGGCATTTAGAACCCTTGTGAGTATACGATACACTGGAGAGGTTGATATGATGAGTATAAGGAGAACAGTAGCCAAGGACTTAAAAGTTCTACAGAGCAGAAACTCCCGGGAGGCAAGATTTAACCAATTAAACTGGTCAAAGGGATGACATGATGTCTTAGCAAATACATACCCTCGTGACTGCAAAGGACAGGATGAACTTGACGATGTTGTATTTCAGGAGGTGGTGTTGCTGATGAGGTTTCACCTAAATTAGGTCTCTGTGCGATGTGAGCAATCAGGTAACTTCACGAGAGGCATTTCTATGGAAACAAAAGAGAAACAAAGGTGAATAGTTCAAGCAAATTAGAAATTCAGTTTCTGAGTTTGGAGAACAGCCAGTTGAGATTTCTGGATGTTGGGTTCTGAGCATCTGCAGATGGATTGAAGGCAGGCAGTGGCCATCTGACTCACTCTCCTGGTGTGCAGTTTGAATGTCTCTGGTGATCTTTCTGAGCAGCCACATAGCAATAGGCACGAAGATCGTCTACACATGAGCTGTTGGGCTGATTTCTCTGAAGTTCATATGAAGTTGTCCGGGTTTAGCTTCCAAGGCTTTAGGAAGAGGGTAGTGTAATTTCATCGTGATTCTGAGTCCAAAGAGTGGGAGCAAATTAGAAATGTTAGTTTGCAAAGTTCTAATTAAATATTGGAGGAAAGTAGAATTCAGATCCAGCCCAGTTTACAGGTAGAAAGCAAAACCTCAAAGACAGTGAACAGCACTAGAATCTGATATCCTCACAGGTATGTTACTGAAACATATGTGTTCTCTTTATAATCATCTCCATTTTATCAAAGACAACCACAGTAAGACTAATTTGTTTACAAATTAATCCTAGTTTCAATAAACTTGGCCTGATTATTTACATAAGTGCAGAAAGAATCGTGATTGACTATATATAGTCTCTCTTTTTTTAAAGATTTATTTATTTATTTGAGAGAGAGAGAGTGAGTGTGCAGGGGAAGGGGCAGAGGAAAAGGGAAAGAGAGAGAGAGAGAAGCAGATTCCCCTCTGAGCCCGGAGCCCCGAGCCTGGAGCCCGGAGCCTTGAGCCCGAGGTGGGGCTCCACGCGGGGTTCAACACGGGGGCTCAGACGCAGGGCCCCTGAAATCATGACCTGAGCCAAAATCAAGAATTGGATGTTTAACTGACTGAGTATTCCAGGTGCCCCTATATAGGCTCTCTTAACCCTACTTTGCTGGAATTTTTCATAAGGAATCCCAGATTGGACTTTCCAAATCCTCTTGAGGCTGGGAAGCCAAGCTGAAGACTTACCTAACTATGTCCTGGTACAAGAACAGATTCTTATTGCCCTTATGCAAATATATATGTTGTCATGAAAAATAAGAATATTTAGTAAGAGTTTCCGAATCTGGAGGGAACAGGTAAGGAGAAAAAGGTAAATGTTTCAACGTTTTTGCAAAGATACACTTAACCAAATTGCTGTAAATTACAGGTACCTTAAAAGACAGAAGGAAAAGGTGTCCAATAAATCTGGAAAACAAAATATTAATGAACCAGCAATGTTTCAGATGAAATAATAAAAATCATAATCATTTTCATCAGTTCATTCAGTTTTTTGCAATTCATTCTTGCTTTGCTGCAAGCTTTATGAATCAAACAGTTTTCCATTAGAGTTTTAGAAATTCTTACCCCCAGTTTAGTGTTACAATCTTGAAGTTATCAGAAACTGGCTTTTTAAAGCACTTGTCAGGGAGGGGCGCCTGGGTGGCTCAGTTGGTTAAGTGACTGCCTTCGGCTCAGGTCATGATCCTGGAGTCCCTGGATCGAGTCCCGCATCGGGCTCCCTGCTCAGCGGGGAGTCTGCTTCTCCCTCTGACCCTCCTCCCTCTCATGCTCTCTGTCTTTCATTCTCTCTCTCTCTCAAATAAATAAAATAAAATCTTAAAAAAAAAAAAAGCACTTGTCAGGGTCTTTTCCATGAATTTCTTTGAAGACGAAACACTTTTGTTTGTAGTTGGTTGTAAATACTTCCAGAGAAGAACCAAGAGTAAAAAAATAACTGTGAGTGAGAAGACTTAAAAATGGTCACAGCTAAAGGTCTGATAAGAGTTCACACACGTGTGTGTGCACACACTCGTGGGTACACACTCATGCATGCACATACACAGTGATGCAATTGACAAGTACATTTGATTACTTTTGTGATATACAATATTTTAAGATAATAACTGGAATTATGACTGATAACATTATACCAGGACACATGAGATATTTAGGAATTTCATATAATTTTTGAATCACTTATTTTAATGATATACAACCTATATAAATATGATCTAAGAAGGTTAAACACTACTTTTTATTTGACAATGTTTCCCATGGAACTTAATATACCAAGTAAGCCTAAATAAGTGAACGTTTCTCTTTTTGCTTCATTCAGAATTTGGTTTGGGGAAGTTTGTTAAAGGTGTCAAAAGAGGGGTGCCTGGGTGGCTCAGTCGGTTAAGCGACTACCTTCAGCTCAGGTCGTGATCCCAGGATCCTGGGTTTGAGCCCCATGTTGGGCTCCCTGCTCAGTGGGGAGCCTGCTTCTCCCTCTCCCTATGCCCCTCTCCCCTGCTTGTGCTCTCTCTCTCTCTCAAATAGATAGATAAAATCTTTTAAAAATATAAAAATGTCAAAAGATTTAAAACATGATCAAATGGGATCTTGGGTGAAACAATACTGAGTTACCCATTCAACTAAAGTAACAAAAGATTTCAAAAGCAAACACAGAAAGTTACATAGTTGTAAAAAACCTTAGCTTTTTTAATAGAGAAGACTCAGAGTTCTTCTTTTTTTTTTTCCCCTAAGTTGTCAAAGACCTGCCAAGCACCACATAGAGCGCGGGAAATTATCTTTACAAGATACAGAATCTTTGTTTCCTAGGCAAGTTACATTAAAGGTACAGAAAAAACTTTGCTTACAATTTTTTATTAAGAGCAGACCAAGAATCTTTTTTTTTTTTTTTAAGATTTTTATTTATTTGACAGAGAGAGAGACAGCGAGAGGGAACACAAGCAGGGGGAGTGGGAGAGGGAGAAGCAGGCTTCCCGCGGAGCAGAGAGCCCGATGCTGGGCTCGATCCCAGGACCCTGGGATCATGACCTGAGCCGAAGGCAGACACTTAACTGACTGAGCCACCCTGGCATCCCAAGAGCAGACCAATAGTCTAAAAATTTTGTGATTTGGGGGCTCCTGGCTGGCTCAGTTGGTACAACATGCGTGTGACTCTTGATCTTGGGGTTGTGGGTTCGAGCCCTACACTGGGTGTAGAGATTACTTAAAAACATTTTTTTGTGATTTTAACAGAGAGAAAACCAAATCCTAATTTTATACCAATATACTTTTGATATTAAAATTGTCCTTTTTTAACTTAAATCAATCCATTCCAATCTAAGTCAGCTTGACCACATGTTAAATTCCTTTCTCAAGATTCTTTTTCCACAAACTTTCTGCAATTTCCTATATCCATTTAGGTTTTGTTCTATTTTTTCTTTTCTTATTCTGGAATAATCATCGTACTTTAGGACAAAATCATTTTCTTTTTTCCCTTACCAAAACAGACAAACCAAAAGCCCCATGTCCTTCATACCTTTTCTTATCTAAAAAACACATTCTCTATTTCTTACCTACTTTTCATATAGAGGCATTGTCTTTCATCCTTGTTATTTCTTGTAGTTTTATTTTTGCATATTGATTATAAATTTAAATATTAGTAATTTTTGCTTTTCAGTGAAAACTAGGAAGCAGGCACTTCTGAATGATCACATATTAGCATCCTGTAGAAGATTAACAATTTACAAATACATTTCAAAATTTCTAGAAATATATTGTTTCTCGTAGTAAATTTTTCAGTGTGGCACAAACATGTTTATTAATAGACCCAAACATCTTTTGCCTGTCTAAAAATTTGAAAAGCCAAAAGTAGATAAACTTATGTTTAGAATTTAATCATTATGTTATTTGGATAAGATTCAGTTATTCAATGACTATCCATTATTTAGTTTAACTTAGTATGAACTTTTATCTTATTTACACTTATTTGAATTACTTGGTTTTAGCAATTATGCTTGGATTAGACATTAAACAGCTAATCACCACCTTAAGTTATATTTTTCATTCACACATTTTGAAGACATGCCTGCTTTTATTAAACCAACAAGCTTAAACTATCTTTTATTTATCAAAGATTATCCCAGATCATGTGAATTTGAAAAATATTTGGGTTGGTTCCTATATTTCTGAGCGTATACTTACTTGATTTATATAAACACCTAATTTTCTTTAAGCCACTTCAATAGAGCTCTTTACAAATTAATTTTGGCAATATCGTCCAAAGGTAGAAAAAGATCATGTATCTATATAATGTATATACATGCATAGACATACACAAACATGCAGACAGACACACATAGACAGAAACAACAGAGATCTTATAGCTTTTGTTTAAAAAATTTTACCCATGTCTCAGGGTGCCTGGGTGGCTCAGTCGGTTAAGGTCTGCCTTCGGCTCTAGTACTGATCTCAGAGTCCTGGGATTGAGCCCCACGTCGGGTTCTCTGCTCAGCGGGGAGTCTGCTTCTCCTTCTCTCTCTCCCTCTGTGTGCTCTCTAGCTCTCACTCTCTCAAATAAATGAAAACAATCTTAAAAAAATCTTTAGCCATGTCTCAGGTACAAAACTCAAAAGAATAGTTGGATCCAAATTGTGTTTCTGGCAGTGGCCAAGGTTACACGCACAGATGGGCAAAGTTTTTTACTAAAGACTTTTTATTTGCATGTTGTAAGTATCTTTTAGAGCTGTTTTTGGAGGCATTTTGTCTTATAGAAGCTTCTGTATACCAATCAAAGAATTCATTCTATTGTCTTTGAGAGGTTTAGAACCCCTCCCTTTTAAGGTGCTCCTTAAAATTAACTTATACAAGTTAAAGTTTCCTTAAAGTGGCCACTACAATTCCAAAAGTTCACTCATTTTTCAAAAAAGGCACAAGAGCCTGGTCCACAGACCAGGTGGAGCCCATCTTTGTCTTTAGACTCCCCAAGGTGTCTTAACTGTCAGGGGCCTTGTTTTCCATCAGCTGTTCCAAAACACAAGGCGTCACATGTCCCCCAGCCCTCCCCACCCCTTTTGAACAGAAAACAGAATAGTGTGACCTACCAAGAAGCTTCAACAAACACAATACAGATATGCGCAATAAAGCTCGAGAGCTCAGAATGCAGAGAGCAAAGCTCAGATCCAAGAGGTACTTCTCCTTAAAGTCCAGGGTCATCGAGAAAGCAGCTCAGCGGGCTCTCTGGGTACCAGCACCTGTCCGCTCACCAGCCTCTGAGTCATCGGCGGTGGTGTTTGGATTCTACTTCTGACACCACGAAATGGCAAAAGTTCAGAAATTACACAAATAAAGCCAGTGAATCACAGATAACGTAACGTAACGTAAACGTAAACGTTTATTGCTCATACACCAAAAAGACATTTTGTAAACCAGGAGCACTCAACCCAAAACACGGAATGAGGCTGGGTAGATGGCTATGAAGCAGCTTGCAGAGTGTGAAGGCAGTGACTTTATTCTTCACAGGGACTGGTTGTGATATTAGAGTTTTCTTAAGTGATAGGAGTTGCTCAGTGGTTACCTCATAGCAACCTTGGGAAACAGTTTTGCTTAGGATTCTCAGAGGCATAAGCAAGAGATGACCTAGGGCAAGTTTTCTTGCAAAATAAGCTAAATTAAGCTTTGTCTGTATGACCAAACTGATTTTATCTGCTCAGCGAATTTTCAAGGCTGGTCTCTGGTTTTTGATTTTAACATGGGTGAGGAGAGAAATGACTGGAAGGAGAGAAATGGCCATGGAGGTAGGTGGACCTGTGGGGGCCGCCCACATGTTGGTTCTTCAAGAAGTGTCACTCAGGGCTGTTTGGGGTCCAAGGGAGGGGCTGGTCTCTCACCTCTCCTAACCCCCCCTCTCCCAGGCAGGTGCTAAATGAACATCCCCTGTGCGCACCCCCTGCCCTCCCTGCTGGAAGTCCTGGGCTCAGTGGAGTGGCGTTTGCCTGGGGCAGGAGGTCAGGAGGCTGGCTGGGTGACCTTCCTGCCTCCTGCAACCCTGTAATCTGCTGAGCTCTGGTCCAGGGCTGTGGCTCATTCAGCAGCCAAGAACACTCAAGTGGTTAACGAGCATCTATCTTCCAGACAGAAGACAGTTATATGATTAGTTGTTATTTTATCTTGCTAATAAAAATACATAAAAAATAAAATGGCCAATTAGCAAGACCATTTATTCCCCAGGTCTTGCCTGTTTCCTTTTGGAGAGCACCATTCTCCGGGCATGCGGCTGGCTCCACCGTCAACTGCCTGCTGACCTCTGAGGTCCCTTGACCCCACCCCTGCCCTTGGGCCCCCACCATCTTTGCTGTGATTCCTGCTGCATCTGATCAGCATCAGGTGACCCCTGGTGGCCCCTCCCCTTTTCCACAGATGACCAGACACACCTCATTTCTCTCCTTCTTTGCTTACCTCTTCCTTCTCTCACTTCCAAGAGAATATCTCACTTTCACCCCTTCTCCCCTAACCAGACTACCTCACTGTTCCTACCTTCATTTCAATGTTGGTTTAAATCCCTCCCCTTCCAAGAAGCCCACCCTGGTAGAAATGGGTTAGGCCAGCTAAGAATTGTTACCTGCTCTCCGTTCAACCAAGCTTCTATGAAGCTACGTCCTCAACCCTTGTTGTGAAAATTGGAAGAATCCACCTATCCCCTCCAAAAGTCAGAAATATGAATTTGAGCTGCAGTGCTGGTGGCTTTTGGGTCTGCCTTGAGCTTGGATCTCTTGTACAACCTGATAGCACCTAGGCCATCGAGAGCAATCAAGTGGATGACTGGAGCAATCACGCCTTTTCCATGCTGGGAGATCTGTTGCTGCGTACAGAGAAATGAGATTGATACATTCCATATTTATGACCTCTTGAATTAAAGGGAAGCAGGTGCAGAGGAGAGAAAAGGCAGTTGGGGAGGCATGCTGAAAGGGACCCCCACCTGTCCCTGGCAAGCTTGGGGACCAGTGAACATGACAAAACATTGCAGTTTGACTGGTTCCTGCAAATGCAGGGAAGCTTCCTCCTAGGGAGGTGGGGTGGTAGCCCATGGGCATAAGCTAGAGAGCCCAGAAAGACACACTCCCTGGGAACCTGAATGTCACAATGGCCCCAGGTCAACCTTTGCATGTGCAACCTACAAAGTAGGTGCTATCATCCTCATTTCATGGATGAAGAAACCAAGGCTCAGGGAAAAGGCAGTATATCCTCCAGGGGGCTGTAAGCCACAGTGGTTAAGAGTATGCAATCCAGAGTTGCTCACTCTGCTTAGCTTTGAATTTCTGCCTTGATGTTTTCTGGCTGTGTGACATTGAGCACACAGTCTCAACCTCAGTCTTCTTGTCTTCTCATCATAAATGTGCTTGTTACTTAACTCATAATGTCACGGTAAGAATTAAATTACAAAAATGCATGTCTAAAGGACTTAGCATGGTGCTTTGCACTAAGTAATAGCTCATAAACAGTAGCTTTTATCATAGTGTGTCTCCTAGACAAATCTCATCCCATCCATCCCTCCACCCATCCATCCACTCATCTACTCATCCACCCATCCATCCATCCATCAACATCCACCTATCTATCCATCCATCCATCCAACTCTGATTGCCAAACACCTGGTTAACAAGTGATTAAGGAATAGTGCTTGCAGTAAGGGGCTTTGCAAACTAGTAGAAGTGACAGACACACAGATACATAATCAAATATGCACGAACCATGACAGGTTTGAACAGAGTCTGTGGCTAGGGATGAGGGTGGGCCTGAGGAGGCAACAGTCAGTTCTACTCACAGAGGGGTCAAGGAATGGAGAGCTGACCTCAAAAGGAGAGGGTTGGGAGACTCCTCTGAGCTGGGAAGCCTTTTCTTCTGGAAGTGTCTGATCAAGCCTTCCTCACCTCCTTGGCCTTCCTATTCCACCAGGTCCCGAAGTCCCTTGGATATGGAAAGTGGTTCATGAATTCTGTAAGCAGCTTCTACAGTGCAGTGCGGCCTCCCCATGGCAACAGTGGGCATGGTGCAAGCCCCAGATGCCTCCTGATGAGGAGGGGGCAGGGGCCCCCAAAGATTGCCCTCTTGTCTCCACCTCCTACACTATGTCCTGGCTTCTGCCATGTCTTGAATGCTTCATTCTGCTGCAGTGGGCAGGCTCAATTGTAAGTGCAGGGACTGGAGTCGATGCACCCCACACCGAACATAGGGTCCAGTGTATGCTTTGATGATAGGACAGAACCTCAGGATTGCTGAGAAAATGGAAAACACACAGCTGGAGGGTCATACTTGTGTGGTGTGGTTGAAAGGACTGCACGATATGGCCCCCCCCCCCACTGTCGCTACCACTTCACACACGCATACCCCCACCCCCCAACTTAGATCCCGATGCCTGGAATTTTACCATCAGAGACACATTTTTCCATCTACCATTTATTTATATATTCAAGCCCCTGCGCATACGTGGATGCTTTCAACAAACATCTATTGAGTTCCTCCAGAGTGCCAAGCCCTGGGCTAGGCACAGAAGACCAGGAATGAGCGAAGCCCAGTCCCTGTTCACCATTATGAAACTCACTCTCGGCTATAGGAAGACTCACAAACAAGCGATCAAAACACAGCAAGGCCTGGCGGACCTGGGTGGCTCAGTTGGTTAAAGGTTAAGCGTCTGACTCTTGATTTCTGCTCGGGTCATGAGCTCAGGGTAGTGGGACTAAGCCCACAAGCTGTTGGGTTCATGCTCAGCGAGCAGTCTGCTTGTCCCTCTCCCTCCCCCTCCACCCCTCCCTGCACTTGCACGCACATGCTCTCTCTTTCTCTCTCTCTCTCAAATGAATAAATAAATCTTCAAAACATAGCAAGGCCTGAAGTAAGGCCTCAGGCATGAGGTGCTGGAACATTGTTGAGGACCACCTAGCATTGCTGAGGGCCAGCCTTGAGGGTTGGGGAGGGCAGGGAAGGGTTCCTGGAGGAGATGTCTCCTCAGTTGGGTATTGAAGATTGAGTAGGAGCCAGCTTAGCAAAAAGGATAAAACACAGGTATTTTATCTCCCCTTTATTTGGGGGTATTTATCCTGAGTTCCCCTCAGCTGGCTGGTTGAGCAGGGTCTGGGTCTTCTATTTCTTTACTTTTATTAAACGATTTTTAAGCCTCTGCACATTGGCACTGCTTAATAAGTGATGACTTTTCTCAAAATATGGGGCTCTAGTTGGGTTTCCAGAAAGTTTGCCTCTGGCATTCACAATTCTTGAAAATGTTTTCCGGATCCTGGGAGACAGGTGTTCTCATGGGAATCTGGGGCCCCAGGTCCTAACCTTGGGTAAGTCCACAGACCTCTCTGGGCCAAAGATTGCTTATCTGTGAGACAGTGGTGGGGCTTCTCGTGACTTCTGAGGCTCTTCGAAGTGGGATGCTCTGTAGCAGCCTCCTGCACTCCTGCACAATGTTGGTCTTGTTTTCTCCTTGACCATCAACCATATCCTCAGAAATTGTTACTTGGGGTCAACCATTGGATCAGTGACAAGTTCTTTTAATGAGTTTATCAAGTCGCAGGAAGGCTACCCTGTCTGTCTGCATGTGTGTGTCCAGCTGCTGCCCTCAGTCTCTGTCTATCTTGTAGGTATTCCAGAAACTATTCCTATCAGTCTGACGTGGCCAGCCATCCAGGGGGAGGAGTCTGGGCTTTCACACTCTGGTGTATACAGGGGGAGGGAAGAGAGGAGAGGGAGAAGAGCAAGAGAATACATAAATAAGGGAGTAAGGAAACAAATGTATTAGTCAGGGAAGTACAGGTTATGCTGCATAACAAATGAATCACCAAACCATAGGGTTAACACAACGAAGGTTTGCTTCTCAATTTATATGTCCAGTGTGGTCTAGATGGGATAGGAGATGCTCTGCCCAGCACACTTACTCAAGATGCAGGCTGATGGAGGCTCTATCATTTTGGGGCTGCGACATCTGGAAACGAGGTCCTCATGGTTGCTAGCATAGCACAGATGAGAAAAGTGAAGTTTGCACACTGGCTCTTAAATGTTTCAGCCTCGAAGGGACCCATGTGACTTTCACTCACAACCTTCCGGCCAAAATAAGTCACGTGGCCCTTCGTGCTTGCAAGGGGTCTGGGCAACGTGGAGAAGGTGGATTTTTGGTGGGCTGTACAGAGATCTCTGTCACAGTGACCCAGTGGTGGAGGGAGGGAGGGAATGATCACTTGTGTGAAGAAGTGAATGAGGGAAGGAGCGAATGAACAGGTGAGCGAAGGGTGCGAGTGAAGCCCTGTTTCCAGCCTGAGAGCCCTCTCCGGCCAGAGACCCATCCCTCCCTTGGGGGCTGTGCCAGCTGCAGTCTACCTGTCACCTCCGGGATTACATTTCAGGAACTCATTTTGAGAAAGACAAGCTGGGCCCAGGGGGGCCGTATCTCAGTGTCCTTGTCCTTGGGAGGCGGAGAAAGGAGAAGAGGAGGAGAAGGAGGAGCAGCGGGAGAGATGGGCCAGGCTTCGGAAAGCAATTAGTAGAGAATGGGAAATTACTTTCTCTGTGTGAGTTTGGCTTTGGCAGCTAAGCTGCCACCATTCCCCAGAGGCTTCAATAGGGCTGTGCTGAGGACCAGGCTGGTGTACCTTGGCCAGGGAATCACTCTGGGGTGGAGGCCTAGGGCTAGGAGGCCCAAGGGCTCTCCCCTGGCCTCTCCCTGGAAGCCCCTTAAAGTGGCCTTGGCTGTCCTGTGGCATAGAGCCTTTCTGCAGATTATTATACTTAGTGGTATCAAGAGTAAGGATGAGGTACCATTTCATCACTGCATCTCTGTGGTGCCAACAAGTACCTGGATATCTTAGTTGGGGTCAGCCCCTATCCAAAGCAGAACCTGAAATGAGGACTTCCATACAGGTAGTTTAATTGGGAAGCAGGCACGAGGGGGCAAGGACAGAGTGACAGGGAGGGAGGACAAGCCATACAAGGGTGCCATATTGAGGGTGCGGTGGGCAACAACAATGCCTTCCAGTATGCCCGCCTGAGGGACAGAAAGTCTGAGCGTTTATCCACTGGCTCCCTTCTCCATCAGCTGAGGGTTGCCTTGGGAGTGTCAACTCCTCTGACTCTGAGCAGCATCTACCTGAGAAGGTCTGGGATCCGCAGGGCATCCAGGCGGGAGGCTGCCCGCCTGAGGTGTCTGAGTTCTCACAGATGCGTCCTTTGAAGCTGCAGCTAACATTGGAGGTGGGCTCTGGGGACACAGCCTTGGGTAACTGGAGGCATGGGCCACACCCCACTTGTCAGGTGGTGCCCAGAGTAGGGCAGCCTTGGAGCACTGGAGTCAAGGACCGCCCCCTCCCCCTGGTTGATGCCAGTCCCACTGACACCTTCTCCACTCCCCACTCTACTCCTGCAGGCAGTGAGTTCTGGAGAACAGGGAACCTGCCTTTTACACTTTTGGGCTCCCAGGGTCTGGTCCAGAGCCCAACATGGAGCTCAGGAAACTCATGTCATGGGGAAAAACATATCCTTGGGTCTCCCTCCTGCTCACCCACATGGGACGAGTAGGGGGGTTCCCAGAAACACCTGCCCCCCACCCCACCCCGGGATGTGGCTCTTGCATTCCACTTCTGGCTCTGGTATAATGAAGGGCTAACGCTCAGTGTGCCTCGACACATGGGGAAACGCAACCCAAGCTGGTGCTGGGGTTGTAAGGGCCTCAGAACCACTGGAAGGGTGGTGGGGCTGTCTGCATTTTTTGTTTTCTGTCCTGCTTCTCCCCTCTTCCTGACAATGCCCCCCTCCTACTGGAGAATTGCTCTCTTCTCGCTCCTCCCTCACTCCCTGTGCTTCTGGAGGGGCTGCCAATCTCGTGACCCCATAACCACCGTGTGACCCAGCCACAGCCACAGTGATTGGCTCAAGGAGTGGACACATGACTCCAGCTGGGCCAATCAGGATCCTTCCCTGGGATGGCGCACATGAACACTGGGAGAAAGAGAAGCCTTCTCTTTCCGTGTGAGCTCGGGGCTGGGCGGGGGACTCCTGGAGTCCAGTGGCGGTGTTCTCCGGGAGAAGTGGTAACGCAGACAGAGGGGGAGAGGAGAACAAGCTCCTGGTGTCTGGTGTCTGCTGCATCTGGATGGACCCAGGTGGGGTCCTGTGCTCCTGTGGGGAGACCCCAAGGGGGCAACCTCCATCCCAGGATGCTGCTGGCTGCCCCAGGACCCTCTGGCCTTTTCAATATGCAGTTATGATCGGCGGCCTGTTCTCATGTAGGCATCCAGGCCGTCATGAACAAAGTCTGACTGCCTTGCAGGTAGAAAGGTTAGATTTGCAGGAAGTGGCCTGTGTAAATCCCACTGGTTTTCTGTCACTGTTGTGTGCCTCTGACTCACAAGCTGGGGCCTGGTTGAAACATGGACTGTCCAGCTGCCTGAACTTTTCTCCTCCCTTGGGTCCAAGCCCGGCTCCCAACCCGCTCTCCAGACTTCAGGCCAGGGTGTTCCTCTGGTCCTGACAACGCCTCCCTCCCTCTAGACCCGCGCTGTCCAGTAGTAATGTAATTTGTGCCACGTAGGCAATTTAAAATGCTCTAGAAGACACATGAAAAAAAGAAAAAGAAACAGATGAAGTTAATTTTAATATCCCACACGTTATTATTTCAACACATAATCGATATAAAAAATCACTAATGAGCTATTTTACATCCTCTTTTTCCTGCTGAGTCTTTCCCCTCATTGTTCACGTCAGTGTGGACCAGCCACGTTTCAAGTGCTCAGCAGCCACGGGTAGCTGGTGGCGCCACTCTGGACAGTGCAGCTCGAGGCCACCACCTGGTGCAGGGAAGCAGCCAGCTGCCTGAGTTTGCATGCCTTTGGCCTTCTCATTCCGGCTCAGCTTCTCATTTGCTCGAAAACGCTGTTGTGTGTTCACTTCTTGGGATCTGTGGTCAGATCTTGGCAGTTAGCTTGCAAACCAGAAGAAATAAGGCAAATCCTCGCAGGCAGAAATTCCTCACCCCTGCGGTAGGCAGAAGGGAGCCATGCGGGTGTTGTTTGTTTTTAACTTTTCGAGGGAATAACTTTAGATTTACAGAAAAGTTGCAGAGATGGTACACAGAGTTCCTGGACACCCTTCACCAAGTTCCCTGTAATAGTAACATCTTATATAATTACAGTACGTTTATCAAAACTGAGAAATTAGCATTGGTACAATCTGTTCACTCAACTTCAGACTTGGTTCAGATTTCATCAGTTTTTCTACTCGCATCCTTTTTCTGTTTCAGGATAGAATCTAGGATGCCACAGTGCATTTAGGGGCCTTGATTTTTAATAAATAAATACATCTATCTATCTGTCTATCTATCTAGGTAGTTAGCTAGCTATTTATAAAACAGCTTTATTGAGGTAAAATTGACATACAACGAATTGCACATGCACATAATACATTTTGTTAAGTCTGACATATGTATACACTGTGAAACCCACCATCTGTCTGCAAGCCAATCAGAAACAATGGTGAACTAGGGGTACCTGGGTGGCTCAGTCAGTTAAGTGACCGACTCTTGACCTCAGCTCAAGTCTCGATTTCAGAGTCGTGAGTTCAAGCCCTGCACTGGGCTCCAAAGTGGGCATGGAGCCTACTTAAAAAAAAAAAGCAACCATGAAACCATCACATGGTAGGGATTTTAGCTGAACCATACAGCAACAAATATCCAATCTTATTTAGAGTTTACTAAATGTCAAAACTATCTTAAACGTTTTACGTGAATGCATATATTTAGCCCTTATACCAACCTGTGCTAGATAGGATTACTGCTGTCATCTCTTCACTCCCTCCTACACAACTGTGCTCCTACACCCTCTGTCCAGTGACTTGGCAGGAGCACCAGCTCTAGGGGGCGTTGATTTTTCCATCTGCTATGGACCGAATTGTTCTCTCCCCCAAATCCATATGTTGAAGCCCCAATCCCAATGTGACTGTATTTGGAGATAGCGCCTTTAAGGAAGTAATTAAGGTTGAATGAGGTTGTAAAACTGGAGCCCTGATCTGATGGCACTGGTGTCCTTATAAAAAGAGGAGGGGATGCCAGGGGTGCATGTGCACAGAGGAAAGGCCACGTGAAGACATGGTGAGAAGGTGACTGCAAGGCAACCAGAAAGCAACCCTGTTGGCCCCTTGATATGGGACTCGCAGCCTCCAGAACTGTGAGAAAATAAATGTCTGCTGGTTAAACCCCCCACCCACAACCCCTCCCAGTCTATGGTATTCTGTTAGGGCAGCCTGAGCAGACTCACACACTACCCTGCTGACACTGAGCTTGGCCGTGTGTCTTTCCTTGGCCGATGATGCATTTGCTATGTGACTCTTGTGAAGGCTTTAGTGGGCTTGGTGTACCTGGCTTGTCTTTCCATGCTCCCGTGCTTCTCTGTGAGATGGACAGAACCGGGGAAGCCACTGGTCCACGGAGGATGAGGACACACACGGAGCTGACCTGAACCCATTTAGTGGCCTGGACCCAGGCAGGCCTGATCCCAAGTAAGCCCGGCAGAACCTCAGCTGACCTACAAACCTGTACAAAAGAAAATGATTATAGAGGCTGTAAGCCATTGAGCCTTTGAGATTGTTCGTGATGCAGCCCAAACTGATGAATAACCAGTGATTTGAGATACTATTGTTATCCCGCATTTTATCAGTGAGGTGGGGCACAGAGAGGTTAAGTAACTTGCCCAAAGTCACACAGCTACTTTGTGGCTCACTGAGGATATGAACCCGGGCAGCCTGGTTCCCGAGTCCATGCTCATAACCACTATATTATAACTGGTTCTTACATGCTCAGAGTTCTTCACCAACCTCTGATGGGGTGATTTAATTCATTCCATTATTTGACTTGCTAATTCATCAAACACTTTCTCACAAAGTAGTCTGCCCCGTTAGTTTCTCTCTTAGCATGCTTATCTTCTTAGCAGTTATCAAAATCTGTCACTTATCCGTGTCTATTTCTATGCTGGTTGGTCTGTTCCTCTTGCTAGATGTTAAGCTCTATGAAGGCAGGACTGTATCTTTTTTGTTCCTACTGGATACCCATCAATACCAGCCATTAAGTGCTCGTTTAATAAAAATGATCTAATTGCTAAATGCCAACCCAGGCTACATCTTGGGGATGTAGAAACAAAGCATGTGACCTATCCTCAGGGAGTTCTAGAAACCTAGACACCAAGACTGACGTTGTGGGGAGCTGGAGGATGAACAGGGTGTAGAGGCGGGTTACAAAGACGGATCCCTTATCCTGCTGTCAGGGGTTACGTCCCAGAAGGTTTCACAGAGGAGACAGATAACTGGGACTTGAAGAATAAGGGAGGAAATTCTTTGACTCATAAGAGAAGGCAACCCCTAGCAGGACAGCCAGGGCAAAGGCATGGGGGTTTAAATGTGTGCTGGGTGCTGGACCCTGCAGGTCATTCAGGCTGGGTGGAAGGGAAGGTATGCGGGGGAAACTGTCTGAAGGGCGCTGAAGGAGTGGGCAGGGGTCTGATCTCCAAAGGCCATTCCAAGGAGCTTGGACTCTCCCTGCACGCCACGGGGAATCGCAGTTGCCCATCCCTGGAGGTGTTCAAGCCAACACTGCAGCTACTTTTGTTGGACTGTGTGAAGAGTATTCACACAGCAGAGGACGGTAAATGCAAAGATTGTGCGGCTCTGAGATTTGCTGATTTGTCCGATCAGGGTGCCCAGAGCAGGGAGCAGACGGGGCTGGAGAAGCAACTGGGTGGTTGTCGCAGAAGTTACGTGAGCTGGGGTGGGGGGTGGCAACCACAAGGGGAAGAGGCTAATAGGGCAGGTAGTTGAAAGAAAGGTGACCTGAGCCTACCAGCCTGCCCAAAGAGCAGAAGGGGGCATGAAGAAGAGGGCCGAGGCAGAGGGTGTTCCAAGTTTAAGCAAGGGGTTGAGCATAACGCCCTTGAGCAGAGCCTGGGAGGAGCTCAGTCAGTGGTCATTATTGCTGCGGTGTTCACGATTCGGGGCGGGGGGGCATAGATGCTAAGGACCCAGCACGAGGGTTTGGGAATCAGTAGCAAGTGACAGACCGTTCTTATACATTTCAGACAAGGAAGCAGGTGAGCTGGGATCTAATTAATGGCACAGCACAACTGCATGCAGGTCCTATAATGATGTTGTTAAAAAATTTTTTTTATTACGGTAAAATACACATAGCATACAATTTTAGCATTTTAACCATTCTTAAGTATACAATTCAATGGCATTAAGTACATTCACATTGTTGTGAGCCATCACCACCATCCATCTCCAGAATGTGCTCATCATGGCTGACAGATGTATCCACTAAGCAGTAATTGCTTATTCCCTCGTCCCCAGGCCCCTGGTAATTCCTACTCTTTGTCTCTGTGGATCTGCCTCTGCTAGCTATTTCAAATAAGTGGAATCACACAATATTTGTCCTTTTGTGATCTGGGTGTCCGGCTTATCTCACTCAGCATTATGTTTTCAAGGTTCATCTGTGTTGTACCACGTAGTACAACTCAATTTTCACAGCTGAATAATATTCCACAACATAGCAACACCACGCTCTGTTTATCCGCCCATCTGTTGATGGACATCTGTGGATGGACACTTCTCCTTTTGGCTCTTGTGAATAATGCAGCTATGAACATCCATGTACAAGCGTCTCTTTGAGTGTCTGTGTTCGATTCTTTTGGGGATCCACCTAGGAGTGAAATTGCTGGGTAACCGTATGTGGCCAGCAATTTGTTATGTGCCTTTGGTGAAAGTCACTTCTACTCTTTGGAGCTATTTATTTCCTCATATCTTTAAAACGTAGGTTCCTCTTGGGGTGCCTGGGTAGCATAGTTGGTTAAGCGCTGGACTCTTGATTTTGGTTCAGGTCCTGATCTCAGGGTCCTGGGATCGAGCCCTGCATCAGGCTCCATGCTCAGCGAGGAGTCTGCCGGAGAGTCTCTCTCTCCTTCTCCCTCTGCCCTTCCCCCTGCTCATGCTCATTCTCTAAATAAATAGATAAATAAAATCGTTTAAAATGTAGGTTCCTCTTGATTTTGCTCAGCTTTCCAAGCCAGGGGATTGGCTGACTTGCTGGGAGATAAAAAAGGATGGTGTGGGGGGGGGGCTGAGGGTTGGCCTTGATGGGAAGCCCCCAGTTAGGGAGGACTGGTGACAAAGAGGAGCCAGCAAAGGAAACAGAGGAGTGGCAGTGGCAGGAGGAAGAACATCTTCTCTAGGTCGGAATGGAAGCCTAGGAACAAGGGAGTGGAGAGAAAAATCATAGTCTCACCCAGAGGAGCACTCAGAATGAGCTTGCTAATTTGGTTTGATGAGCTGAGGTTGCGCTCAGCATAAAATCCAGCGTGAGAGTCAGCAGCTTCATCTCTGGGAAGCAGGAATTGTGTGGAGGGAAGGGAGATCACCCATGGTCGGTGGGGGGCAGGCTGGGGGCTGGGGAAGAGGCTGGAGCAGCTCTTGGGTGGACCAGGGTCAAGGCGGAGAAGTAAAAGGGCTGGTAAGCCAGAATTTCATTACTGAACTCATGGGAAAGAATTGGTATTTCCAAAAAAAAAAAAAAAAAAAAGAATTGGTATTTTCAAAGGGAAATCAGCGTTCATGGTGGATGTTTATATTGCTCTACTTGGTTCCGTATAAAATTTAAAGAGGAGAGATTGGGGAAAAGATTGTAAGTAAGTAGAATGTGATAAGCCCCTTTCATTAATGTTTAATAATAACTATTATTATTGAGCTGCAAATGACCCGATGTTATCTCAGCTAATCTTCACACCAACCTGAAAAGACTTGGTTACCTTTTTTAGGTAACCAGCTTGCAGATGACCCCACTGTGCAGATGGGGAAACCGAGGCTTGGAAGGAAGTGACATCACCCTGAAGGAAGAGCAGAGAGGAGATTTGAACTTAGTCTGCCCAGCTCTGAAGTGCATGCTCAGAACCTCTGTGCTCTGGAATCTTCGTCTTTCTGGGGAGGGCTGAGCAGGCCTTTATCCTTGATCTCCACTGGCTCCTTTGCCTTCTTGAAGATTTCCAATAATGTGAGAGATAAGGCTGCCAGAAGACTGGGGGGTTGATGTGATGGCCCCTGGTCTCCTCCCACGGCCTGATTTCCCCTCCCACTGGAGCCCCCTTCTCAGGCCTGCGCAGAGCGCTAGATGGGAGTCAGCACACCTGGGCGACCCTGAGCAAGTTGCTTGCCCTTTCTGAGCATCCGTAGCCCAGCTGCCATCTGGAGATCATGACGTAACTTAGCAGGGCTGCTGTGAGGATCAGGCCAGTTGGGAATGTGACAGGGTTTCTGAACAGCCAAGCCTGGGGCAGATGAGGGGATGTCGGTGTTGACCACACTGCCCACAGGGCTAAGCCTCACCACCGTCCTGCTTGCTTTCTGTGGTGTTTTCAAGGGAACACGGCCCTTTAGCTTCAAGCCAGATCCAGGCTTCGAAAGACCTGGGAGGGAGGAAAAATTAGGAAAGGTTGCAGAAGGGTTCTGGAGAAGAGGGGTGCGGGGGGGGGCCGTGCAAATCCTTGGCCAATCAGTGCCTCCCCTGTGCGCGTGGGTGTGTGTGTGTGAATGTGTGTGTGTGTGTGTGTGTGTGTGTGTGTGTGTGGTGTGTGTGTGTGTATGAGCGTATAGGGTGAGTATATAGGGTGTGTGGTGTGTAGAGTGTGTGTGTTAGTGTGTGTTTATGGGTGCGTGCGCGCGTGTGTGTGTGTGTGATGTGTATGGGCTTGTGTCTGGATGTGGGGTGTGGAGAGGGGTGTCTGTGTGGGCCTGGCACCCCCACCCCACCTGCCTTCCCAATATCCAGCCTGGGCTGCTCCTGGCAGAACCTTGGCTACCATAAGGTGGGCCAACGGCAGCCCCAAGGCAGCCCCAGCCTGTGCTTTCTGCCTCCTCCCCTACCCCAGCCCGTCCCCTGGTGGGGAGCCCCTAGTCTCCCTCTGACTGGGCCCTACCCACGAGGGTGCTCTCAGGGTGATCACCTTCCTGCGTGGCCCCTGGCGCCGATGCCACCCCCACTTAAAGAGACTCTTGATCCCCAGCAAGGACAGGTGTTGGGTTGTAGTACATGGCCTATTTCAGCCCCTGCCCAGGTGCGCCCCATTGTAGCCCCGGACAGGAGCTCGAACTCCAGAACTGCCCAGAGTGAGAGGTGTGGATCTCCCTCTGTGAGGGGGTAGGGACACCTACCCCGTCGATGGCTGGACTTGACTGAAGGGTTTACAAGGCTTACCATCCTCCATGGTCAGGGCAGGGAAGATATTTGAAAGAATTCACATAGTTTGGCAAGGCACTGACCAGTCAGAATGGATTCTGTGCTTGATGAATATCTAATCTCCCCGCCCCCCCAAGAGGCCCATCAATAATCATCCACAGACGGACGAGGAGGGAGCAGACCTGAGGCCCGGGGAACTCTGGGGCTGTCCCTGGTCTCTGCTTCCCTTACTAGTAGTGATGACTGCTGTTCACTGAGTAAGCGAGTGCCACGTCACTCTGTGCTGGGCACTGTGCCCAGCACTTCGTATGTACCATTTCACGTAAGTCCCACCCAACCCTTTGAGGTAGGTACTGTGGTTATTGTTCCCATTTCACAGATGGGAAAGTGGATCCCAGAGGCGTTAGGTCCCTTGCCCAAGATCACACAACCAGTAAGAACCAGGGCTCAGATTTCATCCCAAGTGGTCTGGACTCTCCCACTCCGACTCCGTGCTCCCATTTCCCTACTGGGGGTGGGTGGGGGCTGCCCTGGAAGGTGGCTGCCACAGCCCTCCTGGCTTCCTGCAATAGAATTCCCTGTAATTTCATTATAAATCATATTTCCAACTAAGTTGGCTCTGAAGGTCGTCAGTAATGAAACTGTCAGCAGGCCACCTTCGGTGGCTGCCAAGATCAGGGCCCGAGCCAGGAGAGCCCTTGGAAATCAAGCTTCCTGCCCCCACCACTGTGGGTGGGTGAAACAGGTGAACAGGGCTGGGGGGCAGGGGGTCGAGGGCCTGTGGTGCTCTGGCCTCCCGACAATGAGAAGGGAGAGGGCTTGGGGTTGATCCCGCTGTTGGCACCACCACCAGGCGAGCCGCACTCCTGATCCAGGAACGGTGGCACCTGGCAGAGTTCTGATGACATCACATGCATGTGAGGCAGGGGTCTTCCCCGGGACAGGGAGCCTGGGGGAGGAGGCAGACGAGTTACATTTTCTGAACCCACTGATGAGTGGCCAACACACCTGTCACCCTGTGTAATTCATAAGAGTCCCGTGTGCCCGGCAGTTTCCCACATTCTCTCTATTTCTTGGAGGCCCAGACTGGCAAAGGGGCCAAAGCTTGCCAGGGTTCAGGTGCCATTTGGACTTCTATCCAGGTTTTTTCTTTTAACTGTAAAGGTATTTTCCAATTTTGAAATAAGGTGGGGGAAATGCTGGTTAAAAGAAGGGAAAGCAGTTTCTTTCTTTCTTTTTTAAAGATTTTATTTATTTATTTGACAGAGAGAGACACAGCGAGAGAGGGAATACAAGCAGGGGGAGTGGGAGAGGGAGAAGCAGGCTCCCTGCCGAGCAGGGAGCCCGATGCGGGGCTCGATCCCAGGACCTGGAATCATGACCTGAGCCGAAGGCAGACGCCCAACGACTGAGCCACCCAGGCACCCCGGGAAAGCAGTTTCTTATCTGCAGGAGTTTTCAGAGCCTTTAACAGACTGGATCATATCTCTTCCCAGGAGGAGGGATGGGGAGCAGCCTGGGACTCTGGAAGCTCTGGCAAGGACAGGATTAGTACCGCACCCCACCGCAGCGTGGGCAGGAACCTATCCCAGCAGGGGAGCAGGGGCAGGCTTCTCTCTTAGCCTCTGCCCCCCATCTGGGTGCAAGCTGCTGCGGGGTGAGCTGAGACCCAGCCCACACACCTCACAGGAACCGCCTGGAGCAAGGCAGGCTGATATCAGGGCATGCTCTCCTTTCCTGGACTGCTTAAGGGCTCCCTGGCTCACCCAGGTGCGGGCGGATCGTGCTGTCCCATGCACGCCCTGGCCACTTCTCACTTCTGCTGGGACAACAGCAGCTTCTGCCTTCTGGTTCCTCTAGACGCCTGGACACCTGGATTCCAGGCACAGCTTCCTCCGAGGTGGCTGCTCCTTAGATGCCTTGGGGCAGGGCTGGATAGACCAGAACTCCCAGACACCTCCCAACTCACTCCCCATCCCTGCCCTCCCAGTTAGCTCCTAGGCTTCCCCACCCCAGGAACAAACAGCAAATTGAAACAGACAGGCCCTGTCTGCTGCAGGCTCTTAGCCTTGTTCCCTATTTTGAGAGCAGGAACCCAGCCTCCTCTCTGTGGCTGAAACTGTCCCAAATGTTTTCTCCTGTGCTTTGGGCACACAGCTAGACTACATTTCTCAGTCTCCTGTGTAATTGGGGGGGGGCGGGGTGGTGGTGCTGGGAGCCATCACAGCAGAGTTCCAGCTCATGGGATGCAGAGAAGCGATGAGTCCACACCCAGACCTGGCCTGTGAAACCTCCCATGCAAGCGCTTTCTCTCTCTCTCTCTCCTATTGGAGAGATGCAGAAGATCCACCAGAGAAGCCCAGTGCTGGGAGATGGCAGAGAACAATCTGGAAGGAGCTGTTAAAGTGAGAAAGATCTGGGTAGAAATCCCAACTCAGCCATTTACATTTCTGTGATCTTGAGCAAGTCACTTACCTCATGCATAAGTAGGGGATGATGATAGTGTCTTCCTTGTGGGGTTGTAGGAGCTTCCTTGATTCGGGACAACTCTGAAGGGCCATCTGAACCCCAGAGTCCCCTGTAGTATTGGCTGTGGTCTCTGCATCAGGGTGCAACTTCTCTTTCTGCCTAGTTCTGTTTTGTTCTCTGTTACAAAAATCCCTACCTCTGCGTTCTTTTTTTTTTTTTTTTTTTTCAAATCCATACCTCTGAGTTCTGATTGAAGACAATTAATATTGGAAGAGGTTGTAGGAAATAGACTTTAAAATGGGATTTTCGAGTTGCATGGCTTGCCGGTCAGCTGGTAATGAGAAGCCCATCTCTGCTGGTAGGTGGGATACTGATAGGACCTGCCATGCTGTAGCAGTGCAGTGACTAAGCCTGGGCCCGGGACGGAGGATCTGCGGAAGGGGATGCATCGGTGGATATAATACCCCGGGTATTTGAGAGCTTTGGAGGAAGTAATAATTACAAGGACTATGGAGTCAGATAACTATTGCTGGGGACGAGGGAAGGCTGAAAAGCTGAGGAAGGTTAATCATCATTGTAAGTGAAGAGTGAGAGCCGGAGAGCCTCCTTGGCAGCACGTATCAAGAGGCTCTCATGTCCTACAGCTTGAGGACAACAATAGCTAAGGATCAGGTCCAGAACTTAATCATAAGTGGAGCTGTAGGGAAGGATGAATCCTCAGCTCTGGCAAGTCTGCCACTCCAAGGTCAGAGCCTGATTGGAAAGAGTGGGGCGCTGATGTATGACATATGGATGGGGACATCTGGGTTGATGCATTTGAAAATCTCGAATCACCCAATTCCCCTAATTCCCCGCCTGCCCCCCCCCTCCCTGGTAGGCGTGCAGAAGCAGCCCACGCCTCCTTGTTAAAGACAGGTGCTGTCCCCTTGCTTGAAGATGATGCAGAGGCCTCTGGTTTTTGAGATAAGTACCTCCACTTCCTGTTCTGGCCACCAAACCTTAGTAACTGGAGTCAAGTTACAATATAATCCAGTTATGCCGACGGAAGAAAGGGACCACATGCCAAAGAGGCTGCAAGATCTAGTGAACGTGTACTGGCAGAAATCAGAAGAATATTATGGGATTAGACCATAGGGGTGCCGGGATCAAAGTCCAGGGAACACGGAGTTGGACAGGGAGACCTCATCACCATGGGAACCCCTCCCAGGATGCAGGATTTAACAGCCTGGCAAGGACCCCAGGGGACGGTGCTAACCCGACGTGGGGATGGCTACAGGAAGCTTGGGAAAAGCCAGCACTCACACAAAGCGAGCTAGAAATGGCAGAACTGCTTTGGCAGATGGTGAAGGGAGATCTCAAAAGGCTTGAAGAAGTGGGCAAGTGGTAATGGATCCGCGATGGAATGCCAGAAAACCCGCCCGCTGAGTGTGTTTGTGGGAAGGCCCAGAGGACAGTCCATTTACCAAAATGATGAGGCATGCACAGGTGGGAGCCGGGGCGGCGTGGTTGAAGAGCTCAGCGGCAGCTGTCCTTCATAAGCCAAGGCTGACGGCTGGAGACGCTGCGACAGAACAGAACAGGGCCCCCCTGACAGCAAGAGGAATGAGAGGACCCTCCGCTAACGGGGGCCCAGTGGTGGAACGTACACACTGTGCGCAAGGTGGACAAAATTACCACAATGAACCACAAGGTTAGAGTGGCAGGTGGGGAGCCTGGCTTGCAGATGCTATAAAGACAGTTAAAAGAACATGGTGTTCGCAGGGGCAAGCTAGGGGGGCAGCCGAAAAGAGTATTACATAATTCTCACAACCAAAAGAATTCACGGGTGGGTGCTCAGGAGGCTGAAGCTGCTGGCCTGATAGAAGGCGAGTGCTCAGACCCAGAACCCATTCAGTGAAGGAGAGGCAGGGTCCCCAAGAAGAAGGAGCTGCTAAGCAACGTGTACATGGTAACAATACCCCAGTCCTTCTGCAAAGGGACCTATGGTTATTTACCTGGGTAACTGTACCCTGGGGAAAGGGGCATAACCAGACATTTCTAACACGATGGGATACGGGGTCCGAATGACATTGTTTTGTAGGAATCTGAGGTGTCACCATGATCTCCTGTTAGGGGTAGGGGCTAATAGGAACCAGAATCCTGGCCCAAGCTTTGGCCATAGTGGATCCACTGAGTCAGCCAACCCTCCCAGTTCCCCGATTCCTGAAAATAGAATTCGAATGGGCACACATGGTTGACAGAACTCCCACGAGCTCCTTGGCCCAAGGGCCGAAGCTATGGCAGTGGCGAAGGCCCGATGGAAGCCTTTGAAACTGTCCCCCATCCTGGCCAAGCAAAGAGCAAACCAACCAACCAAAAACCCAGGGGGGATGGCAGAGTTTAGAGTCACCTTGAAAGACCTAAGATGCCTCCTTGATGCTCTTCTTAGCCTCATACACGTCATTAGTTTGGGCCCCCCAAAAAAGCCAGATGAATTCTAGAAGGTGAGAGCAGGTCTCCATAAACACAAGCAAATAGTAGCCTCAACACAGCTGCTGTGAAGCACATTCTCTCTCTTCTCGGGCAGATCACGGGCCCCAGGTACCCGGCACGCGGCCGCCAATCTGGCAAAGGCATCCTCCCCCCACTTGTATCAGGAAGGGACCTAGAAGCAGTTTGCACGCACGTGGGCTTGGATCACAGTATACACGGACGGTTCTGCCTTATGCATATGCTAACTTTGCTGCGCTCTGTCATAAAAGAGTGTCAAACAGTGGGTTTTAACGAAAACATTTGGCAATGTCTAGAGATGTTTCTGGTTGTCACAACTGAAGGAGGTAAGAGGTTAGGGATGCTGCTAACTGTCCGCAGTTAGCAGGCCCTACGCCAAAGAATTACCTGGTCCAAAATGTGACCGGTGCTGCAGGTGAGGAAGCCGGGATGCTCCGGAGCACCCCATCATTCCCGTGGAGCACCTATTAGATCAGCTACATCGTGGCGATCGGTCTGGGCGAGCGAGCCGCGGCAAGTGCTTTGGAGGCCCTGCTGAGACCGACGTGCTTTAGGTGGGGATGGCGTATCCGTGAAGTTTTTAGGGGAACAGCCAGGACGTGCCCTCTGAAGGAAAGGACAGATGATTGCATCTTACACCTCCCACACATCAGAAGAGAACACAGCATCCGGTAGGCCTTTTTAGGGTCTTTAAGCAACATATTCTACACTCGACAAATACTGCTCCAGCCCATTTCCCCAAGTGACGGCGAAGGCGGGAAGCCCGCTCTGGGAGGGGCCCGAGGCAGGAAAGGGTCGGCCTCGGCTCTGGGCCGCCTTGCAAGCACGTGACCCGGCAGACTCGGATAACAGACAGAGCTGCGGTGGGAAAAGACACAATGCGGAGTTGATGGCAAGCCTCCATAGAAGAAAAACAACACAGATCCCTAGAGTTCTGGAACAAGGCCATGCCATCTGTAGTGGAAAATTATACCCTGTTTGAAAAATAGCTTTCATGTGCTTCTGGGTCTTGGTAGGGCCGGAGTACCCCATCAACCTGATAGAGACAGCTGACACATGACACCCTCTGAGGATGGAGAGCCATCCTCCAGAACACAAGACACATCCCAAATTCATGGTCACTATTTCGTGCTATGTCCCCAGTAGGCAGAAGAGATGAGTCTGGAATCTAAGGGGTGCAGGTAGGAGTGGCCTTGCTCACCTATCACTCTTGGGGACTCACTTAGGAAACTTGCTTCCTGTCTCCGCAAGGGTAAGCTCTGTGCATCTAGAGGTCTGTTCGGGTTCCCAGACGGGGAGTACTTTCCCCAGGGGACAGAGGAAGAGTTCCATGAAACTTCAGCTGTTTCCGCCACTAGGTCATTTCAGACTCCTTGTCCCAAGGCCAGCAGGCAAGGAAAGGAGCCAGCCCCCCTGGCTAGAGTAGTTGACCCTGATCAACGGGTGGGAGAAGGTGAGATTGCCATTACACAATGCAGGCAGAGAGAAGATCCATTTTGTTTCTTAAGGGATCCATTCGATTGTCTCTTGGTGCTCCTTTGTCCATTTTTGACAATAAAAGGTCAGGTGTGGTAGTCACAAAGTGAGAAGGGCATGGTGAGCAGGGGCCTGCACAGGTTCGGGATGGGTCTGGGTCATGCCACGACACAAACTCTCTAGACCAGCAGAGGTGCTAGCTGGTTGAGGGGAGTCTAAAACGGGGGGCCGGCAATGAAGTTGTAGTTCAACCCACTAGCCATCTTCTTTTATGTTTTTATAGGGAAAGAGACCAACTAGAGTTCTGGAAAAACTGTCCCTGGATGGGTGGGCTTAATGTATGGAGCAAGTTGGTCCCAGCAGACCAAGGGGTGGGCCACCGTGGATGCTGTGGTGACCTCCACAGATCTTCCATTGAGGACCATGGCACCACACCCGGGGCTGCTGGGGATGTCGGCTGCCGATGGTCCCTTCCCTGGAACTGCCCTCTGTCAGAGGGCATTTTTGCCCAAGACTATGCCCCACTCCAAGGGCAGCCCGGATTTACAGACGGGTCGGTGCAGGGGTACAAATGTTTGACCCCCTTGCTTTGATTTGGGACAGCTTCAGAGGGCCAGCCCAGCTCCGGGTCTCCCCCGGGGGACTGGCTCTGTTGTAGCTCGTCACATCTCAACATCTCCCTGTGCCTCATCTGCTTCCCGCCCACTCTCAAAGCTGCGGTCCTGAGAGGCTTCTCCCTGATGGGCCTCCTTGATGCAAATCATGCAAATCTGGCCCACAGTTTGTTTCCTGGAGAAGCTGACCTTAGACACTGCAGATGGTGAGGCTGGCGGGGAGGGGGGTGGTTTTGTTTCCGTCCCAACGGTTTAGCGTGAGGGAAGCCACACAGGGCTAAGCTGGGTCGGGGTGGTGCCCCTCCTTTCCATACCAGCCCCAGAGAGGTCAACAGGCAGCTCTGAAGCTTCTCACCCCTTACACTCCTTCCGTGGATTTGGAAATGAGCACAGAAGTCTGGAGAGACGAGGGGGAGAGAGCCACAGCCCTAAAGTGTAGCACAAAGGGTTTGGGGGGAAATTTGAGGATGACTATTTAGTGGCACAGACTTACACCCCGAATATGAGCACCTGGGCCTGCAAAGTGGGGACACCAGGGAAGCTTATTTTCTTTATCAAAAGAATCAGGCCAGAACTCACCTACAGGGGAGGCTTCTACTGCATTTAATATGTACTCCGAATAATAAAATGGTAGGAATGGGTTTGTACATGGTGTGGTTAATGACACTGCTCTCTTGGTGAAGGCACATGGGAACCCTGTGAGGCTGGAACTCTCCTATCTCCATCTCACACAAGGGGAACTGAGGCTCAGAGAGGCTAAGTGACTGACCACGATGACATACAAGAGCAGTAGATGGGGCTGGGCCAGCTGACCCAGCTGGAGCAGAATCAGGTGTCAAACCCAAGATGCAGTGGTAACGAGGGAGCCCTGCTGCTTTGCGGCCCCTCTCGGGAGGACGTGGCCTTCCTGCCCTCGCCTTACGGATGCTCTCTCATCTCATGTCCTCTTGTGGCACGCTCTGGTCCTGCCCAGGTCATGGGGCCGTGGAAATGGCCCGGAAGTAGACTTGCAGGTGAGGCCCGGTCCACCGGCCTCCCTCTGCCTCCCTATTCCTATCTCTCTGTCTCTGGGTCTGCCTGCCCCCACCCCCTGTGCTCACGCTTGCTCAGACCTGGCTGTGGGACTCAGGAAGTCCTCTGTCTCCCACTTGCCTGACCTTGTCTTAGTGCCAAGAGCTTGAAGGAAACCCATTCTGATAATAAGTTCAAAATAGTTGCCCATGTTGGCCCAGCTTGGGGTTTGGAGTCAATGGCCCTTTCACTGTGTGCCTTTGGTGGGTAACTCAGCCTCTTTGAGCTCAGTGTTATCTGCCAAATGGACGTAACGGCATCTTCCTCTGCAGATTACTCTACGAGAGGACAGGTGGTTCTCCCTGTGCATCCTCTGGTTGCCCCAGACTGAGGTGATCTTCATTTGCTTTTCAGAAGAAATGCTGGCCTAGATCTAATCCCTCCCCAGGACCCAGGAGAGTGCCATCCTTCTGTACCTAGCCTCCTCCCCCTGGCTGGCTGTGGGTCTAAGCTGACCTCTCCCCAAGCCTCTCCCCTTCCCTCTGCCCTTTCCTGCTGGCCTGGACTCCCAGGCCTCAGCCCTTTGCTGCTATTCACAATTGCCTGCAACTCAATTGCCTCCTGGTTTCCACCATGGTTCATTGTTGCCACTTTTGATTACATTTTCCAGTCTCTTTTCAAGTTTATTGCCCCTGGAGCCCCTGGCTTGCTTGGAGCCAGGAGGGAGCAGGGGAGCTGAATCTCTGGGGATGGCCGGGGAGTCAGGAGATGATGGGGGAGGCAGGGAGGAGCGACCATTCCCACTTTGGGGGAGACACCCCAGTAGCTCCCTGATGCCTGGTATCCACATTCTGGACGGGGGACCTGAGCCAACCCACAGTCCTAGACCTTCTTTCTATAACTTCTGTCCACTCCCCACCACCCTAGTCCCTTCAGACCCTTTCCCAGCTCCACGTGCTAGCTCTACCCAAGGCCTGGGACCCAAAGACACTTCATGCAGCATGAGGCTCAGCTGGCCCAGCCCCATCTACTGTCTTCCTCACCCCACCTGGAGTCACTGGAGTGGATGTATAGCCATTTGCCAGTCTCCTCTCTGGGCCTCTCTGACACATGAGCTTCTCTCCAGCTATCACCCGAAAGAGCAGGCCTTTGTCCTTCTGCAGGAGGGACAATGCCTAGTTGGGACCAGTAGATGAGGACATAGGCCTGGGGGTGAGCCTCTTGCATCCCAGCCTCGCTTCTGTTGATCAGACGAGTGGTGCGACCTCTGGCAAGCCGTGCACCATCTGCCTATGAAACACTCGTTGACCAAGTTGGAAAGCATCTTAAAAGGCCCAGATCGGGAAACATCTCTCCATTTGGTAGCTGGTTCATCAACCATCCTGAATCCCAGATTCCTTGGTGCCCCCTCCCCCGAGCCCCCCAGATGGGGCTGTGGGGGATGTTAGAGGGGATGTATTCAAAATACCTGGCTCAGCGACCAGCATGTGGTCTGTGCTCAAAGACTGGTAGCTGTTATTTTTCTTAAGATTTTATTTATTTATTTATTTGAGAGCGAGAGAGAGAGAGTGAGAGAGAGAGCAAGAGAGTGCACGTGTGTGTGTGTGGGTGCGTGCACCCACACACACACACACACACGCATGGGGAGGGGGTGGAGGGGCAGAGGGAGAGGGAGAGAGAGAATCTCAAGCAGACTCCCCACAGAGCGTGGAGCCTGATGCAGGGCTCATTCCCACGACCTTGAGATCACGACCTGAGTCAAAATCAAGGGTCAGATGCTACACCAACTGAACCACCCAGGAGCCCCTTGAGTTTTCTTAAAGGGTTGAGTTTAGGGTACGGAAGACTAAACTTGGCTTCACCAAGAGGAATTTGGGTGCCAAAGTTACGGGGGAGCCTTCCTTGTTTACCCAGCTTGGGCTGGTCCTTGGATCTCAGGCCAGCAGGAGAGTCCTTCAAAGAGATAGCAAAGCCCCAGGACAGAAGAGATGAATAAGGAGAAGAGGAAAAGGACAGGAGGAGAGAGGTAGGGAGTTGAGCGGACAGTCAAGCCGTGCATGGTGGGGGGCTGCAAATGAGTGAGTGGTGAGAAGCACAAAGGTTTAAGAAAAGGAAGCCAGGTCCTCACTTTCCTGCCCTCCCCACCTCCTCTACCCCCAGACCTTCAATACAGTGGTCACTCATCATAAAGCTCCCTGGGAGGGCTAACTTTCTCGAAATCCAGCAGGGGGACCTAGCGTAAACCCCGGAAAAGCCGGGTAGGATGGCAAGAGGGTCCACAAACAACTAACCTGGGTGAAGCCAGAGCTTGGAGCGCAAGTGACCGGGACAAAAACGGAAGAGGCCCCCATCCCTTCCCACAGAAATGCCCAGAAAAATTGGGGAGGATTTGGAGTCATTTGACTCCTTTTTAGAGTCTTTTCCTCTTAAGTGTTTATTTTTAGATTTCAAAAGTTTCAAACGGACAGAAAAGTTGAAAGAGCAGTCCATCTAGCATTGCTATGTCCTTCACGCAGATTCACCGATTCTTGACATTGGCTGCTTTTACTTTCTGTTTTCTTCTGATATTTGAGAGTAGCTTACAACCTTCACAACTCCTCGTCCCTACACACATCAGCATGTATCTGTGGGCAAGGACCTTCTCCGACATTACCGTAATGATACAGTTATCATGCCCCAGGACTTTAACACTGGTCCAATAATGTTATCTGATGAAGTGCTCATATTCAGATTCCCCAATTGTTCTAAAAATGTCTGTGATAGCTGTTTTCTCCTCTAAAGCTCATGCACTGCATTTAATTGCCATGTCCCTTTAGTCTCCTTTACTCTAGTCTTTTGGTCTTTCTTGTAATTGACATTTTGAAGAGTCCATATCAGATGTCTTGTAAAATGCCCCGCAGCATGAATGTGCATGGTTGTTTCCTCCATTGATTTGATTCATCGAGAATATACTGCATGAGACATGTCCTGTACACATTAGTGCATCACCGGGAAAGACACGCAATGTTAGTTTGTTCTTTTTTGAGGGACCCTTCCATTTGATCACATGGTTAAGGTGGCATATGCCAAACTTCTCCATTGGAAAGGTGTCTTTTCCCTTTTGTGATGAGTAGAGATATTGCAAGACTGAATATACCACCGCATCCACTGATGATCCTTGTCTGGATCAGTTACGACACCGAAATTGCCAAACCCCGTTTGTCTCTTGGAGGCCCGAGCTTTCTGCTGGTGTGTGGCTTATATGCATGGCAGTGTGAGTTCGCTCTGCACCGGCTGGGGGTGCCTCATGAGTGTGATGGCCAAGGACTGTCCTCAGTGGCCTGTCTTGGCTCCTTTTCATCAGCCTTGTCCTTTGCTGTCCTTCACCACAGGGACTGGCTTCGCTGGCCCAATTAAATGGCTGCCAGTCCACTGGGCCAGCCAGCTGACTGTTGGGGTGTGTGTGTGTGTGCGTGCACGTGCGTGTGTTGGGTGGGAGGGCTGTCTGGGGACTTGGAACCCAGAGGTAGGACATCTGCTATATGCCTGGGAACTCCGGGGTGCTGGGCTCTGGCCTTGGTTTCCATGGCAATGGGCAACCTCATTCTGTGGTCTGTTCTTCTCTAGACCAGCTGACAGTCATGGGGCCAGGGGCTTTGGGCCAGAGACAGAGGATGGGGAGGGGGCACCGTCAGATTTTCTGAGTATCTTGGAGAAGAGAAGCACCAGATCCTGCTTACGTATCTTGGAGATGAGAACTTCAGGCAATGCTGTCTTCATTGTGTTGTAGAACAGACTTTTCCAGGGGGCTCTGCTGCCCTCTTCCCCTTTGCTGTAGCACGGACTCTTCCATCAGAAAAGTCTGTGACAAGACCTAGGTGGTGGCAGGGTCCAGCCCCTTTCTTCTGAGTTCAACTCAAGATTAAACAGATTCAGATCCCTGACTTCTTGATCAGATATGAACATGATCTTGACCTTCTGTTTACATGCATTATCTGTCTTGCTCCGCAAGTCTTTGTGGGTGGGTGTTAATATGATTCTTATTTTAGAGGCATAAGAATCAAGGCTCAGAGGACTAGAGCCACATGGCTGGTAAGGGGGTGAGGCTGAGCTGGGACTTGAGGAAACCTTGTGGTATATCAACTAAGAGCATGAGCTGCAATGACAGGCAGAGCTGGTGTCATCTTGACTCTTTCACTTATTAGCTGGGGGGTTTTGGCAAAGACAGGGGCTCCTTGGGACCCAGGATCTACTCTCAGCCTTCCAGGTTCAGATGCTCCATGTTCTCAGTTTCCCCAAAGCTCTCGAGGGAACTTATACCAATCAAAGTCCCCAGAGATGGATGTGTCCATGTGACTAAGTTCTGGCCAGTGAGAAGTAAGCATAAGTGATAGACTGGACTTCTAGGAAGTCTCTTTAGAAGAGAGGGGCTATCCCTTCTGTTGCTTTTCTCTCTTCCTCCTTCCTGCTGCCAGAATGTAGTTGTGATGGATGGAGCACAAGCAGCCATCTTAGACTAAGAGGTAACCTTGAAGAAAGAAAGATCCTGGGCCCCTGAGGATTCATGGGGAGACCCTATCAGCCCCCTACTGTCTATATCTGGACTTTCTTTGAAAACCTTATTATTATTGAGGTATAGTTGACATACACACACCTGGACTTTTGTATATGAGAATATAAACCCTTGTGCATTTGAGGCTCTAGTTCATGGTGATCTGATACCTGGCAGCTGAATGTTATTCCTACCCAATACACCAACTGGTCAATCTACAGTGAGAAAAAGCCCTTCCAATGACCCTGACTCCTACTCCTACTCCTACTCACCCACCATCTAGGACACCTGGACTGGGAATTCCCCAGAGGTCACAGCTAATATGGAACCAGCAGAGTATGCCCTGGGAGATGTCTGATTCTGGTCAGGGATGAGCCTGGAGTATACTTCCTGCCCATAGCAAGGCTTACCTCATACCTAAGCAACCAGCATCCTCATGTTGTCAGACTCGGTGGCCTCACTCTTCAGGACAGCAAAGGAGGAACACTCTTGCATACAATAGGTAGGTCACAACATGGTTGGTTAGACTCAACTCGCCAGCCCCATGGAGAAACTTTCAGATGTGCCCCCCAGCCTGAGAGCCACTCTCTGCCCTCCGTTTGGATGCAGGAGCCACCTGGCCTCCTTTCTTTTCTGCAGATCTGACCCACCATCTCTGAAGATGGTACATCTGCCTGTTCTTGGTTGTTAGATGTTAATTCTGCTGACCTTGGAGGGTGACGTGTCCTGGCCTTAGATTCAAACAAGGCCTATGAATAGTGGTGGGCAGGGTGGGCAGCTGGCTTGTAGACCCTCCCATCCATTTGGCCCCGTCTGAGTGGACTGGCTGGTTTAAGCTGCTTTGCATGGCTCTCTTTTCTGCTCTGGATGCTCCTTCTTGCAGCTTAAGGCATTGGGTTGTGACTTGCAAATTTCCAGCCCCAAAGTGTCAATCTTCCTCTCTGCCTTTGGACTCCGGCTTTCTCTGGTGCCTGCGGGGAAGAGGGATTCAGTGTCATATTTTGGTAATGTCATCTAGGGAATCATGTAAGCACTGGAGGGGATGCCATCAGCATAAGTTGAAAGCATATTTTCCACAATGCAAACATTCACTGCAAAAATTCAACTGCCCATTCATCTGTCCACCCAAAAACCCATCCATTCACTGAGCGAACATTTATTGGGGGGCTCCCTGTTCCTGGCACTCTACCAGGCATGAGAGATAAATAAATAGGAGACAGTTCCTTTTCTCAAGGAGCCCACAGGCACACAGGCAATAATAACACGAGTTAGATGTGCTGGGAGAGGGGAGAAGTCAGGTCCCTAGGAGCACAGAGGGGCAGCTGTTCCAGCTGGGGGTAGTCTTAGAGAGGGGTCTTAGAAAGCTTCCAACCCAAGGTGATTTTTCAGCTGAGACCTGGAGGAGGAGTGGGAGCTGGTGGGAGGAGGGGAGAGATACCTGGCAGAGGTAGAAACTCTCGCCAGGGCCTGAGGCCAGAGCATGGAGTGTTCACTGTGTTGCAGGCAAATGGGTCTGGCAGGTGCGCGAGGCACCGGAAGTCGTGAAGGGGAGGTGGGCAGCATGTGGGTCTAATCTATCTGAGATGCTAAAGGCACTTTGTCTGCAGAGTTTCACAAGTGTTTGGTTTGCTTAACGAGGCAGGAGGGAGGGAACAATTCCTTATGTGAGTGCCCTAACACCACAGCCATTCTCCAGCAGGTGTCCTATTTCTAGCCCAACCTCGGATCCAGGCCTAGCTCATCCCCAAACTGCTCAATGTTGGGAGAGCTCCCCTATCCTTCCCCGTCCCACTGGCGGAAGCAGCTGGAGCCATGTGCCTGCCCTGCTCCCCGGACAGCCCCCGACTCAGCTCAGCTCTCCCCTTCCCCTTCTTGGCTTTTGACGACCATCACCACCAGCCCTGCTTCCTGCTTCTTGTCCCTCCAGCAGAGCTGGTGACATTCTCCTGTTCTCTGAGGAGTGCTCCGGTCTTGAAGCCCTGGGAGTGGCCTGACCTGGGTCAGGAGGTCCAGGAGGGCTGGAGGGGCCGCTCTCCCAGGCAGGCTGTGGGGCAGCGAGAACCCCTCAGCTCCCTCCCCTCCTTTCTCTGCCCCTTCCCCAGGGTGGGGCAATCCCCTGGGAAACTGGTCATCTTGGGTCCCCTGCATTGGCCCTGCAGAGTTGTCCATTAGGACCATTTTGGCTGACAAGGGGCTTCTGCAAGAAAGGATGGACAGCTCAGAACGTACCCAAACTCTGGGTCTGGCTGGGCCCTGAACAGAGGGGGCCCTGGAGGCTGGGTTTCCTACAATCTGAACCAATTCAAGGGCAGGGCATTCATGTACTCTACACGACCCACAGACCACCCAACTCACACAGTACATAAAGCACACTATAGGCAACATACAATATACACATCCCCCACATTATACACCCATCAAACCCACACACACCACAACCATGTGACATGCACTATGCAACTTACATGCACACAGGCCCAACGTGCAACCCAAATTCAGTGAGTGCACGCACACACACACATACACACACCCATATACCATGTACATCCCACACAATGCATCCACTGAAATACATACAGAACTTTGTGATATTGATCATGATAATAGCTAGTGTTAATCGGTCGCATACAGTGCCAGGCACTGTCCCAAGAACTTCCCATACATAAAGCAATGAAATACTTGCAACAACTCTGGGAAGTATTTACTACCATCCCCATTTTACGGCTGTCACGCTCCGGGAGAGAGCAATGTCCTTGTCTCTCTCCTGTGTGTTTCCTGTTGCCTTGACAGGATGCATTCTCTTCTGCTGCAGATGACCTGTCAGCCGCCCCCTCCTTCTCCCTCCAGCCCCAGCATGGGTCACAGTGACAACAGTGCCTCATCCAGGCCCCTTCTCTCCAGCAGAAGGAATGTGGTTGCCACAGTGATGATTCTCTTTGTTCCCAGCTCCCCAAGGACTCAGCCCACCTGCCAGGACCCGGCTGGCTCCCTGGCCTCCTGTTGCAGCTCAGCACATGTAGGCCGTGAAAACATCAGATACAGCAGCCCAGGCTCGCGGACCTCTCAGTGTCCCCTCTTCCTGTTCCTCCTGGCCGCCCCCACCCTCATCCTCTGCCCCTCCACCCGCCCCCCCCAACTTCTCCCCAGACCAGAGGGAACCTGTCCGCAGGGGCACCCCAGTGCACTGTGTCTGACCAGTTGACCTTGCCCACAGCCCTCAGCCCCTCTCTCTCTGCTACCTGCCTTCTGTCTGGGGAAGCGCTCGGGTAGGTGTGTGGGGGTCCTGCCAGGGGCAGTGGCCTCTCTGGGGACCCCAGGGCAGCAGCCACATCAAACCAGAACTTTGTACTTGGCAGAGAGCCTCAGGGAGGCCTGGGGGCTTATGGGCTCCTTCACGTGGACCTGCCCCTGCCCAGATGTGTTAATGGCGGCCACGGGGTGAGACCTGGCTGGTGGGCTGGCCAGCGTCTGTGAGGCTTCCTGACCAGTCAAAATCCCATCAATCCTCCAGACAGAAGGAGACTGTCAAGTCTTCCTCAGCCTGCGCCCTCCCCTCGGCGGAGAGCCTGGGCTGAGCAGGTCAGCCGGGAGTCGCCCAATGTCAGCCTGGGGCTGCTCTCTGGGGAGTCAGGACGCCCCGTTAAACCCCACCCTATCTTGGGCACGGTGTCCAGACAGGAACTGTGAAGATGTTGGCCAACCCCTCCTCTCCCATTTTGTGTATAAAATGTAGATTTTAGGATTTGTGAGGCACAGAGGGGGGGTGGCCAGTTTGAAATAGTAAAGCCAGAGCACAGCAAGGGGAGGGAGCAGCTCCATAGACACTGTTCTGTCTGCGCCCTCCCCTGGCCCCCACACGCAGCCCTGGGTCACAGCGTCAGGGTCTGGTGGTTACTGGGTGGGAGGGGTGGGCTTGGGGAGGGGACGCAGGAAGTTACCTGCACTGGGCAGTGGGGGAGGTCTTTGTGAGGCCTCTTTCCCAGGCGGGTGGGTCCTGGTTGCAATGTCTGTGTGGGGCCTGAGACAAAGCTCCAGGGCAGACCCCGCTCTCAAATCTAAATAACCGAGTAACTGGGTGGCAGAGAAGATCCACCAAGCTCTGGTCTCAGTTTGTGGCTGAATGCCCGTTTCTCTACCTGGCTGGCTCTAGAGGGGGGGAAATGCAGCATGTCTCCCCATCCCCACAAAATCATATATCTTAGCTCTCTGAAAAGCCTCTCCGGCCCTCTCTGGGGACAAGGACCCACCCCCCACCCCCCAGGGACCCCGCTGTTGCTCCACCTCCTTTCTTTCCTCTGGGGGTACAGAGAACACCACTGCCCAGTTTGGGGGGGTGTTATGAGAGCACGGGCTTGCTCCCCACCATCCTTTTCTCACTGTTCTCCCTCCTCCCTAGCTCCCTATCCTGCTTTCCACCTGGCCTCTTGGAAAGGAGAAGGAGGGTAAAGAAACAGAAGATAAGAGAGAGAGCAGGGGGGTGGGGGAAGGCATGGGAGGGGCAGGTAGGAAGGGATGGAAGAGGGAGGGTAGGGAAGGGAGGGGAACGGTGTGAGGAGGTAAAAGGGAAGGGGGCACCCCTGGGCAGGAGCCCTCTCTCACCTCCTTCAGGTCTTCGTTCAAATCTTCCTGAGGGATTCAAGGCAGGCCTCCCCAAAATATGCCACTTTGGCATTTTGATTATTTTGAATTAAAGTTATTTAAGAAACAGCCAGTATAAGAAAGACACTCTGATCCTCTCCTGTCCTGAAAGCGGGAAATAATCTCCCATATGAGAGGTACCCTCCCTGTACGAGGAGAAAGAGAGACCTCCTTATCCCCAGAGACGGGAATTCTGGGCTGAGAAGGCCATATAAACTAACCTTGGTACTTCCTCTCCACTGTACTACCCCAAGCCCCAAACCCCTTTTGTCAACTCTTCACAAATGTATTGTTTCCTTGTCAAAAAAAGGCATTAAAAGCTGCCTGCTTTGGTTACTTCTTTGAGTCTCATATTTTTACTTATAACAGATTTTACACACACACACACACACACACACAGAAGCTCTGTATCTGGACTTGAACTCATGACCCCGAGATCAAGAGTTACATGCTCTACAGACTGAGCCAGCCAGGTGCCTCTCCTATTATTATTTATTTTAAATTTATTTTTCTCCTGTTAATCTGTCTTATGTCAATTTAATTATTAGACCAGCCTAAGGATCTGGAAGGGAAGAAGGGGAGCTTTCCTCCCCTACGTGGCTAGCTGGCCAGGACACGGACACTCTGCTCGCCTGGGGCTGCAGCAGCTGGGAGACCTGGTGCTTCTGACAAGGTAAGAATTCTTACCACTTCAGTCTCTAGGATCTCTGCCTGCAGGGCTCTTTCTTTTTCTAAATTTAGATTAGCAGGGGAAAATACTTGTGGAATTAGTTCCTGGGGTATGGCGACTCTGGTAAGGATTTGGTGATGAGTACACTTATTTACTACTGATCCTTTTCCCTCCCAGAGATGGTGGTTGTTTTCTTTTGTCTACTTTATGACCAGTGAGAATATTCTCTCTGGTTCTCCCAGGGAGAGGATACATATGTATTTGGAAAAAAAAAAAAAAAGGCGGTGGGGGTTGGGGGGAGAAGGAGGTGAACTTTTGGCTTGGTAAAGGCACCTTATTCTGTTCAAAGGGGTGGGGGGCGGACAATGTGATTCCCTGTATTTTGGAACAGCCGTTTAAAGAGCCCTTGAGGCGGGGCACCTGGGTGGCTCGGTCGTTAAGCCTCTGCCTTCGGCTCAGGGTTATGATCCCAGGGTCCTAGGATCAATTCCCGCATCTGGCTCAGGCGGGAAGCCTGCTTCTCCTTCTCCCACTCCCCCTGCTTGTGTTCCTGCTCTCGCTATCTCTCTCTCTGTCAAATAAATAAATAAAATCTTAAAAAAAAAAAAAAGAGCTCTTGAGGCAGGAGGAAAAATTAAAAATTAAAAAAATAAATAAAATAGGGGCGCCTGGGTGGCTCAGATGGTTAAGCGTCTGCCTTCGGCTCAGGTCATGATCTCAGGGTCCTGGGATCGAGTCCCGCATCGGGCTCCCTGCTCCTTGGGAGCCTGCTCCTCCCTCTGCCTCTCTCTCTCTCTCATGAATAAATAAATAAAATCTTTAAAAAAATAAATAAATAAATAAAATAAAAACAGAGCTCCCCCTGAACCTGGGGAGGCAGGGCCCCTACAAAACTGGGGCTTTGGGGCTCAGGCGGGCAGGATGGGGTCACTCTCTCCTTCTACTGGTGCCCAGAGCCCTGCTATCATCGGACCCGGTTGGTGAAGAGGTCCTGGTGTTGGCGGCGGAACCGGAACTGGAAGGAGTCAACGAGCTTCCGGACCTGTCTTGGGGGCACAGTGAGTTTGACTTCACTGCCGACGTTTGGTCCCTAAATGTGGAGGAACAAAGCCACCCATTCCGTTGTCGATAAAAAGAAAAGTTTCTTACAAAGAAAAAAATAAATAAAAATAAACATAGAGCCCCTCAATGCCTTTCCTTTCTTGGGCCAGTTCTGGGAGTGAACTTTCTGGATCTCGTGAGGGCCACATTTTTTGCACCATCTTGTGGGACACCTCTTGCATCCTTGGTTAAAAGCCATGAAAAGGTTTATTGGTTTGAGTTGTTATTGAGATGAATATAAGATCTTGTTCATCAATGACCAAAGGATCAATGAATCCTTTGAATTGGCTATATTTGAAAGAAAAAAAAAAATTCTTTTAGAGAGCTCTCATTCTAAACAATCGTTTTATTGGTACCTTTGGAAAGACCAAATTAAAAAGTAGACACAAAGAAATGTAACAGCTAGCCTTAGGGACTCCCTTTCAACAAGATGAAAGAACAGAAATTAGAACAAAAAGTGAAGTCCCCATCCAACATAAATTCCCTGTCCTAAAATTCCTCTCTGTCTCCTCAGCATATTCCCCCCAGCCCCCAAACTCCTCCACCTTTCCCAGAAAATCCTTTAAACATCAGCTGCTTATTTCAGCTTCCCTTTTCCTTCAAGATCTACAGAGAACAACCCAGCCTAATCTCCAGGCCCAGGGTATACAGGTCACTGATGCAAATGCTAAAAGCCAGGAAATAAATTTAACAGAAGCACCTGGGATGGACAATAAGGCTTACTTTGCTGGACTTTATAATCAGTCTCTGCCAGATTCAAGCCTTCCTAGGCAAGGTCCTTTGTGGATATATTCTAAACCCCCACCCAAAGAATTCATGTCCCCCGGACAGCAAAACATAGTAATCTTTCGGTTTCCATCTTCGTTGGAAATTTTCTCCCTGATATAAAAAGGTTAATTCAAAAGAGTGTGTTTCAGCAAGCACATCAATGCTTAAGCCTAATGATGGAAAAGACTGTTCAGTTCTTTGAAGATGTCTGACAGGAATGAAGACCAAAAAAAAAAAAAAAAAAGAGTGAAGATCAATAATTCTTAATTTACAACTTGACTGTTTAGAAAAACAAAAGCATAATTCTGAAAAGCAACTCAAAATCCATTCAGAGCCTTTCCTAATTGCCTCCAGGCATTTGCAGATATTATAAAAACTCAGGACATTGGAAGAACAATTGTCTTGCACTTAAAAAAAAAGGAAAGAACATTTTAAATAGGAATTACCCTAAATGTCTGGTAATAGAGACATATATATGCAAAAGTCCTAGGGAAAACTTGGATACTCTTTCTGTCCCTTGAAGATGTAAATCTTACCATGTCTTTGGAATGTAAACACCCCAGGAGGTCATTAAAACTCTGTCCAGGTGGAAGAAAAAAGAAAAAAAAGAGGGAAAGAGGCCTTTTAAAAATACAAACTACTAGAAGTGCTCTCTTGCCCAAACTCTAGACCACAGCCTCCTTGGAATTACTTGTCAAGAAGAAATACAAATCTTAAGACTTCTCTACAAATATTAAGCAAATTATCTTTGCTTTTAAGCAAATTATCTTAACTAATTCCACCCCAGTCAGAGACACAATTATTTGTAAACTCTTGAGTTTTGTATCATACTGGCGAGCTTTGTATAGTATTCTACAAATGCTCCGGGCTTGATCTATGGCTAAAGTTTTGGAATGAAAGCTATGACAACTGTGTGTCTGTATGTTCATTATGCCTATGTGTGTACATTATAAATCAGATTTTTCTCCCTCTGGATGGTACTCCCAGAATTAATGTATAGAGCTCTATGTAATTGGCTTAAAAATAAGTGCTTATAAACCTAAGTATTTCTAAACCTCAGAAATAGAATAGACGCTAACCCAACTGTTTTTCAAGGTGGCATGATCTAGGATAATTTTTGGTGAATAGAAACTAGTTTAAGTTTGTTGATTCAATTAATATAGACATGTCTTTAGAGTTATTGGCATTAAGCATAATACTTTTATTTTACCTAGATTTACTGAAAGTCAAATAAGCTCATTGTATTTGTTATAAAATTTGTCAGCAAGACAAATAACTTGAAATTATAGCTAATTGCTTTAATGTCTCATGAAATCACTGTGGGTAATCTAAGTACGATGGTGAAGAGCAAATGAACTAAACAGACATATATAAGAGTTTTCAGGTGAACGTTCTAGCAATGATTGTTTTATGACACATCTCCTTAAATAGTTTCCCAAATCTCTTTGATGACTTTCACCCTTAGAATTTTGCTAAGTTAAATTAAGTGCTGGGAATTCACTGAATGTCTAGATCATTTCCAAATAAGATAAACTACTAAAACATCAATTGCTACACAAGTCTGAGCTCACTTACTTTTGACCTCTTATCACAGAGGATCGGTTTATGAATGCATCTTATGACCCATTGAAAAATTAAACTGTGAAGAATCCTATGCTTCTAGAAATTGTGAGGCATATTGGCCTGGGGTGCTTGGGAGGCGCAGTCGGTTCAGTGGCCGACTCTTGATTTCGGCTCAGGTCATGATCTTAGGGTCATGAAATTGAGCCCTGCATCAGGCTCTGCGCTGAGTGTGGAGCCTGCTTGAGATTCTCCCTCTCCCCCTGCTCCCCCCGACCCCACACACTCTCTCGCTCAAAAAAGAAAGAAAGAAAGAATGATGGTGTAATAGGTATCTCACAATCGCTTACTTTTTAGCTTCTACTACAAATTAGGGTGTCTAAGGGCTAAGAATTCGGCTAAGATAAAGCTACTAGAAATAATAAGAGAAACATCTCTATATACAAGGAATGTAAGATATGAGTTTTTGGAAATAAAAGGTATGAGGAATGGGGATGCATTTTTGTTGAGGGAAAAGAAAGTAATTTTGTCTTAAAGTAAAACTGGTTATTTCTGAATGGGAAAGAAAATAAGGGACAAGCTAAGATAGAAAGTTGTAAAAGACTGTGAAAAAGGAATCCTGGGGAAGGAATTTTACGTGTGATCAAGCAGGATAAAATTGAATGAATTTGTGTAAGGGTTTTAAAAATAAGCTTTAATATCCATAGTGTACTTACGTAAAACTAGAACTTAATTTTCTTCCATCTTCTTGAAGGAAAAATTTGCTTGGACTATTGGTCTGCTCCTGATAAGAGATTATAAAAGGCTTGTCCTCATTTTTTAAGTAATCTGTCTTAAAAAGCAAAGGATTTGTGTTTTATCAAAATAATTTCTTGTGTTGCTTTTATCAGATTTTTTTTTAATTTAAAGATTTTATTTATTTATCTGAGAGAGAGAGCATGCACACGAGGTGGGGGTCGGGGGGTGGGGAGATCGGCAGAGGGAAAGGGAAAAGCAGGCTATCCACTGAGCAGGGAGCCCAATGCAGGGCTCCATCCCGGGACCCTGGGATCATGACCTGAGCTGAAGGCAGATGCTTAACTGACTGAGCCACCCAGGCATCCCCTAGATCTTTACTTAAAAAAACAAAATGAAATCGAGGCTTCTCTACCAAAAGAGCTAAGTTTTACTTACAACTATTTAACTTTCTGTGTGTACTTGCAAAGTTTTTAATCATCGCCATGATTAAGTGGATAACTAAGTTGTTTCATAGTAAACTATGATCTTGTTTGACCAAGTGTTTTAAAATCTTTTGATATTTTGACAAACTTTCCAAAAATTAAATTTGAAATAAAGCCTTTTGATCTGGAAGTTACTTGAGATTTTCCAGAGGGTCCCTGGAACATCTCAAAAGATTTGTTCTCTTTCCTTACACAAGGAATTTCACTAATTAGGCTTATTTGGTATGTTAAATTACGTGGGGAGCATTGTCAAATGAGTGATGATAAGCCTTCTTAGATTATAGTCTGTGGGTGAATGTTATTCATTGGTGTTCTAGAAATTCCCAAAACTCAGGTAGGTCCTGGTATAAAGTCATCAGTCATGATTCTAGTTTTTATCTTAAAATGTTGCATGTCACAGAAAGAACCAAACCTCCTTGTCCATTGCACTGTAATGAACTCTAATCAGATCTTTAGCCACCGGCATGTTGAAGTCTTTTGTCATTCACAGTTACTGTTTATCTCTGATGCTTTAGCAGGCTTGTTCCTGCAGAAGTGCTTGGTCTTCAGAGAAATCCACGGGGAGGACTCTGACAAGGGCTTTCCGATAACTTTCAGATCATGCCACCGAACTGGTAAGAATTTACAGACTCCTAACAGAGAAACTAATGTCTTCATGACTTCTAACAAAAGATTAACAAGAATCAATTACATGAGGCTGAATTAACTGAGGAGGATGATTATAATGTTCTTTGCTGTTTTGTTTGGAACACTGTTGATTTAAAAAAAATTTTTTTTTTTCCAGATTTAAGGAAAACGTGTTCTCTTCTCTCTCAAGTTATCTATGATTCAGAGCAATTCGGGAAAATCTGCCTTTCTGAACAATGATGAAATATTTATCTTTTTCTCCTTCCCAGATCCCTCCAGAATTCAGAAACCCTTCAGTGAGTATTTTTATTTTTATGGCAATGTGGTGATTTGCATAAGTTCACTAAGAATCTGTTCTCCTCGTAACAGGACACAACTGGAAACATTGGTTATATTACCAAGCCTTTGACTGGAAGGTCATATTCAGGAGAGATGTACAAAGGCTCGGGTGTGACCAGACAGCTTGAAGGGACTAAGGTTGACTATACAGAGCCAATAAAACCCCTTGGCACTTTGCTTACAGGGCTCCCAGCAGCCTTACCAGGTGAGTAAGGAAGGTCACTTCCTGGCAGGTGCAAGAACCTCAGGATATTTGGGGGAACTCGAGAAGAGGAATTCACCAAAGTCCGTAGATATTGGCTCGACTTCTGAGCTTTGAGAGCCTTTTAAAAGTCCAATCTGAGATTCCTTATAGAAAGTTCTAGCAAAGCAGTTTAAAAGATTCTATATGGTCAATATATTTTCTTGCCGCATTTATGTAAATAATCAAGCTGAGTTTATTAAGATGAGACTTATTTTGTAAATAAATTTGTGCTTTATTATTTCTGATAAAAATGGGGTTAACTGTAGAGAGAAATATTGTGTTTCAGCAAAAATCTATAACACCCTGTGGATATCTGATTCCAGGGCTGTTCATTGTCTTTGAGGTTTTGTTTTCTGCCTGTAATCTGGACTAGATCTTAAATCTTCTGGTTTCTTCCAATATCTGGCTACAACTCTCTAGACTAGTATTTTCAACTTTTCTCCCACTCTTCGGACTTGGAATCATCAAAAACTAATGCAGCCTTTCTTCCGAAGCCATGGAAGCTAACTTGACAAATGGATATAAACTTCGGAGAAACCACCACGACAGTATGGAAGATCTTTGTACCTGTTACTGTGTTTGCCACTCAGAAAGATCCCCAGAGACGTTCACACTGCAGACCAGGAAAATCTGTTAGAGGTCATTGCCTGCCCTCACTCTATCTGAAAATGCTTCAAGCCTGACATCTAGAAATCTTCCCAACTGGCTACCCTCAAAACTCAGAAACTGGTTTATAATTTGCTCCAATCGCTAAGCATCATTTTTCTTTTGTGTCCATAGAATTGCCTCTTATTAAATACCTGATTGCTTGTGCAGTCGAGGCCTCACTTTAGGAATCCACCTGCATCACTGCCTCCTAAAGAGACTCAGGGAACTGATGGGGTCCAGGGCAGGCCACCCCAACATTTGCCACTTTGGTATATGGATTATTTCAAATTAAAGTTACTTAAGAAACAGCCAGTATAAGAAGGACACTCTGATCCTCCTTGGTCCCCGCTGAAAGCAAGAAATAATCTCCCATGGGAATGTTACCCTCCCTGTATCAGGAGAAAGAGAGACGTCCTTATCCCCAGAGACAGGAATTTTGGGCTGAAAAGGCCATATAAACAAACCTTGTTACTTCCTCTCCAATGTACTACCCCAAGCCCCAACCCCTTTGTCTTCTCAGTTCTTCACAAATATATTGTTTCCTCGTCTAAAAGGGATAAAACAGGGCGTCTGGGTGGCTCAGTTGGTTGAGCGACTGCCTTCGGCTCAGGTCATGATCCTGGAGTCCCAGGATCGAGTCCCGCATCGGGCTCCCTGCTCAGCAGGGAGTCTGCTTCTCCCTCTGACCCTCCCCCCTCTCATGCTCTCTCTATGTCCTTGTCTCTCTCAAATAAATAAATAAAATCTTTAAAAAAAAGGGGGGGGGAATAAAACCTATCTGCTTTGGTTACTTCTTTGAGTCTCCTATTTTTATGAGCTCTCGTATGTATGAAATTTTTTCCCCTCCTGTTAATCTGTCTTATGTCAATTTAATTATTAGACTATCCTAAGGATCTAGAAGGGATTACCTTCTGCAAGAAGCCTCCTGTATCCTCACTATTTGAAGTGACAACTGCTCACCCCAATCCCAACCTCCTAAATCTACTCTGCATTTTTTCCCCTACAGGGCCTGTACCCTCTTCTAGGACACCATCCGATTTACTTACTTACTATGTTTTATTTCACTATCATGTATTCCTACTTGCCCCACCCCCACCATTGGGCTATATTTTGTCTATTTTGTTCACAGCTGTATCCCAAGTGCCTCTAGTGACCAGCACCCAGGAGGTCCTCAGGAAACATGTGTTAATTGAACGTATGCAACCATGTCCTTGAAGCTGAGGAATGAATAGTAAGGCTGCCCTGCAGAGGGGTGACTCCAAGTCTGCAGTGCTAGAAGTTTCCATCCAGGTACATTTCCTTGGCATGTTCGGGTCTCTGCAATGGCCTGTGCGGGGGGGAAGCTCTCAGCACGGGCAGAGTCAGCTGCATAGGCAGAGGATGATGGCTGGGGCAGGGGACTGTTGCTCCACCTTCCCAGCCATTGACCCCCTCCCCGCTCCTCCCTGACAGCTGCCTCAAGTGCTGTGTCCAACTGGATACAGTCTGGCCTCCTCTCCCTCCAGCCCTCCCAGGACCAAGCAAGCAGCCTCTTGGGATCCTTCATCTCAGCTGTGATAGGGTCCATTCCCAGCTCCAGGGCATCCTGGGAAAGCAGGTGCTTGGTGCCTCACCCCTGCAGCCAAGATGTCAAGGACCCCAGCTCCGGGTGCTGGCTCCTCAGAGGCCTTTGTCCCCATTCATCTGTCCAGCAGTGGTGTCTGCCCCAGCCACACAGCCTCCCCAGAACCCTACGGCAGCTTCTCTGGAGAGGCCCAGCAGCTGTGCTGGATGAGGCAAGGCCTTGCTCCAGCCTCCTGTTTGAGGCAGGGCCGCACTGCCTCCTCCCCATGGAGGAAGGACACAGGGCTCTCCTCACCTACTATTGTCAGTTCTTCATCTTCAGGGAGTGCTTTTGTGGTCAGGCCTGGACCCTCCAATGTCCTGGGAGTGTGGATCAGGGACCCTGGAGCTTTCCTACCTCCCAGGCCTACCCTGAGGGTTCCCAACAGGCTTCCCAGACTTACCAGATCCAAACTGCACTCCGTCACCCCCACCCCAGTCACCCTGCCTTCGTGAATGGCATCCCCAGTCGCCGAGGTGCTCAGCCCTAAACCCCCGGAGCTGTCCTTGGTTCTTCTCACACACATGCCATCCCTCAAGAAGTCTTGTGGGCTCTCCCTCCAAAGAACAAGCAGAATCCTACAACTTCGTCCTGGCCACTGTCTGCCCTGGTCGGAGCCACCACTGAGGCTCGCCTGGAGTATGGCCGTGGCCTCCTAACTGGTTTCCCTTGTGCCACCTTTGTCCCTCTGGCCTATTGTTTGCCCAGCAACCGGGGGTTCCTGCTAAAACCTAAGCTGGTTATGTCCCTTCTCTGCTCACAGCCCCACCAAGGCCCTTCCTCCAGCCCCTGGTCCCACAGGATTGGCTCCCCTCCTGCTCTCTGAACTCATCCTCTGCCCTCACCCCACTCCCCTGCCCTCCAGCTACACTGGCCCTTCGGCTCCTCCTTGCATTCAACAAGCAAGTTCCTGCCTCAGGGTCTTTGCTCTTGCTGTGCCCTCAGCCTGGAATTCTCTTCCTCTAGATAGCTGCACGGCTCACTCATTCCTTCAGGTCTCTGCTCAAGTGTCACCTCCTCAGAGAGGCTTTTCTCGACCACCCTGTGTAAATAGTCCCCACCCCCATCCTTTCAGCCCTCGCACCTTAATATATGTTTCTACATAGCCCTTTCCAGCCTTATATTTTATAAATACTTGTCTGTGTGTCATAATGTCAGCTCCACGAGAACAGGGATATCGTTTGGTGAGCCGCTTCATTTCCATTGCTTAGAATTTCATAGTCCAACATGGTGGCCGTTCGCCACACGTGGCTATTTAAGTGTAAATTAATTAAAAGAAAAAAATCCATAGTCGTATGTGGCTGCTGGCTGTGGACTTGATAGTGCAGAGCTAGAACACTTCCTCGGTCAGAGAACATTCTAGCGAGCAGTGCTGTTGAATGAATTAATGACTGAGTGGTGCTCTTGAGAACATCATCCTTACTGGAGAGTGGGAAGTTCCTCCCACGTGTGGGACATTTGGTGGGGAGGTTTTCGCATATTAACTCAGCTTTATAACAGCTGCATGAGATGGCTCTCGCAATCCCTAGTTTACAGGCAAGGAAATGGGCTGAGAGTCTAACAAATTTTTTTAACAGCTTTATTGAGAACTTTTAAAATATATTTCACATACCGTAAAATCCTCCCATTTAACATGTCTGAATCAACGTCGTTTAGTATATTCACAGAGTTGTGCAATCCTTACCCCAATCAATTTCAGAGTATTTTCATCATCCCAAGAGAGTACCCCTTAGCCGTCACTCCCCATGCTGCCATGAATCTAGTTTCTGTCTCTGTGGATTTGCCCGTGCTGGGCATTTCACAGAAACGGAGTCATTCAGCGGGTGGTATGGTGTCACTGGCTTATGTTGTGAGTGGTAGATTTAGGGATCTTGTTATGAAATAACCAATGGGTACACTACACATTTTCATGTCTTAGAAGGGAATGATAATAAATAGCTGGAAGACGTCAGTGAGGCAGAGTGATAGGTAAGAAGAAAGGCCTGGGTCTTGAAGAGATGTTTGTACATTACTGTTCATAGCAGCGTTATTAGCAGGAGCTAAAATGTGGAAGCACCCCAAGTGTCCATCGGTGGATGAATGCATAAGCAAAATGATGTCTATAGATACACTGCAATATTATTCAGTCGGAAGAGGAAGAACATCCTGATGGGTGTCCCAATGTGCATGGACCTTGAGGACATCGTACTGGGATTTTGAAAGGAGCCAGTCACGAAGAGATCAAAGCTGTGTGATTCCACTTCCCTGAGGCATGTCGAGTAGTCAGACTCACAGAGACAGAAACAAAAGGGTGGCGGTCAAGACCAAGGGAGGAGGACAAGGGGAGTTATTTCTTCACGGGGGCAGAGTTTTAGTTCCGAAGATGGAAAGGGTTCTGGAGATGGACGGTGGTGGAGGTTCCAAACATTATGAATGTATCTCATACCACTGAACTGTACGTTTGAAAATGGTTAAGATGATAAATTTTATGTTACGTGTATTTTGTCACAACAACAACAACAAAATTGGGGAAAAAAGAAGAAAGACCCCAGGCCAGGAGTCATGGGTCTTGAGTTCTAGTCCTGACTCCGTCCTTAAGGGTGTGACCCTGTACAAGACAGCAGCCTCTCTGGGGACCTGCTAACAGGTCCGTCCAAGTCACACGGTGACCGAGGGGAAGTGCACGCAGGTGCCATTCTTCCTGCAGGCCGTGCAGGGGAGCTCCTGGGGTAAGCCCTCAGCTAAGGAGGCTGGGGCAAAAGCTGTCCCAGCAGCCACTGTGGGATTCCTGCTGCCATCTGCCAAAATTTCTCTGGTTTCCTGGGCCAGCTCCCAGGGAACTGAGGAGCAGCCATGGTCAGGAGCATCTTGAACGGGTTCCCAAAAGACCCAAGTTCAAATTCCAGCTTGCTCCTTACCAGCTGCATGCCCGACCTCCATGAACCTCAGTCTTACATACACCTGCACAGCGCGGGGCTGCTGCAAACTAAACTTGAGGAAATATGTGGGCTGCACACAAAAAGTGCGTGACAAACCATCTACCTTCTCTGTCTTGGGCTAGAGACTTCTTCAGAATGAAGGTGGCAAGGCTGGAGAGAGGCCAGTTTGGACTTTCAGGCTTTTTTTGCTTGTCAGCTGGCTGTCCAGCTGGAGCCCCTCCCCCCACCCCAGTGCCAAGGCTGCCAGGCAGTGTTGGGGACAGGGCACCAGTGTGGGGTGGCAAAGAGGGTGCAAGGGCTTATTTTTTCTCCCTGCCTGGAGCACCGTGGTCTCCTTGCTGGACCATCTATCTCAGTGGAAACCTTCGCTGAGATTTATCGTCCTGTTCCTGCTGGGTACGGACTGCGGGAAGGTAAAAAATGTCCTTTTTGAGGCAATAAAACATGAAATGGAACCCAATTTCTCTCCAGGGTAAGAATCATTATGTTTGACAATGGCTGTAAAGTGTGCAGCACTGAGGAAAGGGGGCGGCGGGGGGCCTTGGCGGATGAGGGGGCAGAAGGTACCCCTGCAAGACGGAGCCGTTGTGCAGGCACCAAAGAGGGCCTGGAAGGAGACCAGGGACCAGAATGCCACCCCACAGCCCACCTGATGCCCAGGTATACTCACGGTCCCCGGCCCTTGAGGTCCCCACATGGATTCAATGCATATTTATCAAAGATCTCTACTGGGCGGGGGGTGATAAGAAGACCACCCTGCTTGCTGTACCCAGCACTTTAGAGAGAGAAGAAGAAATGTGTGCTCCATTGAATTGAATTGAGTGTTAAGGAGTCTAGGTCAGGAGGGACCAAGAAATCAGGTTTGTGTGTGTGTGTGTTTACATTTTTTGAGATATAACTTATAAAGCTCTCAGGTCTTGGGGCTCCTGGGTGGCTCAGTAGGTTGAGCACCTGACTCTTGGTTTTGGCTCAGGTCATGATCTCAGGGTCATGGGATCGAACCCCACATCGGGCTCTGTGCTCAGAGGGGAGTCTGCTTGAGATTCTCTCTCACTCTCCTCCTCCCCCCACTCACGTGCATGTGCTTTCTCTCTCTCTCAAATATATAAATCTTTAAACCAAAAATTAGGCCCTCAAGTCTGAAGTGTACAATTTAACACATTTTTTTCACATGAACATATCCAGGTAACCACCACCCAGATCAAGATCGAGGATGTTTATGGCACTCCAGGAAGTCCCCACGAGACCCTTCCCAACAAAGGCTCCAGACGATAACCACTATGGACGAGTTTCTCTCTTCCTGAACGTCGTGTAATTGGAAACATACAGCATGCAGTTTTCCCTTCTTTCACTCATCGATAAGATTCATCCGTGTTGTTGTGTGTACGGTGCATTCTTTTTCATCACAGTTTATTATTCCAGGTTAGATTCCATGTTAGGAATACATCATGATTTATTGATCCATGATGATGTTGATGGACATCATGGTGGTCTCACGTTTGGGGTTTTGACTATCAAAGCTGCAGTGGACATCCTTGTACATACCTGCCTTCCAGTGGACGTAGGGAAGAGTTTAGAGCAGAGGAGTGAAGAATTAGATTGACTTTTTCTTTTCTTTTGTCCTTGGTGATGGTTAATTTCATGTACTAAGTTGACTGGGTCATGGGATGCCCAAATATTTGGTCAAATGTTGTTCTAGGTGTGTCTGTGAGGGTGTTTTGGAGAGGGTAACATTCGACTGAGTAAAGGAGAGTGCCCTCCTCGGTATGCTGGGGCTGACCCTATGGGGTAAAGGCCTGAATAGGACAAAAACCACTGACCGTCCTGTGAATAAGGGGGAGCTCCTCCTGCCTGATGGCCTCGAGCTGGATCATCGGTTCTTGCCTTTTTTTTTTTTTAAGATTTTTATTTATTTATTTGAGAGAGAAAGAATGAGAGAGAGAGAGAGCACATGAGTGGGGAGGGTCAGAGGGAGAAGCAGACTTCCTGCTGAGCAGGGAGCCTGATGTGGGGCTCGATCCCAGGACTCCAGGATCATGACCTGAGCCGAAGTCAGTCGCTTAACCAACTGAGCCACCCAGGTGCCCCAGTTGTTGTCTTCTGACTTGAACTGAAACATTGGCTATTCCTGGGGGTTGAGCCTGCCAATATTCAGCCTGGAAGTACCCCATCAGCTGCCGGGGTCTCCAGCTTACTGGCTGCAGACCTTGGGACCACTCAAGCCTCTATAATTATGTAAGCCAATTCCTTATAATAAATCTCTTTTATATATACACATTCTATTGGTCCTGTTTCTCTAGAGTAGTCTAATACATCCGTCTAACTTTTTATTTTGAAAGATTTCAAATTTATTGAAAAGTTAAGACAGTAATACAACCGTGGCAAGTCGACTGCATTAACCATGCGTGCCTCCCCATGTGATGCTCTTTGGAAGTGTCTTCTGGTGCTGACTCTGGGCTTGGCTATGTGACTCACTTTGGCCAATGGGACAACAGTACAACCGATGTGAGCAGCAGCTTAAAAGCGTGCATTCCTTCTCCTCTTCCTCTCTTGGACTCCTGCCACTGCTGGGAAGACACTCTCAGGCCAGCCTGGCTGCGGGAGTTGAGGAACTCGTGGAGGAGAGCTGAGCTGTGCAAGCCGTGGTCACCTTCGTCCAGCCAGGCCACAGCCCACCCACTAGCTGCTGACAGGTGCATAAGCAAGGCCAGACCACATCTGGGGAATTTCCTGTCAATGACCCAGGGGCTTGCAAAAAATCAGAAGTAGCTGTTGTTTTAAGTTTGGGGATGGTTTCTAAACACAACCAGATACAACAAGAAACACTTACCTATCCTTTATCTAGATTTACTGATTATTAACATTTTGCCATATTTGCTTTATTCTTTGTATACTTCCAAAACATTGGAACGTTGCCAACATCATGACACTTCCACTCTACCTACTTTGGCATCTGTCTCCTAAGAACAGGGCTGTCCTCCTGCATAACTCTACTACTGTGATTACACCAAGTCACTTAATATTGTTACAGTGATTTCTAATAGAGAGCTCGTATTCAAATTTCCCCAATCACCCAAAAATGTCCTTTGTAGCTGTTTTTTTTTTTTTTTTATTGTTTTAGATCCAGGATCTAATTAGGATCATTCCAGTACACTGCCCACTTCTGCAATCTACACAGAGCTTTATAGGCTCAGTCCAGTATCCAACCATGAGGACTGAGGTAGGGTAGGCACACTGTCTGGGTTCCTGCATTGCCACTTCCCAGCTTTGTGACCTTGGAAAGTTACCTCATGTTCCTCGTCCTTGGGTGGTTTATATACAAAGTGAGTATGTTATCAGCATCCACCTCATGGGGTTATTGTGAGCATCTCATGAATTACACATAGAAGGGAGCCTACATGGTAAGCCACTGTGCTTGTGTTAATGACTTTAGTCACAGAGATGATCATTATTACTCTTTGTGTCTGCTGATCAAAGCATGTCTTACCACACACCTTTCCACGAGCTTCCTGAGTGGTAGCGTGTGGTTCTACTATAGCTGGGAAAGCAGGGTTGGGATTCCCGCTCTGATGATCCCCATGTAGACTGAGGGAGGCTGCACCATTCTGGGGAGAGAGCACCTTAGTCCTTGCTTTACCTCTAACTTGCTGTGTGGCCTTGGGCAGGTCACTTCTTCTCTGGTCCCCTCCCAACTCACCCCCCTTCCTTCCTCCCTCCCTCCCTCCTTCTTTTTTCTTTCCTTCTTCCAATTGTATTAGTGGAGCGTTCTCCCCATTCCATTTTTTCCTCTATTAGTTTGGAAGCTAGAATTCATGCTATTTTTATTCTCTTGTAACAACCCTAGAAAAGCATCACGCATCTTTAGGTTATAATTGCCAGCCACGAGTTCTGTCTCCATATCCCTCCTACACAATTCCAGGGACCTAAAATGCTTTAACTCCGGTTGCCTGTATTTTGATTCTCTCTTGTTTGTTTGTCTTAACCCCGCAAATTAAACATTTCAAATCATCAATGTTTATTTAAATTTACCCACGTGTTTACCATTTCTTCTGCTCACTATTCTTTCTTGTATCTCAACCCTTCCTGCTGGACTCATTTTCCTTTCTTCCTGAAATCGATGTTTTCAGAACTTTCTTTAGGGAGGGCCCCGGTTGTAAACTCTGACAGTTTTTGTTTAACTGAAAATGTCTTTATTTTGTTCCCATTCTTAAAAACTAGTTTCAGAGATTGTGGAATTCTCAAGGGACACCTTCTCTCAGGTTTTTGAAGGTTCCTTGACTGTCTCCTGAACTTCCAGAGTTTCTCTGAGAACCCGGACATCAATCTATTTGGTGTTTCTTTTTAGGTAATCTCTCTTTTATCTCTGGCTGCTTTTAAGATTTTCTCTTTGTCTATGATACTCTGTGGTTTCCCTGTGGTGTGTGGAGGCGGAGATCTCTTTTTATTCATCCTGCTTGGGATCCATCGAGCTTTCTGAAGTGGAGGTTGGAGTCTTTCACGGTCCTGCAAGACTCTTAGCTGTTTTCTCCTGAAATTTGGCTTTCCGTTATTCTAATATCTCCCGGAACTCTTAGGAGACACATATTAGATCCTCTCCTTCTATTCCCCATGTTTCTTAATCTCTCTTCTGTATTTCTCCTCTCTTTGTCTCTCTCTGCTTACTGCCTTCTGGAAAGCTTTTCTTACCTTTTTTTCCAGTTTACCAATTCTCTGCTCAGCTTTGTCTCATCTTCTGTTGTACCCATTTGATGATTTTACTCCTTATGTCTAGATATTTTGTTTGATTCTTTTTCAAATCAGCCTGGTGTTTTCTTATAATCTTAACCTCTTATTGTCATACTTCTGGTATCCACGTTTACAGTTTAAACACACATTCATTTTATATTCGTGATCACAATTCCAACGTTTTCAGTCTTTGTAGGTCTGATTTAGTTGTCGTTTCTGCTGATTCTTGCTCATAGTTGCTTGTTTCCTTGTGTGTTTTGGCTTTTTTTTTTTTTTTTTTTTGGCCCCCTTTTTTTTTGGAACTTGTTTTTTTAGGATTTTTTTCAGGCCGGGGTTTAAGGGGGTGTTTTTCGGAGAAGATTTGTTTATGCTTTGGTCAGGTGCCATTACCAATGGCGGGCCAATTGCTTCTGGATTTTTAGGCCTCATGTGTAGCATGAATTCTGGCCCTAAGCCCAAGTGAGGGTGAGCTTGTGGGTAAGAATTCTCTAAGAGGGAGATCTTTTTCTCTCCATTTTTCCCTTCCCACCAGAGCCACAGCAGGCTTTTCTTCGTTCATATTGGGAGGACCCTATTTTATGCAGGGGCAGCAGATTTGATCTCCCCACCTTGCTCGGGCTCCCCACCTTGTTTCCTGTCCCCTTTAACACAATGTGTCAAGCCCAGGCTTTGGGTTGACCAGATGCCCGCAGGGAGGTGCTCACTCAATTCTCTGGAACTGCATTTCTTATCCTTTCTGACCTCTGAAGATTTTCTTTACTTTTCCACCAGCCTATCCATGCACTAAAATATCTTTTAATTTGTTCAACCAGCAATTCTAAGTGTCCTGTATTGAGATGATATCTTGAGATTAGAAGTCAGTCCTATGGCCCAGTTTTATTTGTTCTTCATTCATTTCCTTATTCATGCAACAACTATTTCCTTGAGCACCTATGAAGGGCCAAGTCCTGCGTGAGGCAGAAGGGCTACAGAGATCAATAAGACACATTGCCTGTTCTTGGGAATGCACCATGAAGAGTCTTAAAACATGACTGATGGTGTTCGGGGAAATCCTTCAAATCCTACAAATTAACACTTGCTGCCATTTACCGAGCACCTCCATTGTGCCAGGCACTGTGCCAAGGACTGTATGTGTATCATTTTATCAGCTTCTCTTGACAGCCCATAAGGGAGCCACTGATGGGGAAACTGAGGCACAGAGAACTTAACTTGTCCAATGTCACATAGTTGCAAGATAGTTGAGCTATAATTGGAAACCAGGCTGTTTGGCTTAGGAACCAGGATCTTAACCTCTGTGCTAAGGGATGGTTCCCACCTTTCTACCCTCCTGCCTTGAAGATGTTCCCATCCCCTAATCCTTACCTCCTCCCTCAACCACTTAGCTCTGCCATGGAATCTGATCCAGAGCCATGCTGGGCATGACTCCCTCTGAGCCTCTCATTAGAAAGACCTCTTCCCTGCCAAGAAGCAGCTCTATAAAAAAGATATGGCGAGGGCAGCCTCATTAATATTCTTTCCTTCTGTCAAATTGACAGGGAACAGCGAGCCCCTGGGGGAGGAGGGTTGTGCACCTGGCAGGAGGAAGGGCCTTGTGGCATCATTGTGAAGGGGGGTTTAGCCTAGCAGAGGGGTCAGGCTTTGTGGAGGGATGGGAGGGGTCCTCAGGAGGGGGTCTCCAAAGGATGGGGAGGGATGGCTTGGAATAGATGAAGGGTGGAGGGACTGGGTACCCACTCCCCAGGAGGTCAGAACCAGGGCCACCTCCCAGCTGGGGCTGACTCCTTTGGGCTGACAGGGGTGGGGTAGGAGATACTCTTTACAACCAGCCCAACGTGCTCACATCTACAACTGGGTACTCCCTAAGGAAGGGCCTGGACAGTCTGAGTCATCCATCTCTTTGCCCACAGCACCCTGAGCCAAAAGCATGGCTCTTAACTATAAATACCTGGTGAACAGATCTGGCTCAATGCATTACAATTTTTTTAAATTACATGTGCCGTATCCGAGTATAAGTTCATTATGTAATCTAAGCACTAAAGAAGCATATTATGGAGAAAAAGTGCAATTCCTTCCTTTATACCACCCCCTTCTCATCGCTTCAGAGGTAACTAACCACTGATAGCAATTTGGTATGTCTCCTGCCAGATGGCTTTCCAGAATGCACAAATTTGTACTCTGATGGAGCAGACCACCACACACCCCTGCATGTGCATGCATGTGCGCGCACACACACACACACACACACACTCCACTCCCGCCTTTGCTTTGGCACCCACTGGTCTGGAAGTAACCCCCTTCTCCCCCTCCTCCTATTGCTATGTCATGTTGCTCCCCGCTCGGATGTCCTGGGCTCGCAGGGACTCTGAACAGGATGGCCAATGTACCTCTGTTCCCAGCATCCCTCCCCTGCCAAGAGGAAGGGGATGGGGCAGGGGAGGGGGGACAGAGGAGGCTGGAGGGGGTCCCCAAAGAGTAGGGAGAGAAATCAAAAGACCCAAGAGTGTCTGCATAATCAATAGGAACCTCTTCCCTGAGATGCCCCTTCCTCCCCTCTCCCTCCTCCCCATCATCCCTGCCCCCATCTGACAGGGTCCCAACCTCGCATCCTCTGCTCTGATCTGGAACCTTGCATGGAGGTCTCGGCTTGCTCTGAAGGCTTGTCATGTCTGCGTTTAATGAAGTTTAATTATCTTCCAAGATTCAATGAATAATTATAAATCTTTTCAAGATGTAATCACACGGGTTCATGCTTCATTAACAGTGGAAAATCAATTGTAATTCGTGTAATTCCTCTCTTCTGGAGATCAGTCTGTTTGTACACGCTCTCCCCCTTCTCATCCTGCTTTGTCTCCCCCAAGAAGTACATCGGATGCCTGGCTTTTTCCGTCGGAATTGATGAGCCTTGCTCGGGGGGGGGGGCGAGGAGAGCAAGGACTAGGTGGAGGAGGGGAGGGGTGAAGAGAGGGAGAGAAGGATGGTCCCAGTGGGGCGCAGGCCTGGGTAGATATTTATGGGAGGCAAGATTGCTGAGAAAGGGGGGCAGGGAGACGAGAGAAAGTTCTCTTCAAGGCCACAAGAAAGCAGAGTGTTTCTTAACCTTTTTACCAGGAGGGGTCACAGACCCCTTTGAAAATCTGATGAATGCTATTGATTGATACCCTTTGAAAATGCACCCAGAGCATCTTGCTGACAGTTTGGGGTGTCAGGTCCCAAGACCCTTCCCCCCCGCCACTATGGCCTCCTAAGTGTCCCAGATAACTCAGAAAAGACAAGACAAGGTTGCTTCTTGGTAACTTGGGATCTTCCTCTATCTCTGACAAGTTGAGGGGCTCTACTGGGAGCTGGGTGCCATCTGAAGCTCATCTCCAACAGAAACTATAACCTGGAATTTTCCAGACCACAAAGAGCCTTGGTCGAGGGCACCTTCACTGGAGACTCATCTTTGAGACATCTGTGGCCCCAGCTCCTCTGACCAGCACAGCCCCCTCGCAGACAAGATGAGTATCTTGCTCTTTAAGGTGGTAAGGTGACTGCACGTATGCAGCAGAGGGGGAGTGGGGCTCTGTCAAGTTTTGGGGGGCCACAAGGACATGGGGAAGTCCTCAAGCAATCAGCCAGACCAATGGCGAGAGCAAAGGGAAGCCTTTGTGCAGAGGTCCGGACTCTCTCAAATGAGAGGGCTCCGTGTCCCCCACAGCTGGCCCAGTTTTCTCCCCTGAGCTGTAGCTGGAAGCCTCTAAGCAGTGCTGGCCGGTAGAACTCTCTGGAGGGTTGGAAAGGTTCTGTCTCACACTGTCCACTACAGTGGCCACCAGCCATATGTGGCTATTTAAATTTAAATTAACTGAGCTCAAAGGGAATTAACGATTCATTTCCTCAGCTGCATTAGCCCCAGTTCAAGTGCTCACCCATCACACATGGCCGGTGGCTGGCCTATGAGACCACACAGATAGAGCACATCCCCACCATCGCAGACAGCACAACAGGACAACGCGGGTCTAGGGGCCTCATGCACGCTAGCGCCCATCAGCTCACTTGAGCTGCCTCCAGGCTTTGTGTTAGACCTCTGGCCTGTATCAGTTTCCAACTGCTGCTGAGACAAAGTCCTATAAATTCAGTGGCTTTATTTTTTAAAAATATTTTATTTATTTGTCAGAGAGAGAGAGAGGGAGAGGGAGAGAGCACAAGCAAGGGGAGCGGGAGAGGGAGAAGCAGACTCCCTGCTGAATAGGGAGCCGGACGTGGAACTTGATTCCAGGACCCTGGGATCATGACCTGAGCTGAAGGCAGACGCTTAACTGACCGAGCAAGCCACCCAGATGTCACCACTCCGTGGCTTTAAACAACACAAATCTCTTATCATAATTCTGAAGGTCGGAAGTCCAACGTGGATCTTACCGAGCTAAACTCTAGTTGTTAGCATGGCTGTGTGCCATCTGCCTTCCTTCCTCTTCCAGTGTCGAGGGGCCACCCACAGTCTTTGGCTCTGGCCCCATCTTGCTTCTCTCTCACACAGCTAGCGTGGGGTCTCCCCCTCCACTCCCCACTTTTTTTCAATAAGATTTATTCATTCATTTTTGGGAGAGAGAGAGAGATCCCAAGCAGACTTCCTGCTTAGCAGGGAGCCTGACACGGGGCTCGATCCCACAACCCCAAGATCACAACCTGAGCTGAAACCAAGAGTCAGACACCCAACGACTACACCCCCCAGGTGCCCCAGGACTTCTGTGACTAGATTGGGCCCACCCGGGTAACCCAGGATAATCTCCCCAGCTCCAGGCCCTCAATGTCATCACATCTTCAAAGACTCTTTTTCCACGGACAGTAACATATTCCCAGGTTCTAGGAATTAGAGCATGGGCATCGTTGGTGGGGGGGGGGGCAATCATTCTTTCTTTCACAAGTCCCAAACTTTCATTTTTCAGATGGGGACCCTGAGATCCAGAAAGGAGACCCTCTGATGTGAAGATACAGAAGTCTGTCCCTTTGCCTTCATTTGGGCCATTTTTGTATCTTTAGACAGAGCATCTTGCCCAGAGTGGATGCTCACCGAGTATTTGTGGACTGACTGTGACCTCGGCCGGCCCGATGAGGTGTGTTCTGTCACCCCCATTTACAGAGGAGGCGAGTGAGGTTGAGAAGTGAGGGAGACCCAGGACACAGCCCCATCCGGAGACTCATTTTCCTAAGAGAAGTCATCCTGGCAGCTCCCCAAACTCCAACAGGCCAGGATTGGGCTGGACCTGCCGACAGCTGCTTGGATGCAGAGTTAGACGAACAGGAGCTGCGAGTCCTGCCTAATGAGAGACTCCTCTCCCGCACCTATGTTTCTGCTAATCAGTTGGCACGTCCTTAGCCCATGGTAGCAATTCTCTCAACAACAAATGCAATGCAAATGTCATCGGTTTCCTTAGGCCTGGTGGGGAGGGTCCTGCCATCCCCAGGCTCCCCCTCAGGAGGCACCAGGACCCCTCTGCCAGACGGCGGACACTCAAGACGGCAGGGCCAGCCAGCACACCGGGGGGCTGGACTGGGGCTGGGGGAAAGAAACAACACCCCCACGCTCAGCCAGTGAGGAATCCCTATTTGCTGCTGGGGGGGGGGTGGGCAGAGGCAGGGCCCTGGGTCCTCTGATGCCCAAGGAGCCCTTCCACCAGCATGGGCTCACGGAGAGCCCAAGTGCCTGACAGGGAAACCACGTGAGGCCATGGAGTCTGGGCTCATCTTCTGCTCCACCACCAACCAGCTGCATCCCTCGGCCCCTCACTCTGTGCAATGAAGAGGCATTGTACAACCTTGCAGGAAGCCTGTGAGGATGGTATACGATGTGCCCAGGGTTCAGGGTTGGAGCTTAACAAGTAGACGGGATGATAATATCTCACATCTGTTAATTGCTTACATGTGCCAGGCCTTGTTCTGTTTTGTGTCCATAATGTCCTTCTGTCCTTACAATGGTACTATAAAGTAGGTGATGGTATCCCCATTTTACACATGAGAAGGTTGAGAGAGTAAGTAATTTACCCAAGGTCACATAGCTAGGAAAGAGCGGAGCCAGGATTAAACCCCAGGTGGTCTGTCTACACAGTCCGAGCTTGTCATCCTCAATAGGCTACACCATCTCTGAACATGCATCCTCCCTCTGGCCCTCCTAAATGTCCCTGCTTTCCCCCTTCGTCCCTGAGGACCGCCAGGCGGAAGCTGCCTCCTGAGCTTTGGGATCTGCCCCCTGGGAAACAGGTAGGACTTCCTTGTTTCTGGAGTCTGATCGGCTGGCCCCGTGCATGGCATAGCCAGAGTCCTGGCCGACCCTGTCTCCCTTCAGCTCTGTGACATTCGACCAGTCACCTAACCTCTCTGACCCCATTATCCCCAGCTGCGAAACGGCAAACAGTAATGCCTTCCTGGAAGTTGCCGTGAGGGTTAATTGAGATTATGTGATGCAGAGCACCCCACCCCCACACCCACCATCCACAACAGAGCCACCCCGGGGCCTGCCCCTCTGTGGGACTCTCTAATGTCACTGCAGCCCAGCTGCCCCTGTCACCTCTTCTGGGCCTCTTCCTCCTCCGGTGGGTACCCTCTGGGTTAACCGGACTTGTCACTGGAGGTGAATCATGTCATGTTTCCAAAATGGTAGCTGTGGATTGATCGAATTCTCTCTCTGCCTCAAGCCCCTTCCGCTGAGTGGCTTGATAGGGCAGGGGACAGTGATAGCGTCTGGTGACAGGAGGGTAAGGTCAGAGCTCCCTGGAACCCCTGGCAATGTGGGTCCCTGATATGGGCTAGGTCCCTGGGAAGGAGGAAAGGGGCTCTGGCTGGTTATGTAGGTGGTCAAACAGGACAAATCCAATCAAATCCATTTGCTTAGTTGTTTGCTAAGAACACACACACACACACATGAACCACATAATCTTTCCTCTCTACTTGGCCAAAGCCTTCCTGTCTTAAAGGCTCACCGAGGGGTTGCCTGCTACAGGAAGCCCTCCTTGACTGTCCAAGCTCCTCTCGGGTTTTTGGTTTGTTTGGTTTTCCCTAACTAGCACCACAGTCTGCTTACCACCCTGGAATGCAGTTCAGTTGTGAGTACATTCAAGCAACGTGTCACTAATAATCATCGAAGTACCAACCCCGGTGAGTAATTTGCTTTTTTTTTTTTTAAAGATCAAGCAGAGTGGATTTAATGTTCTCTCTCTAATAAGGTCGCTGTCACTCATCCCCTGTGCTTCCTTGCGGGGAAGAAGGCAGGGGCATTATATCTGGGAACAGTGTGGCCCCCAGGGCTGTCTCATCAGCGTGGCAGCCCGAGGGTCATAAACGACTAGGGCAATTGTGAGCGATCGTGGGGTGTGTGCACTGTGATATTATACCTCCATCCACTGCCTTTTACATGCCGGATTTTATTAAACTCTGGATGAGCTCAGGTGGGGGAATTCTTGAACTGCTTATAATGAGGATACTTAACCCCTGTGGAGCACTTTGCCACATCCCAGATCCTACACTCAGAAGTCTACATGAATGATGAGCTTCCTAATCTTCCCACAAGCCTGCAAAGCAGGTGCCATTAGTCTCCATTTCAGAGAGGAAAACTGAGGCTCGGAGAAGTGGAGAAACTCCCTCAAGTCCGCACAGAAACTTGCTCGAGGTCGAATAGCTGCTGGGTGATAGAACAAGGATTGGGACTGAGGTTTTGTCTGAGCCCAGAACTTCCTTTTTAAAATTCTTGCAAGCCCAGGGCGCCCGGGGGGAACAGTCAGTGAAGCATCCGACTCTTGGTCTCAGCTCAGGTTGTGATCTCGGGGTCTTAATCTCAGGGTTGTGGGATTGAGCCCCACGTGGGGCTCCGCACTTGGTGGGGAGTCTGCTTGGGATTCTCTCTCTCTCTCTCTCTCTCGCCCTCTGCCCCTCCCGCTCATGCCCACTCTAAATCAATCAATCAATCTTGCAGGACCTATGCTGAGCGAGTCCCCTTGTAGTCCCTCGCTCACCCACCACCTGAGAGACAGGCATTGTGCTGGGTGCTCAGGAGCATCAGAAGGTAGGTCGTGGGGGGGAAGCCCAGCACCCGCAGGGGACACTTTCCCCAGAGAAAGTTGCTATGTCCCCGCTCAGGGATGACACTCCAGTGATGCTCTCCCTTCGCTCTCTCTTACATCATCTATTGTGTCTCTCCACCGGGTCCTTCCTAACACCATAAAGCATGCCATTATTTTTCCCAGCTTATACAATGCTTTCCTCTTCCCTGCCTCTGGATTTCTCTCTCCCTTGACAGCAAAACTAGTCTTGCTGTCTCCGATGACTTTCCCCTTGAATCCACCCAGTCGGGCTCTCATCCCATCGCCCTATCAAAACTATTCATGCCAAGGTCACCAATGACCTCCTCATTGCTAAATGCAATGGTTGGTTCTTGGTTCTCTTTGTACTTGTCCTAAGTGCTGCCTTGGACGCCAGCGGTCCCCTCCTCCTCGAACCCGTGCCTTTGGCTTCCAGGATACCTTGTCTCCTGGCTCTGCTCCTATTTGTCCCAGGTGCTCCATTTCTGCCTCTTTTGCTGGTCCTCCTCATCAACCTGACCTGCCCCAGCACTCGATCTTGACTTCTCTTTACACACGCCCCTGAGATGTCCTCGTCTGAGCCCCGAGCTCCCAGCACCACTCACGTCAAAGCCAATGACCCCAAATGTCTAGTTTCTGCCCCAGGATGTCTCCTCAACTCCAGACTCATATCCAGCTACTCGCACAACATCTTTGCGAGGAAGATTAAAAGACATCTTAAAACCGAGTAGCTGATCCTCCCCCAAACCCACTCCACCTCCTTCCTCTCCATCCCAGGTGACATTGACTGCATCCTTCCAGCTGCCCAGGCCAGAAGTGTGCCAGCCACGCTGGACTGCTATCCTTCCCGTACCTTCCATACCCAATCCATTGGCAAATCTTGTCGGCTCTACTTTCCAAATGTATCCGGGATCTGGTCACGTCTTACTACCTTACTGTCCTCTGAGCATCCATCATCTTTCTCCTAGTTTATTGCAATAGCTTCCCGACTGCTCTCCCTGCTTCTGCCCTTGGCCTCTTGGCTGTATTCTTTGCCCAACAGCCAGAGGATCCTGTTAAAGCATAAATCAAATCATGTGACTTCTAAAAACCCCTCAAATGTCTTCCTATCTCACTCAGAATAAAAGCCAATGTTTTATTATGACCTGTGAGACTTCACAGGATCTGACCTCCCCTCTCCTCTCTGACCACATCTCCTCCCACTTGACCTCTGTTTGCCCCACCTCTGCCTCCTCGCTGTTCCTCAAACCCCCCCAGGCACGTTCCTGCCCCAGGGCCTTTGTACTGGCTGCTTCTGCTCCTGATGCCTGCTACTGTCTTTCCCAGAAGTCCACAGGGCTCCTCCCATCCCTTCCTTCAGTTTTTGTTTTTGTTTTTGTTTTTTTTTACTAACTGATCCTCTTCAGTGAAGCCTTCCCTGGCCTCCTTCTAAAATGTCAACCTCCACCATCATGCCCATCCCTCTTCCACGCTCTGTTTTCTCTCCTCAGCACTCACCACTAACACAACATACATTTTATTTACTTGTGAGGTGATTGTCTGTGTATCCCCCTGGAATGTCAGCTCCACAAGAGCAAGGACTCTTGTGTTGTTGTTTTTTTTTAACTGCCATATGCCAAGTCTCTGACACACAGTGTTCAATAAATATTTGTTTAACGAACGAGCGAATGAATACCCTCTCCTGTCCAGTATGAATGGATCCAATTATCCACAGCGACCCCATCACCCAGGGGTGGATGGTGTGGGGCATGCTGAAGAGAATCCCAAGCCAGCAAATGGGCTCTGAATACAAGCGGATTTTCCATGCTCCCAAGGAGAACGTTAAAATAGTTTGTTGGGCCAACTTGAATTTATATTTTCATATGCCACTGGAAAAAGTGGTTAAATATCTACTTATAATATTTAATTTATTAGTTTAATTACATGTGTCTATTTAAAAACTCGTATCTGAAATCAGATGTGCTAATTTAGGAATGTGGATTTTCCCCCCAGTGCGTTTCATGAAATTATTTTACTCAAGCTCCTCTCCAGGGACTCGCCCATCAAGGAGTGCCACCAAAGCCCCATTTCCAGGTGCTTTCAGAACACAGACATTGCTCCCATCTGTGGTGTCTGAGATTTGGCACTTTTGAGTCTCCCTGTGTGGCTGTCGCTGGAAATTTCAGCCAAGCTACAGATGCTTGTTCTTTTCAGAATAAGAAAATTTTGTTTTTCATTCATCCGGGGGGGGGGGTGTGTTACGCCCACCACAACACAGCCAGTGGTCTGTAAATAGGGTGACTGTCCTGGCTTGTCTGGGACTTCCAGTCCTGGGAAAACCAGCCCAAGTGGGTCACCCCACCGATAAAGGGCTTGTTCATAGCCATAACCTCATAGTTCTGAGGTCACCCACCCAAGAACAGCGAATACATTTGGGTCAGTTTACTTTCCTGCTTTTTATAAAAGCTGATTCGCCACCAGGAGATTCTGTAAGGGTCCCAAGGTAGCATTTTTTTTTTTTTTAAGATTTTTATTTATTTATTAGAGAGAGAGCGAGCAAGTGCGAGCACAAGCAGGGGGAGTGGCAGGCAGAGGGAGAAGCAGGCTACTGCTTCATTGGGCTAAGCAGGGAGCCCGATGCGGGACTCGATCCCAGGACCCTGGGATCATGACCTGAGCCGAAGGCAGACGCTTAACTGACTGAGCCACCCAGGCGCCCCCCGCCCCCCAAGGTAGCTTTGATTGGGGCCAAACAGTATGTGTGGTCCAAGATAAACAATTGAGAGAGGAGTCCAAAAAGAGGCTTTGTTGGAACCCAGATACAACCCTATAGCCAGGCCTTCTCGGGGTTGTTGTATATCTTCAATAATGGGAATTCTCCCCATTTCCTGCTACCCTCCCTGCCCCACCCACCCAATGGGGTCTGGAGTAAGTACATTGCTCATCACCCCCGACTCCCCACCCGAGGGACCAGAATGACAGTTACCGTGTGCCAGGCTTCGAACACCACCTCTAGAGCTTACAGTGACTCATCCCCATTTTAGAGTCGGGAAAACTGAGGCTCTGTGAGGGGGAGCCACGCCTCTAGCCCCCTCCCTGCCATGCAGTCTGCTGTGGAACTCTTGTTCAGAGACTCTAGCCCCTCCCCCGCCACCCCTGGCCATCATGTGGGTGATTTGAGGCTTGCGCAGATTTACGCTCCGGCAGGAACAAAGGTTTATCCAGGCATTTGTCCCCCATTCCTAGTGCCCGGGCCCATGACCCAGCCCCTCAGACCTTTTGCCTTCGGGACCCAGACCCCGAGCCTCAGCTTCCAGAGGCCCATGCCGGGACAGGGTGGAGGAAATGTCTTTTCCATACATCTGCCTCCAGGTCCCTGGCCTCACGACCCGCAGCATTCATTCTGAGTATAACACAGAAGAACAAGTTAAATTAGCCCCAGTCATCTTAACAGCTTGTATGTAAGTCATAACTCGGCTCAACCTTTTGCACCCACAGCTGATTGGCTCCCTTCTGCGTGGGAAGGACCGGGAGCGGAGAGGCAGGACCAGCAGCCTCAGGGAGGCAGGGGCTGGGGGCTTGGGAACACAGCTGTGCCTACCCGCTTCTCTGCAAGCATCTCTCGAGCACCCACTAAGTGCCCGTCACATGCAGGGCGCTGAGGACTCAGCAGTAAGCAAGGCATGGACCCCCTTCTCCCATACTCACCCCAGGCGGAAAGTGGGACTTGGTGAGCTGAGAGGGGCGTTACGACAACGCTCAGGCCTGATCCTCTCTCCATGGTCTGCCTCCCCTCAGACTCAGACTCTTCCTGCTTTTCAAGTTCCCCCTCCTCAGGAAGCCCTCCCTGACCGGCCCAGCTTACAACTCTCCTTCCTGGGGTCTCTACCACACGCTTGAGCAATGACCCAGAGATTAGGGAGGCCTCCCGGAGGGTGGGGGCCAGGTCTCTTGTTCTCTTTATCTCCAGAATGTCCTCGATAGAGGGAAAAACCGAAGGTCAGAGAGGGGCAGTAACTTGCTTGAGGTCACACAGCAGGTTAGCGGCAGAACCAGGACTAAAATGCTTCTCTCTAGGGTCCTTTCGCCTCATTTTGATAATACCCAACCTTGACGGAGCATCTTTTTACTTGTCTAGATCTGTACTAAACACCAAGACACATGAGCTCACCTGGCTTGTCAACAGCATTTCAAGAGAAGCATTAATATTACTGTTCCCTCCCCACTTACAGACGTGCTACCTGGGCCTGGAGAAGCTTTACAACTGGCCTCTGATTTGTCCTCATCAGTAAATGATGGAGTCAACCTTCCAACATCCCAACTTGGCCGGATGGCCCTCAGTCCATGCCACCATGTCAAGTCACCGATTCAAAGTTCACTGGGGAACCCAGGTAGGCTTCAGGGGCTGTGACCCCCTCCCTGAAATTGCATTCTTTAGGGGGAGAGAATCTATAGCTTTTTTCTGGATTCTCAGAAGGGTCTAACCTCCCCCTGCAAACTAAGGCCACTCTTCTATGTGACATTTACTAGATGGTTACTTATGAGGATAAGGGTGGATGTGAGCTTAGTGACGTAAGGAGGTGTGTGTGTGTGTGTGTGAAAGAGTCACAGAGAGACACACAGACAGACAGACAGACACACACACACAGAGGAGCCCGCTGGAGTGGAGGTGCGTGGGGCAGGCCCGCTCTCTCCATCTTCCTGTCCTGCCCACCGATGTTCCCTGCCGACAAGCTCTGCCACGACAGCAGCCCGTGGACGGCCGGGCACACGCGTGTGCTCCCACAGGCAGCAGGCTGGACTCACCGCCCGCTGCCACGCCATGTTCCATTTCTCTCCTGTCCATCAGCCGGCCCTCCCCAGGGCCCGATCTCCACAGTTGTTTTATGGAAGGTGTCAGCTCCCCGCTCCACTCTCTGGCCTGATGTAGTTATTAGAACAGCTACAAGAAGAGACAAAACACCAGGCGAGGAGGTGGGGGCTAGGGTCCCCGAGGCAGCTGCTGAGAACGAGAACGTGTAATCCCTCATTCCTTGTGTCACCGAAACCGACTCTCTGCTCCTGCCATCACTTCCTATTTAGAACTGCATAATAATTAGGATGCGTATTTGGAAACAATTAAAAATAAGCTGCCAGCATGTGGCTAATTTTGCTCAGGCTGCGAGGATAATATCAGCGTAGAAGAAGGTGGGGACGCGGAGCCCATAGAAGCCATCAAGGCCCGGGTTGCTCTTGGCTCCGCTGCTGGTCTTCCTCTGAAGGCCACTGGCCGCGTTGGCTGGAGGCCCAGGCCTGGTGGAGGCAGAGATGGCTGGGGCCAGCAGCCGAGGACCCTGGTGGCCAGTGGGCAAGGCGGGCTGCCCTGGAGGAGCCAGCTCTTCTGCTCGGGTCCATTTGCCCAGTTCCCTCTTGCCACCCAAGGGCTGAGTCCCATGTGCCTGGAGGAGACACCTTCCACCCACCCTTGGCCCGCTCCCCCACAGCTCCTGCAGCAGGACAGCATACACGTATGAACTGTGAGCCATGGAGGTCCTGGGTTCGAGTCCTGGCCCTGCCTCCTATTGCTTGGACCATCTCGGTCGAGCTCCTCTTCTTCCTTTCCCACCGCTCGCCCTCTGCTGTTGCTTGGCACACAAGAGGACCTCAGCTTTGGCCGCCGGCAGAGCTGGTTCAAATCCCAGCTCTGCCCCTCACCAGCTCTGTGATTTTGAGCAAGCCTCAGTTTCTCCCCCTGCAATATGGGGACAACGGTACCTACATCCTGTAGTTCTTATGAGGCTGAAACGAGACAACGCATGAAAAGTACGTAGCCAGGAGCCTGGCTCGTGGCAAGTGTTCCAGGGACGTGGGACTTGATCACTATGCTGTTTGCTGTAGTCTTACTTGCGGTGGCGTGGCCACTCATGAGCCCGCCCCCCCCCCCCCCCAAGCTACTTGTCTGTAGCTCCCTCTCCGTGCTGTGTCCGGGGCAGAGAGCTCAGAGAGGGCAGGGGACAGCCCTGGGGTATTTTGTGGCCCCCCACAGAACCTGCCCGAGTGCCCTACCCTCGATACTGCACGCAGATTGAGCAAGGGTCTGTCCCGCCACTGACGTGGCGCCCTCCCTTCCCCTCCCATCCCAGCCTTCCCCCACCCTCTGCACTCAGTAACACAGACTTCAGCCCACGTGTCCCCTCTGCTCAGAACCTCCCCTGGGCCCTGTTTCCCAGTGAATGCTAGAGCCCTTACTATGGCCTCCATAGTACTTTTTTGGGGCCTCAATAACAAATTATCACAAATGTGGGACCTTAGAATGACGAAACTTATGCTCTCACAGTTCTGGAGGCCAGACGACCAGAATCAAGGTGTTGGCAGTGCCCCACTGTCTCTGTAGGGGCGAGGCCTTCCTGGCCTCTCCAGCTCCTGGGCTCATGGCCACACGTCTCTCTGTCTCTACACAGCTTCTCCTCTTCTGTCTCTTATACGGACATTTGTCATTGGACTTAGGGCCACCCAGATAATCCAGAATGATCTTCTCATCTCAAGATCCCTATTTAATCACACACAAAATCCCCTTTTTCAAATAAGGTCACGGTCACAGGTCCCAGGGATGAGGATGTGGACGAATCCCTTTGGGGGCCCCCGCTGGTCCCAATAGAGCCTCATGGAGATTCCTCTCCTCTCCCCTCGGCCACGCCGGCCTGCACGCTGTCCCTTAGCCTTTCCTGTCTCAGGCCGCAATCGGCCTTCAGACAGCCCTGCAGCCCGTGTCCTCATTTCTTTCAAGGCTTTGCTCGGGTATCAGCCTTTCAGCGAGGACAGCCCCGCTGCCCTGTTGAAGGCCTGTTGCAAGTCCTCCCTGTTCCCTGCTTTATTTTCCTTCACAGCACTTAGTGCCTCCAACCCTTATTGTTTCACTGATTTGTTTTCTGTTTTCTCCCCCCAGGAGAACAGACCTTTATGAGGGCAAGCACTTCCTCTGTTCTGTTTGTCGTATATCCCCAATGTCTCAAACAATCTCTAGCACACAGTTCGTGCTCAAAACCCATTCGTGGACTAAGCGAGGCACTGGGCTGGGCTGGGAATACAAGGCGGCAAGACGTCTGAGGCCCTGGCGCCCAGGAGCTCGCCATCCGGGACGAGGGGTGGCCAGGGAGCTGGTCTAGCTCTGCTTTCCCACCAGCGAGCTTCAATGGAGCACCTGGTACACCAGCCGAGGGTGCAGAGATGGGTTTTCATCTCCTTCAGCCAGAGCGCCGGGAGTCCCTCCTGTTGGTGGCCCTGGGGCTGCAGCAGGGTCTTCAAAGGTAAATGAGGTGTGACCCAGGAGGGCAGCCACCTGCTCTGTCCTGCCCACTGCTGTGTCCCTCGTGCCCAGCACCTCACAGGTGTCAGTGAAGATTTGTCAAGTGAATGAATGGCTCATCTCTGTCCCGAACCCGAGACAACACGGTGGGGCTAATCAAGAGGAAGTTTGAGTATTGGCCCATACTGGAAGTCTCTGGTCTATAAAACAGGTGTGCCCCGGTGGAGGAGGCTGGGGGGGCCATGGCAAGCCCTCTGCCCTAGGTGTCGGATGGGGGCAGAATGCATGCAGGGACTCTGTCGAGGGGTCGGGCTGGGGGCAGGGCTGGGGGCTGGACACTGACCAGATCCTCAGGCTTCATGGACCCCTGGGCCAGTTGCCCGGGGCACTGTGGAGGTGACCCTCCACATCGCATTGGCCGGCCGGCCGGTGTACCCACTCCTGCCAAGAGGCCCCTCGTGGCCTTGGAACTAGTCTGTGCTGGAGAGGATGCTCCAAGAATGACTGCCAGGCTCTCGAGCCAGGAAAAGCAGACTGAAAGGCATGTCACCCATTAAGGGCCCAACCTCTCACCCAGGAATACACAAATCACCATGTCGTCTGTCACCCCCTCCACCACCTGCAGCTCCAACCTGGCCTGGCTGCCGGCTGCCAGCTGCACCCACTCCCCAGGGACCTTCTCCCGCAGCTCGTGGAGGCAGGTGCTGGGAGCTTATCTTAGCTCCCTAGGGAGCAGGCAGCACATGGCTGGGGCAGAGCCATGGTGCTCCCAGAGGCTGCACGTGGAGGGCACTTCCTCTGCCTCTCCCAGGCCTGCATCCAACACTGATGCCCGAGGAAATTAAGGCAGCCCATCACCTGAAGCCCTGGGCCCAGAGGTCCAGAGCCAGACCACATGCCCACACTGGGTGGCCGCAGGGCAAGGAACCCTGGCACCTCTTTCCTCCTAAGCACCTTCGGGCTCAGAGTCTGTCTCACAAAGTCCCAGACCCATCTGGCTTCTTAGCAGCAGGTGGGGGCCCAGGCTTTGAGCTTCCCACCACCCTCGCCCATCCTCTGTCCTGCCTCTGAATGGGGGCCCAGCTCTGTGTCTCCCACTGGCAGGATGTGAAGGACAAGCTGCCCGCCCGCCTGCTGCAGCCTCACAGGCTCGTCAAAAGCAGTAATTGTCAGGAGAAATTTGCCAGCAGAGTGAAATAAAGGGCCTTGAAGGTATAAAGAGTTGGAGCCGCCGATAAGAAGTTGTTTTATATAGACTTTCATTCCCCAGATCGGAATGAGAACACAGGCTTTTAGGTCTTTTTTTTTTTTTTAATGTGAACCAAAGCCTTATTGCCCCCAAGAAGTCCAGTTTGGGTATAAGAGATTAATGGCGGGGCAGATGGGGGCCAGAGGAAGCTGGCAAGCACAAGGCCCCCCGGTGGCCCGAGGGTTTCCTGTCTTCTTGGGCCGCCTCTGAGAGCCCCCTCGGAGTGATCTTGTGGCTCAGTGCCCCCTGGCCGGCAGCTGCTGGCCTGCGCCCCTCCCTCCCACTCAGCTCCGGGACCAGGGGCCGGCGACGCCCCCAGCAGGACCCGAGGAAAGATGAGTGGGATTCTCTGCTGGTGTTCTGCACTTCTCGCTCCTTTTCATCTTGAGGCCCTCTCTCCTTTTAAGTAAATTGGTTTCAGTGACACATATTCATGGTAGAATATTGAGAGAAGTGATTGAACACAAAGAGAAACATTTAAATAGCTTGTAAATCCTTTCTCTATTTATTGTGTATTGTGGTTTGCCAGTCTTTTCTCCCTATATATTTATAAACACGGGCTCCGACGCTACATGTTTCTTTGTAAGCAGCTTTTCTCCACTGCCTAACAGTATATAACGAACACATTCTGTGAAGCCTCTTTTTTCAACCTGCAACTGGTCCATGGGGTCCCACCCGATGTTAGCTGTGCTTTCTCGCTCATTGATTGAGAACATTCTATGTGACAACAAGTAACTATGAATCCAGCCAATGCACAAATGTATCCTTTATGAACCACAATAGCATTTCCCTGCCCTTGACAATGGTCTTACGTAGATGGCCAAGACACGTTATTTCTTTAATCTGCAGGCAGTCCGTGAATGTGCGTGCGGACCCCTTGTAATCAACTTGTGGCCCCTTGGGATCCGGGGCTGGCTCAGGTCAGGAGGAGCTGGGGGAGGGGCCTCTGTCCAGGATGTTCTTCCCCAGACCTTCGCATGACCACTTCCTTCCCATGATCCAGATTTCTCCTTACATGTCACCTCAAAGGAGCCTACGCTGTCCACCCAAAGCAGCAACCCAGCCAGTCCCTTTTTCTCATTACTGCCCTACCTTAATGGTTGGTACCACTTTTACCACCTGAAATAGTCTTCCTTTTCCATTTGCTTGTATCTTTCTCTCCCTCCCGCAAGAGGGACTAAAACTACTGTCTCTCTAGAATGGTGCCTGGCGTAGAGTAGGTGCTCAGCAAACACCCATTGACGGAAAGAGCAAACAGGGGTGGGATTCTCACCCCCAAGGGGGGCAGCCCACTGCATTTGGGGAAAGCGCTGTTGGTTAGAACCAACCAGAAATGGCAGGGAAAGGCTTCATTTCATGTATCAAGGCCAACTAATGGGTAGTGGCTGCCTGGAGCCCTGGGTTGAAAAAGGGTTTGAGGTCACATTCGACCTCTGCTGGAGGGAGGGTCATGTCCGATCAGTGATAATCTGCCATGGGCGTAATGGCAGGAATAGTGGTATGTGTGCCGCACCTGGATTAGACTAGAAACCCCCTTAAAAGAAGGTAGGGCTTTATTATTCTCCTTTGCAGCCCCCTAGCACCTGGCACATTCTAGGTGCTTGGTCATGACTGCTGTTGGCTAGAATCGCTCAGCTTTGAGGCCCCGGCTCCCAAAGAGATAGGAGAAAACATCTAAGCCAAAGGTTTTCCTTTTTTTTTTTTTTTAAACTGTTCTTTCTTCAAAAGAACATCTTACATGAAGTCCAGGATATATTAGCAGACAAAAGCAAAACTGCTCTGACTGAATCTGGGTTTGAGGTCCGGAGCCCCCCCCGCCCCGCCTGCATCCCCACCATCAGAGGCAGCCTGGAGACGCCTTTCAAGGAAACCAGTGGCTCCACAGAACCCAGTCTGAGAACCCTGGACGAGGAAACCAAGATCCAGAAAGAGGAAGTGACTTACCCAAGGTCACACAGCAACTTAGAACTGAAAACGGGGTACCAGCCAAGGGACTCCCAGTTCAGTGCCCTTCCTGCCACATTTCCTGGGTCTCCCACAGAGCAGGTGCCCTCAGTTCTGGGCTGGGCCTTGAGGCCGGGAGAGGACATTCCCCACATCCTTGGGCTGGATGGACACCTGAGCAGCTCAGTCCAGATCCGACGTGGGAGCATCCACCCTCCCAGCACATGCGCCCGGACTGCAGCATCTGCTTTGTTTATCTTGCTCTTGGAGCCCCGGGGTGCGGTGTCGGAAAACAGTTCCCTCTCCCTGACTGTGCTTTATTAATTAAAGCATTTCCCCTCTTTGGTAGCAGCTGCTTCGAAAGAGCTCGGCGAATGTTTAATTCATCGTTTCAGAGCTGGTGCCCCAATTCCCCCCAACACCTCCTTCCTTCAAAGTGCTTTCCCGGGAAACCCTCCTGGCATGAGGGCTGTTTCCCTGCTTTTCTGCCGAGCTCCTGCCAAGCTGCCTTTCACTGAGCTAGCGGAAGGTGATTTGTTATGCGGCATCAAGAATCTATAAGGAGTGAGCGAGGCTGGGCGCAAGCCCAGGTTCTCCTCCTTGAGATGGTTTAAAAGGCCACGATTTATCGAATTACATGAGTATTTAATGATCATCTTCCTTAGCTGTTTAGAGGCAAAAAATGAGGGCATTGATTACCCAGTGATGCTGATTAGAGGCTGGGGTTCCCCAAGGTGTGTGTGTGGGGGGGTTGCTGCTGGCACAAGGTTGTCTCCAGGAGGGGACCTGGGGAAGCAGCACCTGAGGGGGTGTCCCCAACCTCTTCACAGCTGTGGTCAGTGGAATAGAAGGGTCCCATCGCCCAAGGGGGGCTCATCTCCAATGTTGGGGCTACATGGGGCCAGTGAAGGGCTGACTGTCTCAGGTGGGAGCTCCCAGGTCCACCCATTCTTCCCCTGTCCCCCAGGATGGGCTTGTCTGCTCACCTACGCATGCACTGGAGCCCCGCCCTGCCCCAAATTCCTGACCTCTGGAAAAATCCAGTTTGAGCTTGGTGGTTGGATGTATATGAGCTCTCTCAAGATTGAGAGACATGAGCCCCCTTTCCTCCTGCCTATAGGCTGGTGGACTGGGAGAGATACATCCAGCCCAGTTCAGTCCTCCTCCTCTGCCCCCTCCTTGAGCTCCCTGAGTCACTGTGGCTCCCACGCACAACCCCTTCCACGAGTGCGTCCCAGGGTTCTGTCCAGGTCCATCTTCTCTCCCACCCAGGGAACTACAACAGAATGTGGGGACATCATAACGCCAACTGAATTTATAATGAGAAGCGGATGTTGTGCAAACTTGGGAACTTTAGGGTATCAGGAGCAGACCACCGGGGGGCACACCTCCCCAGGGACAGGGACCCAACAGGGGCCTCAAACCTGGGGTTGGGACCCATTGGATCAGCTAGCCCGGCCCACGGCCCTGCGTTCTGCATGTGGGCTCCCCAACCAGTACATTGGGTCTACCCACTGGCCGGGTCATCACCCCCTGGGGCTAGCCCAGCAGGGTCGCCCTGTCTTCCTTGAAACGCTGAGAAATACTTATTAGACATCCTGCAAGTGGTAATAAGAGCAGCCAGCATTCCCTGAACACTTGGTGTCTGTAGGAGCTGCATAGTCGAGAAGCATTAGCTCACCGAATCCTCAGGCAGCTCTAGGAGGTAGGTGCCGTTTCATGGATGAGTACGCTGAGGCAGGTTGAGAGTATGTAACTGTGTTAGGTAGCAAGTCCTGGTTTGCCCCCCAGGTCTGTCTGACCCCACGCCCACGCCACCAACAGGGATCGCGTCATTAGACCGGGCAGAACAGCTTTGCGGCAACCCCAGCCAAACAGGGGGGAACCCTGGACAGTGCCTGGTGGTGGGGGGTGGTATAAGAACATAGCTCTGGGGTCGGGAAGACTGGGTGCAGATCCCGGGCCTGCCACCTAATGCCTGTGTGGCCCAGAGCGAGATATTGAACCTCCCTCTGCCTCAGTTTCCTTGTCTGTGAAGATAAATGACAGTGCTTACCTCTTAAGGTTATTGTGAAGATTCTTTTATTCAAACAATATGTATTAATCGAGTGCCGAATATGATCCTAGCCACGGTCTAGTGGTGGGAGAGACCATATGAATACTAAGTGAGTTAAGGGTGTGGTATTATTTCGAGGGACAAGAGAAAGATCAGGACAAGAAGGATCTCGAGTGTTGGAGGCAGGGGTGGAGTTGTATGTGTGTGTGCACGCACCCACGTGCACATGCGTGTACGCACATGCGTGTGCATGCTCTACGCACAGTGGAGCAGCCAATGGTGGGATTTAATGGGGGAGGGGTCAGAACAGGCTGCACGGAGACACTGAGCCCAGCGGGCCAAGCAGACATCCGGGGAAGGAGTGTTCCAGAGGGAAGAGCAGTCAGCTCAAAGCAGAAGGAGCATGCCTGCTGTCTGTGGCTGGGGCGGAGAGAGGGAGAGGGAAGGGCACGGGAGACAAGGGCAGATCAGGCGGGGTCACAGGGGTGAAGACTCTGGCTTTACTCTGAGTGGAATGGGGACAGTGAGAAATCCCAGAGAATGGCTGATCCCAGTGCTCAGCACATACAGTGCCCACTAAATATTATCACTTGATATTCCTACAAAATACTTACCATTTTTGTAATGGGGCCAAGTGGGGTCCCAGCGTGACCTTGGAGAGAAGCCCCCTCTTGCTCCTGGAAACAAATAGCCTAATTGGATGCTGGTGCATTTCAAGGTGGTTTCTTTCCCTGTCCTTGCAATGTAGACCCGCTCCCTTGTCCTGCTTCCCACTGAGAATAAATGGACTTAGCAAAGTGAGGTTCCCTGCACCTTGGGCAGGAGAGGGGAAGCAAGGAGGAGGAGAAGAAGGGGAAAGAGAGGAGGAGGACGGAGAAGAAGGAGGAGGGGGGAAGATGAAGGAGGAGGACGGAGAAGAAGGAGGAGGGGGGAAGATGGAGGAGGAGGGAGGAAGGCAGGGAGGAGGGGGAGGGTCAGAAGGGGAAAGGTGGAGGAGGAGGGAAAGAGGAGCACTATCATAGGGTCAGAATGTCATTCAGCCCCCTCAGCTATGGGATCCCCACATGGCTCCCTCCCAGCTGGGCTCTGCCAGAGTCTCAAAGAGGTGGTTATTTTGGGTGGCAGCGTGATTGGGAGCTTGGAAAGCAGGAAATTGAGTGGTGATTAAGGTTGTAATAAGTTGACAACATCAAATATCATTACCCTCAGAACATGCAAATGATCCCTTCTTTACCCAAGATTTGCCATGCAAATACCAATTAACAGAAAAAGTATTTGCCTTGATAGGGGGAGGCTGGTTATCCTTCCAATGCCCCCACCCCCACTGCCCCTGAAAGAGGGTAAACAAACAAGAAGGGCTGTGCTTGAATGTCACCAGCAGAAGAAGAAAGTGAGGATCCACAGCAGTGACAGCCGATCTTGTGAAAGGCTGCCGGAAACTCTGGCCTAGAACTTCCCTGCCATAGGCTTTGCCTTTCACACTGGTCCAGAAGCTGCTAGAAGCTTCTCGGACCAGCTCCTGGGGCAGCTGGTCCCTGGGCTGATGTGTGTGGCCTTGGTTGCCTGGCCATACTACACGGTCAGAAACCCATGTTCCGTGGCTGGGCGCTCCCCAGCTGATAGTGCCCTGCAGAGGAGGGGTCTGCAATGAGACACACAGGGCAGTCTTGAGGCTATGGACCTAGAGCGTTGGCACTACTGTGTCTAGGGGATTGACCTCTGGAGGGTCCAGGACAGATGGCTGGGAATCACTGGGTCGGAGCCCCTGGCCAGATATTTACCCCTGCCCCGGGTGTCCTTGGCACTATGGAGGCACCATCACTCATACTGAGATGAATGCAGCACAGTGCCTGCCCTCAAAGAGCTTCTGGTCTCTTTTGGCAAGTAGAAGGACCAAGGCCAGAGAGAGCAGAAGATGAGATGTAAGGTGAGTGGCACCAACAGAGCCTCTTGGTCTGTTTGCAGAGCTGAACTTGCTTTTGGCCATGGTGGCCTAAGAAGATGGCACAGAATTTGGGCTGAGCCTTGAAAGAGGAGTAAGAGAAGGGGAGAAGAGGAGGGAAGGAGTTCTTGGCGGGAAGAATAGCAAAGCTGAGATTTGAAGGTTGGGAAACGCATGTTGTATTTTAGGGTCAGTGAATCCATCATCCATCCTATCCAACCACCCATTGTCAAGCCCTAATCCAGCCATCCAACCCACCAAACCAACACCCATCGCCAACCACCTTTCTACACACCATTCAACCAACCAAATCAATACCCAA
>NC_058406.1:8181246-8225883 GCF_002201575.2 Neomonachus schauinslandi
CAAACCAGCCCACCAACACCCAACCCATCACCAACCACCTTTCTACATACCACTCAACATACCAAACCAGCGCACTCACCCAAGCCACCAACTTACCCAACCCCAAACCCATCAACTCATCACCCAACCTCCCAACCCATTGTTCAAACCATCAGTCTACCTACTAACATGAATCAATTCACCCACCTATCACCCAACCCACTAATCGAGATGAAGATCATAACTCCAGAGCCAATGGCGAAGGCTCTTTAAATGAGGGTGATATGAGAAGTTGATGGCCCCTAGCGCTAACGCATGTCAAAGGCTTGGCCTGGTGTTTGGGATATAATAAGACATATGGTGGCACTTGCTCTTTGGGTTGATGCAATTTATTCCAAAGCCAAAAGGGTCCACTGTGTAGGGGAGACCTGGGGTTGAGCCGAGCTGGAGAAAGGTTAACCCACAGGGAGATATAAGTGGGATCAGAAGAGGCATACTTTGGAGCTGGGTGCCCAGTAGGCCATTTGTCCAACCTGAATCCGACTGGGAGGAGATGGTTGCTTGGGACTCCTCCCACCATACCACGCCCCCATGCTGCCTCAGAGGAAGACCCACTCGGGAAGCTGGGCACCCCAGAATTTGTCATCAGGGAATTTGTTCTTATTCTCAACCTCACATCTGAATCCCAGCAAGCTGGCCCAGCCAGGGCATCAGGGAACAGGCTGTAGATCTATAGATCTTGCTGCCCTCTGGAGCCCCCCTGGCCCAATCCCTCTTCCACCCTCCATCTCAAAGCAGGCCCCTACAGAGGGGCCTGAAGGCTCCCTGCAGCTCACATCCAGCTGGTAGTTTCCAGCAGCTTCCGTATGGCCCTCTTTCCAGAAATGCTTTTGATCATCTAAATCCAGGTTGTATTAATTCACCAAATCCCTTAAACTCAAAGGGATTTTTCCCTGATGTCCCTTCCCTGGCTCCTTGGAGCATCCTGTTGCCTCTCAGGGCGTATGGGAGGTGAGGGAACTTGAGAGAAGCTTCACTGGGCAGCTACCCCTCACCCAGCACTAGTGTGCTTGTGCCTGGCCTGGCCATGGGGGGGTTGGGATGCCCACCTCTCAGCTCCTGGGTGGGTCAAGGCTGCCCCAGTGGGTTATTAGCCCCCGGCCTCCGGCTAGCTGAGCTATTACAAGGCACAGTGCAATTTCATGCCCTGTTTCCTCCTTCCTTGGTCTGCAGTTTCGGCTCTATTTGTCCAAAATGAACAGGGATGAAGTGAAATGAATTACAGTCTGTCTTCCCTCCTCTCTGCCCCCTCCCCTCTTTCCCTCCCTCTGCCTCCTTGGTATTCCCTGGCCAGCAAGCCCCCACTCCCCCCGGACTTCCCCCGCCATCTCCTCTGCCAGGGTTTTCTCTTCTGCTTCTGCTGTCTTAGGCTTTGCCTCCCTGCTCTGTGCCTCGTCTCTCCTTGTTTGGTTAAAATCTGTGACTCTACCCCACGTAGCCACTCATTCATGCAACCATTCGGCAAACACTCAAGGAGCACCAGCTGCATACCAGAGAAGGCGCCCCCTGCCATTTGCCCGGCTCCCACCCTCCCTTCCTCCACGCCATCCTGCCTAGCAGGGAGGTGCCTGGGCTCAAGTCAGGCAACGAGGGTGCTGGATGTCTTCCAGGAGCCCCATCTACTGCCCTGGAGCGGGGGTGGGGGCACTCACCTTAGATATGAGTGCTACCTCCCTATTTCAGCTCAGGGGGTTGTGGCAGGACAGCTGGCCTTATGGGACCCCTTAAATGTCAGAGTCACTGCCAGCCAAATGTCAGGGTCACTTGCAGTGCTAACAACCCATTGGGGGCTAACTCCAACACCCAACCACAGCCTCCCAAGGCCTTGAAGAAAATGCATCTCGGGGTGGGTCCGGTCCAGCCCCTCTTCTCTGAGAAATGCATTGCCACCTGAGAGCTAAGCCTTGTGCCATGTTCCAGCCAGCTCCTTCGGTGGGCTGGACCGAGGACTTGGGGGCCAGACCAGGCTGGGCCCCGAGCATCCTCCATGCAGAGATCTGGAGTGGGGCACCCAGTGATTTCGATGTCTCCGGGGGTCAGCCACTTGAACGGACATGGTGGGAAGCTGGGGCCTCAGTGGCCACATATGACCCTCTGCCTGGGACAAGGGGAGGGCTATGTGCTGACGGAGGAACCGAGTGGGCAGACTGAGAGACACTCACAAAGAGAGACAAAAACAGATACAGAGAGACGGAAACAGTGACATTGGGAGAAGCAGGGAAGCAGTGAGAGATGCACAGAGAAAAAAAAAGAAAGGGACAGAGATATAGAAGCAGAAAGACAGGGCGACAAAGAACAGTGAAAGGGACAGAGAGAAGGGCTGATACACAGAGAAAGACACGGAAGTAGCCCCTGGAATGGACCATTTTGCCATTCAGCCCCGCCCCACTCCTCCTGTCCTTGGGGGCCGTGAGGTACCTTTAAGACTGAAATAACAAACCCCCTTTTCTCCTAGGTCATCAGAGTAGGGGTCTTGAGGTGACATTGGTCCCTTTGGACCCCTACAGGGAACGCAGCACAGCCCCCACTCCCACAGTCCCTCTGTCCCCTCGCCCCGCCCCCTGAAGCATCCCCAGCCCTGTCCCCCCTTACCCTGGGGCATTCTCCATTCATGCAACACCTTGATTCTGCTAAGTTCATTTCACCAGATCCTGTCCAGCATTTACCAAGCACCTGTACATGCGGAGTGCTGAGCCTGGGGCTTAATTTATTCCTCCCAACACCCGTGTGAAGTTGGCACCATTTCTCTCCTTTACAGAGTAGGAAAGCCAGTGCAGGAAGGTTGAGTAATTTGCCTGGCTCGTGCAGCGGTTAAAAGGCGAGGCAGGGGTTTGCTTCCTTTCCAGCCCCGGGTCCAGAGCTTTTCTCTACTGCAGTCAGGCTAAGGTGCACCAGGCTGACAAGGTCTCTTGCTTAGCAGAGCACGGAGTGACCCACCCACCCCAACCAGAGCCACCTCTCAGCCGCCGCCTCGGCCCTGCGTCAAGTGGGGGAGGCAGAGTAGAATAGGCACATTCGTCCAGATGGGCAGAAGCTCAGCAGGGTGCAGGATCTGTCCAAGCTCACCCAGCAGCTGCCCCACCCAGGGGCCACGGCGCCTGGCTCTCACTCCGGGCTGGAGGTGAGGAAGGTTCAGGGATGATGGCGGTGTGGCAAGGCAGGGACCGAATTCCCTGTGAAAATGTCCAGCAAGATCCAAGACTCTCGCCCCCCTCCCTCTCTGGTGGCAGCTCCTGGTGAGGAGGCTTATGGGCTAGAACAAGTGTGCTTTGGGCATCATCTAAAATGGGGAGGGCCTGGGGCTTCCCCACCAAGGAGGTCTGGAGGACAGGAGAAGGTAGGAGCTACCCCTTCCCCAGCACGTTCCTTCTCCGGGGTCAACAGCTAGCCCCCGCCTGGGCTTCTGGCTCCTAGTTCTTAGCTCTGTGATTCCAACCCTCTCCATTTCTAAACTTTCCAAAACTCTAAACCAGGAGCTGCAAATTCAAGTACCTCCAGGACCCACACAGTTCGCAAATGGGCCAAGTGGGCTGGGCGTGGCAGGCAAGACAAGTGCCTGTCTCCAGAGGAACCGTCACCACTCAATCCAGCCCACTGTCCCCATGGGGGATCCTGGTCCAGCACAGCCAAGTTTCTCCATTGCTCAAGAGAAATTAGAAATCTGGGTTATTCTTTATTTTTAAACCTAGTGTAGACCAACGTTTAAAAACAGGTATGCAGGGGCGCCTGGGTAGCTCATCGGTTAAGCGTCTGACTCCTGACTTCGGCTCAGGTCATGATCTCAGGGTCAGGAGATCGAGCCCCATGTCAGGCTCCGCACTGAGCGGGGAGTCTGCTGGAGATTCTCTCTCTCCTTCTGCCTCTCCCCACCCTCTCTTTCTCAAATAAATAAATAAATCTTTTAAAAAATTAAATAAAAAATAAAAACAAGTATGCAGGCCTAGATTTGGCCCTTAGGCTGTCAATTTATATCCATCGTTCCAAATGCCCTGGGTTCTAAATGCTCCAGAATTCTCCAGAATGCCAAACTCTCCCCTATGCACATTGCCATCCAGGATGGATGGGTCCCATTTGCTGGGCTGAAACTGTTTCCAAACCACTGCCTTCAACAGAAGGGGTAGTAATTACACTCTGACATTAATATTTAAACCACAAACAGAGTTAGCGTGCTAATACCATCCCCAAAGGCTTTGGACTTGTTTAAGTTTTATCCTTGTGAGACCTAATTATTGTCAGCAATGAATCCTGTAAGACTGTAGGATTAGGGCGGGGGAAGAGGAGCTAGACAGATCCCTGGGGCTTGTGACTTATGGGGCTGAGGCATAGGGTGGCCTGAGGGCTGGGTTCCATGCCCACTGGTCACGGGGGCCATCCCAGATGCCTATGAGGGGGCAAACGTTTCCACTGTGTCCTCCTAACCATCCTCATAATTAGGGAGCTTGCTCCTAATACTTCCCCCGTGAGGACGGGGACAACTGTGCCTCACAGTCTGGGAAGTTCACAACAATCTTTGGCCTTTGACCCCTTGGCCCAACCTCATGGGAGACTCCCAGCCCAAATGGGAGAGATCTCAATGGGGAAATTGGCATTTTGTGTTTTCTGTGCTTGTCGGGAGAGAAGAAAACGGGTCCGTGAAGGGGTTGTTAGTTGGAGGGAAAGGGCTGGGGCAGGTGCGTGGTATGGAGAGGAGGCAAAAGCTGACTTTCCAGAGAGTGGTTTCCAGAAGCTTCCACTTCCAGAGCTAATGGCCGAGTGGCCGTGCCAGCCAGGAGACCTGTGCAGGAAAAGTCCGGAAATTTCCCCATCCCCGTCTGCAACCACTGGGTCTGGGTGGGAAGGAGGGGAGGGCCGTGGAGCCCTCCACAAGCAGGACCCAGGTCTCTGCCAGGAAAGCCAGGGTCCTCTCCTGCTGGAAGATAGGTGCTGAGAGGTCAGCTGTCGAGCCAGCGAGGCCTGAGTTAGAATCCTGCCCTGCCCCCACACCAGCTGGATGACTGTGGCGAGTCACTTAGTTTCCCCTCTGTAAAATGGGATCATTTCTGGGCTTTAGGGTTTGTGGGAGAGTTGAGTGAGAAAATGTAAACATAAGGTCGGCACGCAGGGAGGGCTTGGTGAGTTGTAGCTGCTAATCTAGTTTTATTGCTCGGGGTCTCTCCCAAGGGGCCCATACTCTCTGCCAAGGACGCTTTGCTGGGAGCAGAACAGGTGCACTGAGACCCTTCCCCTGCTGGCCCCTGTGCCCCATCACAACCCATGCCTCTCCAAAAGGCCCTGGTGTCTCTCCGTGCCTCCCCCTCCCTAGGCCCTTCCTCCGGGCCCATAATGCCTTCCCACTCCCAGCTTGCCCTGAGAACGAAAGGCAGTCTGTGAATTTTCTCAATTTATCTTGGGGAAAGAAAGGCCCAATCTACAGTCCCTTGGACGAATGCCCTAGAAGGATGGAGGGGGCTGTGACTCAGCCAGGCCTCTCTGGCAGGGGTGGCAGAGGCTGAGACCCCCTGGGGCAAACTGGAAAAGGGGGGCTATCTGCCCAACCTGGCTTCCTGGCTCGGGGACAAGAGTCAGAGAGCTCCCAGAGGCATTCATGTCAGCAAGGAGGACCTGGATGGGGAGTCACCACTTGCTCCCCTCAAAGCCAAGGAGAAGCCTCTGGAGACCCAGAAGCAAGTTGGGCTCAATCCCTTAGCCCTCTTCTCCCACCCAGAAGGTGGCACTTCCAGCCCTCAACACTGTGTCTGTCATGGGCAGGGCCACCTCTTGTAAGACCGACGAGAGGCATCTCTCAGGATTAAAAATACACAAACCCTTCGATCCAGCAGCTTCACTCCAAGGGATGCACCAACAGAGAGATTCAGCGTGTACGCCCAGAGCTGCCGGGGGGGAGGGGGGTGCTAGAAGCCACGAAATGCCCATAAGCAGGGGACAGGTTAGATACATGGTGGCCCAGCCATGCAGCATTGCAACCAGGTTCAGGAGGGATGAGGCAGCTGTGATGGGCAGGTGGGGAATCATCACCAAGATCTGCCGAGGGACGGAAGGATATGCAAGGGACGGGGAAGAGCGGCCGCCCTAAGGAGGGAGGCAGTTACAAAAGGACAAATCCTGCGTGGTCCCACTCCTCCGAGGCTCCTGGAGAAGCCAAATTCAGAGAGACAGAGCAGAACGGTGGGAGTCAGGGGCCGGGGCAGGGGGATGGGGAATTACTGCTTCGTGGGGCGGAATTTCACTTTGGCGGGATGAAAAGAGTCCCGGAGATGGACAGTGGTGGCAGCTGCACAACCGTGTGACCGCGCTGTAACTTAAACACGGTTAAAATGGTGAATTTTCTGTCATGCATAGTTTACCACGATAAAAAGAAGGAAAAGGAAGGCGGGGGGAGGGGGTAGTTGAGGGGAAGCTCACTCTTGCTGTCTGTTCACACTGCCCGGACTTAAATAAAACCACACACTCGTATTACAAAATGCATTTAAAAAATAGTTCTGCCACGGAGACTCCTCTTCTGCCCACACCAGCCACACTCTGCGCAACCCACCCACCCACCCACCCTGGGCCGAGGTGATAGAGGTCAGCGTTACTCGGTGGCTTTGGCATGGGGCTGATGGTCTCGGGAGAGTTGTAGGGGGGTGTGTGGTCCTCTCTGAGCCTCATCGACATCCCCATCTGTGCAAAGAGAAGGCTGGATCTAGTCCCGGCCTCGCTGACCTTGGGCTGGTGGCCTCCGTGGCGTGGCTGAGCGGGACAAGGACAGACGGATGGCGTCTCGGCAGGACAGAGCATCCCGGGCAGGACCGGATGCGCTGCCCTTGCGCGTTGGGGCCGGCGGCAGTGACCCTTGGGTGTGTGCTTTAATGAAAAGGAGGAGACAGCCTGAGCCATCTGCCAGCCGGCCACTGCCTCTCATCTCCTGCCAAGCCCCGTCTGTCCCCTGCCACCAACAACAGAGGAGGTGAGGGTGGCCCCACTCTGTAGCCACGATGTTGAGCAGGCCCTGGGTCACCCACCCCCTGGGCCAGAGTGGCTTCTCCTCCACCAGGACAAGGCTCTGCTGAGCAGCGTTGGGTGGGGAGAGGGCAGAGCCGTTGCACTTCCCCCCAAGAGAGGCTGAGTACCTGGGCTCGGGCTGGGAAGTGGGAAGCGGAACGTGGGGGAAGGCAGATTGAAAAGGCTCATCACCGGGAGAGAGAAGAGGGCATGAGTTGGACGTGGAGAGGGGAGCACCCACCAAGGGGATGCGGAGCTGGCTCTGGAGCCCTGCTCGGCCTCAAAGTCACTGCTCCTCTCTGAGCCTCCGTTTCCTCCCTCTGGAAACTGGCATTGAACTCACACCCACCACGTGGTGTTGGATGAGATGAAGGTGCAAAGCACTTGGCGGCACACCTGCTCATCACGGGGGGCTCAGGAGTGGGGGTGGTCTTTGTCACTGCTGTCGAGGCCCCTACCTGGGACGGTGGGTGGTCTCAGCCTGAACACCTGAAAGCCTGGGTTTTGAAGGCATATCTGGAGAAAAAGGGAGAACAGAAGGGAAGAGCTAGGTTGGGGCTGGAACGGGACAAGGGCGACCGCAGGCTAGGGCAGGCTGGGAGGGCGGTGGAGAATTTGACTCTGGCCTCAGGAGCAGCGTCTGGGAAATGGACCACAAGCCCCTTCTCCACTGGTCTTCCCACCCACACCGCTAGGCTTCCTGGCCTGCCTTCTGCACGCTCCAGTTTGCCTCCTTCTGGGCATCCATCCACGGGCGGGGCCCCTGCTTAACATTCCCCAGGAAGGATTTAAATTGGAGCAAGAATTAATTATGAGAGAGAGAGAGGTTGCCCCGTGGGCTGCAGTTAGGAGCCAGAGCCTGAGCTGACAGACAGGCTGACAGCTAAGTGGGGACATCGTGGGACTTCCTGGGTGCCTGGCTGCCTTTTGTCTCACCTCAGCTGCCAAGAGGGAGAGAACAGCCCTCCAGAGACCAAAGAACCGGCTCAAGGCGGAGAGACAGAACCACGGCCCGCCTGAGCCCCGAGCAAAGCAGCTATAGTGCCGGGTAAAGGAAGGGAAAGCAAGCTCAGGGCCGGGGCATCCGACCTGAGAGCCACCAGCGTCCTCCTCGCAGATCTCAGTGGTTGGGGACACTGTGTTTTGGGGGGGGGTGCTCATAAAAAAGGGAAGGGCCGATCTGTGAACTGCTGGCTTCCCCCGACATCTCGAACTCTGCTGCGTGAACTCAAGAATTGAACTGAACCTCAGAAAAGTACTGAGGAGGGCGTCTCATCCCAGGCTGGCATACAACTAACCCTTGCTGAGCATGCTCTGTGTGCCTGGCCCGCGCAGGGGCCAGACGAGGGTGATCCTCCCTGAACGTCGGGGCCATCGCAGGCTTGGGGGAGCCGTGGGCACACCTGAGTTCAAACAGCAGTTCTGTCACTTTCTCTGGACAGGTCGCTTCTTGGGGGAGCTGGCGCCTTCATCATCACCACTTGACAGACAGGGAAACTGAGGCTCCTAGAAGCTGACGGCTGGTCTGAGGACCCACGGTCATTGGGAAAGCTTGGACTCGAACCACGGTTGATTGGACTCCAGAGCCTCTTCTCTGGGCTAAAGGAAGCTGGTGACATCTTCGGCAGAGCACGGAAGGGAGGCGACGGGTGTCCCTGGGTCCCATTTCTCGACTCCTGTTCCTGAGTCCAATGTCCTCACTGTCCCTGCCCACTGTCACCCCTGCCCCGTCCCAGCCCCTAGCCAATCTTTCCTTCTGTACTTCCCCTGATGTGCAATGAACTTTGATATGGGCTGCAGGCAGGCATCTTGGGCTCCAATCCAGGCCGCAACCATAACCTTGGGGAAGCTGCTTCCTTTTTCCAGCCTCATCTGTGAAGAGGAGATCTGCCCTTGACTCAACCAGCCTGATAAAATTGAGCACTGTGAGGGGCGCCTGGGAGGCTCAGTTGGTTAAGCGACTGCCTTCAGCTCAGGTCATGATCCCAGGGTCCTGGGATCGAGTCCCTGCTCAGCAGGGAGTCTGCTTCTCCGTCTGACCCTACCCCCTCTTGTGTGCTCTCTCTCTCTCAAATAAATAAATAAAATCTTTAAAATTGAGCACTGTGAGAAGGTAGATGACCCAAAGATACCCCCCCCCCCATCATGAGCAGCCGAGCCTCAAGCAGAGACCGTGGGAAGTGGGAGGGGACCCCCGCTGGAGCTCCGTGGCCTGACAGGTAGCTCTTAACTTCATCCCGGGGACGGGGAGCTGGCTCGTGGATGGGCCCCAGATAGCCAATCATTCTGACTGAGCCTGAGGATGCATTCCACTGTCATTGTTAACACCTGAGTTACCCCCTAATCCTCCAGACTCAGAAGGCTGTTCAGATGAGCCTGCCTTTTCTGAGCAATCATGGGAAGCACTGAAAAGGAGCAGGCTGGGGAGGTCAGTGCGTGCCAATATGGTGTGCTGGGTGAGGGCCATACAGGCTGGGAAGGAGGGTTGGGCGCCCAGCTCCAGCCTGGCCACACGTTCCCTCGGCAAGTCCCTTCCCTCTCCGCTGTCCTGGGCCTCTGCCAAGGGCTCCCCGCTGCTCTGTCCAGCCTGGGCACATACCCAGGCATACGGCAGGCCCCACACCTGTCTAGCTCACTGCTGCAACCCCTGTAGCTGACTCTTGGTGGGGTCTCAGCCTACCTTAGCCTCCTGTGTTCTACCTCTCCTCTCCCACCTCCCCATCCCATCCCATGCCACCCCATGCTTCCCACCTGACCCACGTCCCGTCTGTATCCCTGTGTGGTCCCAACAGAGGCCAAGGCACCTGCCCCTTCCAGGACCCCATTCCTGGCTAGCTGTGGTTGGAGCCGCAGGGTGGGGTGAGCTGGGCGGCCGGACCACGACAGCAGGAGAACTAGGCGACCTTACCCAGAGCATCCCGAGCTGCGGAGCTTTAATTTATTTAATCAATTCTGGCCCCCAGGCTGGGGAAGGAAAACGGCAGGATATTAAATCTGTCGCTCTCACCAATCTGTCATAGGGATGTCAGCACACATTGATTCTTCTTCTCCCGCCTTTATTAAACTACCTCCTCCGGGGGCCATTGGTTCTGCCAGCTCCAGCCTGGACCCTGCCCGGGAGCAGGGAGCAGATTGCAGGTGGAAGGGGTGGGGTGGGGTGGGGGGGGGGGGAACACAGGAATCTTTCAGGGGACAATTATTACAAGAAAATGTTTAGAATTGGGAGGCGAGAACTTGAAGATCATTTGTAATCCAAATCCTTCCTGGAGAGCAGAGGGGAGCTGCCCCAAGCAGTGTGGTCAGTTAGGGGCAAGATGGGGAACTGGAATCCGGAACTCCCGACACCCAGGCCAGGGTTCTTTCTGTTCATTTAATCAACATATTTTTCTTGTGTGAAGACTAAGTAGTGACAGCATTGATTGCTCATTAGGGACTGCATTCAGTCCCCTATTACTGCTGTGACACATTCCCAGAGACGTAGTGGCTTGAAACAACACAGATTAATTACCCTACAGTTCTGGAGGTCAGATGTCCAAGATGGGGCCCCCAGGGCTAACACCAAGGTGCCAGCCGGGCTGTGTTCTTTCCTTCTACGTTCAAAGCTGGTGATGGCTGGTCAAGACTTTCTCATCCTGGGTCACTTTGACATTGACTTCCTGCTTCCCTCTTTAACTTCAAAGGATCCTTGTGATTACACTGGGCCCACGTGGGTAGTCCAGGTTTATCTCCCCATCTCAAGGTCGACTGACCTATAACAACCTCTCCCCAGCCTTGGCCCACAGAGCGAAATGAAGGATCCACGCTTTTAAAAGGGGGGGGACATGGACAGCCCCCCCAGGCTTTGGGAGGCACTTTCTGCTCTACATAATTGAGCATCCTACCCCCCCTCCCTCTTCCCAGCCCAACCTCTCATCATATGATTTATTTGCTCATAAAATTGAAGGCCTTCTTCTCTGGCACCATTTTCTATTCGGCTTAGACAAATATTTAGCAGCCAGACCTGACCTTAATTTCCTTAAATATCAGGGGCCCTGGAAGATGGAGAGCCTGCCCAGTGGATGAGGACACTGTGATTCCGGGGTGGGGAGAATGGCTGGGATGCTTCCCCTGCTGAGGACTGCATCTGCCCGTGACCAAGCAGGTGCACAGCCTCTCCTTCTCCCCCCACTGTCAGGTGCCCCCACTGCTGAGGCTGCAGGAAGAGACAAGATGCAGGTGGCAGGCTGGCATTCTGGGCCAGGGTCTATCTGCTGGGGTTGATGGGCAGAGCTCCCCAGCCGGGTGGGGGCTGCACTGTACGAGGGGGAAAGAGGAGGCAGGAGTGGCCCCAGAGAGCCGGGGTGCCTTACGGGGGGCTGCCAAGATGGGTGACTCCCTCATCTGTTCCTTTCCCACACACTGACTCAGTGAATCATTTCATTCACTGATTCACAGAGAAATATTTCCCACGTTAGGCCTGGGGATCAGAAGTCAAAGCCCAGGGCTATATTCCTGGAGGCTGGCCAGTGAAAGGAGGTGCAGGGCGTTTTGGAGGCAGGAGGATGGGGGGAAGGAGGAAGGTCAGAACTGTCCTCACAGAAGAGGAGTTGGCCAACATGAGTCCTGGAGAATGAGCTGAACAGGCTCCCCGCAAATGGCTGGATGTGTGAAGGAGTTCATCAGGTGTGCAGGAAGCAGGGGGCCATACTGAAAGGACCTGGGGTGCAGCTGGGAAGACCAATGGTTGGTGCCATCAGGAGCCAGGGACCCTTGGGTCCTATCCTCAGACCCTGCCTCTGAAGTCCTCCCAAATTCCTTGTCGTCCTGCCTGTTCCTGCCTTCTGTACTCCCTGTTTGTGGAAGAGGGGCCACTAGCACCCTCCCAGCTGCTCAAGTGGGAACCACCCCCACCTCCTCCAACGTATGATGAGAGTACCAGCCACTGTGCTAAATGCTCACGATCTCACAACCCTCTCGCGGCCACCCTGGGAAGCAGATTCTCATATCCCCGTCTTGTAGAAACTGTAGTCTACAAGGGTTAGCCGCTCTCCAAAGTCGCCCACCAGCATGGCATAGAGCTGAGAGTTTGCCAAGAGGACCAGGCAGGGGCGAAGGCACCCAGGAACAGAGGTGAGAGCATGTGGCACCTTCGGAGGAGGGCGGAAGGCTCCCTGTCTGTAAAATAACACTCTCCAGATCCCTGCTCCTGGGTCACTTCCTCCAGGAAGCCTCCCTGTATCTGTATCTCCATCTGTATCACATGTCCCTCCCGAATGCGCTCGGAGCTCCAGATACGCATCCCCCTCTCTCCCCACTATCACTGCTGTGCTGTTCGAAGTAGGGCATGACTCTGTGCAACACGCTCCTGGGTCTGGGTCAGGTTTTGGGGCCTGCCACATTTCAGCTATGTGTCTCCGAGCCTCAATTTTTTTCCTCAATAGTCTGGTTTCAAAAGTGGGCATAGTAACGGTACCGACCCCATACTTCTGTCGTGAGGATCCAATCAGACAGCTCATGCGTAGCTCCTAGCAGAGTGCAGGGAATCAAATAAGCCATCCGCAAACGTGAACTTCCTTGTGGGTTGAGTTGTGCCCCGCCCCCCAAAAGGTATGTTGAAGTCCTAAGTCCCCGGGACCTACGAATGGGATCTTATTTGGAAAGAGGGTCTTTGCAGATGTCATCAGGCTAAAATGAAGTCATAGTGGCTGAGGGTGCAGCTGATCTGGTGATTGGTGTCCTCATAAGAAGAGGGAAATCTGGCCATGTGAACACAGGGGCCGAGGTTGAAACAAGGCATCGAGGAGCCCCAGGACACCAGTCAGCTAGGGGAGAAGCAGGGCACAGACTCTTCCTTCAGAGCCTCCAGAAGGAACCATTTTTGCCAACACCTTGATTTCGGACTTCTAGCCTTTAGAATGGTAAGAGAATACACTTCTGTTGTCCTAAGCACCGCCCCCCCCCCCAACCCTGTCTGTGTTAATCTGTCACAGAAGCCATAGGAAACTAATACAGTGTTAGGATACCGCAACAAGTCTCAACACAGGTCTGGGTACACAGTGGTGCTCAGTAAGCCCCGGCCGCCTTTGGTCTCCTTGGTGCCACCCTCTGCCTCCACCCTCCCCTCCTCCCCCTCCTGGCGCCGGCGCCCACCCTCCTCCCGTGCAAGGCCAGTCTGGGCTGGGGGTGACTGTTGCTGGGGCTGGTGGCCAGAGCGGGTCCTGGCCCCGTGCCCGGGCCCACGGCACCTCATTACCAGGCAGAATGTAATGCAATTTCACCCATGGACAGCGCTGAAAGCCAGGCCTTTGCTGGGGTAATGGATGGGCCAGCAGGGCTCTTGGTGCCTCCTGCCACCTCCCAGCCCTTCCCGAGCCTGGCAAATCTCTGACGCACCCACAAAACTGGCATGCAGCACACTTCACAGCTGAGGCGCCCAGATAAACCTCAGCAGAGTGCCGGGCTCTTCGCTCCTGGTCCTGAAGCAAACACCAGGAGATTAATGAGTTTCTCAGTGGGCAGCGCCTCTCGGCTGGCCCCCACTCCTGGCTGGGTGCCTCACTCCTGCCCCCCCATCTCCCCCGTCCAGGGCTTTGTTCTCTTCTTCCCTTTGTTTCCTGTTTGCGATAAACATGATTCATGCCAGCCCGGCTGGGCCCCGTCACCCCGCCCGAGGCCGGCTGTATATCTCGGTGATGAGCTGCTGTGGCCGTGGCCATTGGGCTGGCGGTGGGCGCAGGTGGCCTGGGTCCAACAGGAAGCGGCACCGTGGGCGGAGGCAGAGGTGATGTGGGCGCCACCAGGAGGTAGCAGAATGCCAGGTCTCTGGGAGGTGCCCCTGTGTACCAGGCACCCCGGGGGACTCAGAGGAGTAAGCGTGGCCAGGTGCTTTGGGATTAACCCTCTCCACCCTGACAGCTGAAGTGGCTCAGCTCCTGGCTTAGTTCCTGGGCCTGCTGTAACAAAGTATCACAAGCCGGGGGCTTAAAAAGCTAGGAATTTCTGCTCTCCCAGTTCTGGAAGCCAGAATTACAATATTGGGGTGTCAGCAGGGCCGTGCTCCCTCTGAAGGCTGGAGGGAAAGGTCCTACCCTGCCTCCTCCAGCTTCTGCTGGTGGCGGGTACTCCGTGGTGCTCCATCATGACCTAACGCCAGACGGCCCCTGGCTTCACACGGCCTTCTTCCCTCACGTGTCTGTCTTCGCGTGGCATTCTCCTCCCTGTGCGTCCCTCCTCTTCTCGTAAAGACACCAGTCATATTAGATGAAGGGCCCACCCTACTCCAGTGTGACCTCATCTGAACTAATTACACCTGTGATGATTCCATTTCCAAATAAAGCCACATTCACAAGTCCTGGGGGTTAGAACCTCAACACAACTTTTGGGGGGATACAGTCCAAGCCATAAGAGCTCCCAAGGCTCCCGGGCATCTGGTCCCTCCCTCTCTTACTCATCTCTCATCACTGCCTGTCACATACACCTGATATCTGGCCATCCTGGGCTACTTGCAATTCCCTAGATGTGCCATGCTTTCTCTTTCCTCTGAGCCTCTGTGTGCGCTATTCCTTCTGCCCGACTTGTGTCTAATTGTCTATCTGTCCCCCATGATTGTCAGTCTTGATGGACTCCGTGGTGAATAACTCTTCATCCATCAAGATTAACCTTAGCTATAACCTCTCCCGGGAGCCTTCACTGACCCTCTGCCTTTGGGCTCCCTTAGTGCCCTGTGCTTACCTGTACTGCAACTCACAACCCACGGTGGGGGGCAGAGGGGGTCCTTTATCCATTTGCCTCTCCTCAGCCTCTTCGCTTGTAGGCTTCGAGTGGGCAGGGTCTGTGTCTCAACTGTGCATCCCCAGGGCACAGGTGCTGAGTAAATAAATTATTGAATGAAGAATACTGTCAACCTGTATTTATTGAGCACTTACTAGGTCCTAATGCCACTCACTCCTGGCTGAGTCAAGCCCTTGACTTGAATTAACTCCTTTCATCCTCACAATAATCCTACAAGGGAGGTCTATTATTATGCCCATTTTACAGATGAACAAACTGAGCTCCGAATGGTTAAGCAACTTGTCCAAGGTCTAATGATTGATAAATTACAGAGGTGGAGATTCGAATCCAGCAGTCTGAATGAGGATCCTACCCCTGCCTTGAAGGGCCATGCAGCTGAGCCTCAGGGAGAGGATCACGTACTTCAGGGTCCAAGGAGAGGCCCAGACCATCAGTGCTGTGGAAGCCAGGGCCCTCGGATGTGTCCTTGGACTGAGGATGTGGCACTGTTCCTGCACCTTACTGTGCAGGGGCCCTTCATCTTCTCCCCGAGACAGCGAACTCCCTGGGTGCGGGCGAGGGCTGTGGTTCCCCCTGCATCTCCCCTCCCAGATCTGACAGAGCCCACAGCAGGCAGAGCCTGGCATCTCCTGGCCTGGGGCTGAACCAGTGGGGCTTCTGTGTCCTCTGTCACGGCACACCAGCCATCCAGCGAGTCTCCGAGAGAAGCAGCTGATAAGTGCACCAACTCGCCACGGGAAACAGGAAAGCTTGGCTTTGGGGTCAGACCGACCAGAGCCTCCATGCCAGCGCTGTGCGACACTGGCCCAGTCACTTCAGCTCTCTGGGCCCTCATTTCCTCGTGTGTACAGCTTTGACAGACAAGGAGGGAGCAGAGCGGGCAGCTGGTGGCGATCATCACGCCTCCCCGCCTCTCCCCCACGGTGCTCCACTCCATCCTCCGTGGGGAGATGGACGTGGCCTCAGTTTCCCCGGCATTCAACTCACATACTTAAATTCTCACCATTTTTCTTTTAAGAAATGAAGCAAAACACAGATAAACAGCCATTGAGAATCATGACTCCATAATCCAGGAATTCTCCTTCCAGTGCAATCTGCTCAGCAATTATTCTGTGAAGTGGAGGGAGAGCATCATGGGTAAGCGCAGCACGCCAATTTCCAGGGGGAGGTGAAAGCCCCGATTCTCCAGATTGGTTTTTTCTCCCCGGAAATGTCAGCACGTGTCCCAGTTTGGGAATACTATGTCCCGTCCTGGTGAGCCCCCGAGGAGGGGGTCTCTGCCTGCCAAGGCAGGTGCTAGCAGGGAGTGGGATGCAGGGCAGCCAAGTCAGGACCAACACGTCTGTTTACTGCTGTGAAAATGGCCAGTGGATGTCCTCTGGGGGCAGCCACGCCCAGGGAGCCCGGACCTGGGAGGGGAGATGCAGGGGGGAACACAGCCCTCGCCTTTGCCCAGGGAGTTCACCCAATGGCCGTGGAAATGCCCAGGCTTATGGTCAAGCTTTGGCTCTGACACTTGCTGGCTGTGTGGCTTCGGGCAGGTCCTTTAGCCTCCTTGGAGCTCAGTTTCCTTGGCTGTAAAATGGGTAGCAGTAGTACTTACCCAGCAGCTGGGTGGCGAGGACTGAGAGGGAGCCTGGCAGTGCTCGGCATCATTTCTGGCCCATGGGGAGGGCTGCACACATGGCTGTCTGGCTGTCCATCATCCCAGGCAGACGAAATGAGGATGGCCTTGATGTGCTGCTGAAGGACAGAAGAGAAAAGAGCCGAGAGTTCTGCCCAACAGATCGGGAAAGGACTCCCGTAGGAGGTGGCCTTTGAGCTGGGCCTTGGAGGAGGAGAAGTTGGATTCCTGTAGGGGAGGGAGACCTACTTCCTGAACTGGCGTAAGGTTTCATCGTGTATGAGGCTCGCACGAAGAGCTTGGCGCATGGGAGGTGCTCAATCCACGTTCCCCTCTCTCAGGGCCCCGGGCTTAGGGAGAATGTGCTTCTCCTCTCATGGGACTTGGCACACAGTATGGGCTGAGTACATATTCCCCTCTCGAGGTTGGCACATAGTAGGTGTTCTGTACACACTCCTCTCCCTCGAGGACTGGTAAGGTGCTCAATGCACGTCGTCCTCACACAAGACACGGCATACAGCTGTGTTCATCCCATGCCAGGATCTTTCCCCTTCTCATCCCCCTTTAAGAGCAGGGACTGTTGCCTTCTCCTTGCTGCCCCACTGTGTCTCACCTACGGCTGAATGCACAGTCGGTGCTCGTAAATGTGGACTGAATGGGCCTCTTCCTTCCGAGCAGGGCTGAGCACAGCAAATGGGAGCATGCAGGCAAGCTGAGAGAGGGCATCTCCAGATCCCTGGAACTCGGCTGGATGTGTGAGCATGCTTACAGCCCCGGCGCTGCCTTCCCTGCCTCTCTGGTGTCAATAATCCGACTGCAGTCGCTGCCCCACTAACCTGCCCATTGGCTCCTCGCTGGAGACCGGGGCTATGACCCTGCTGCTTGTCCACCTCCCTCTCTTCCTCCCTCCCACTTCGCCAGGAGGGAGTCAGGCCAGACCGGCTGTGCAGGACAGCCTGGCAGCTCGCGGGCTCTGCACCTCTCAGCCCCACTCCAGGGCAGCAGCAGACTCTGAGTGCCGGAGGACTGGCAAGTGGGAAGTTGGCCAATATGCTGTTAGAGTGAGGTGCAGAAGGTGCCATTAGCGAGAGTGTGCTGGGGCCCCTGAGGACATCTTGCCCCTGACACTGGGAATCTGGGCACCTCATTCAATCACATTTGTCTCGAGCATTTATCCCTACCAAGCCCAGGGCTTAGCGTTAGGGATCCTGATGGGTCCCTGATCTCCAGGAGCCACAGTCCCCCAGGGGAGGCAGACTATAATGGAGATGCGTAATGCAGGCAGGACACGCTCCCTTCTCTGGGCAAATTCAGCTGTCCCTGCCTGGAGGCACAGGGGACTTCACGGAGAAGGTGACATTTGAGTTTGGCCTCAGTGGTGCATTAGGATTAGTCCAGAGGAGTACATCAGGGAGTGGGAGTGAGCTGTACAAAGTGTCAGGGTGTGGAAGGGCATGAAGGTGGGGACAGGTCACCTGCCCCCTTGACACATCTTTCTGGCCCATGTGGATGCACCAGCTTCTCTATTTCTCAGAGCCTGAGGAGGAGGAGAGAAAAAGCGCTGGGTTCCAGGGTCTGGGGCCTGCCCCTGCCACTAACACCTTGGAGGGGCCTCAGAGATCAGCCGGCACCTGGGATGGTAAAGAGACTTAAATTTCAGTGCCAACCCCGGCCACCTGGGAGGGCCGCACTGCCTGTGGGGGTGGGGGCAGTGCTGAGAAAGTCCGGGGTCAGTCCGGGCACAGTGGAGAGCAATGCTGAGGCAGATGGGCAGTGTGCTAGGGGACTCTAAGGAGGGTGACAACCCCGATCTCCACCCCTCCCTCATTTACACACATGGAAACTGAAGCCCAAAGAGGGAGAGTCCCCCACCCAAGGACGCACAGAGCCAGGGACAGCTGCCAGAGCTCCTCTCCCAACCCTGAGCCTGCCCCAGAATTACCGGAAAGGTTGCTAAAACATAGATTCTGGGCCCCATCACCAGAGTTTCTGATTCAGATGTTTGCATTCCTAATAAGTTCCAGGGCGGTGCTGCTGGTTCTGGGGACTTGACTTTGAGAACCACTCTACTACACTAACCTGCTAGGCTGAAAAATGAGGATAATGCCATTTCTGAAAGATGGAAACAACCAGGCCCTCCTGAGCTACCAGGGTTGTAGTGAAGGGCCCATGAGGTCAAGTTTCAGGATGTACTCTGTAAAGTTAAAGCAGTGGTCCCCAGCCTCGGCTGCCCATTAGGATCATCACTTGGACCCTAAAAAGTCCTGCTGGAAAAGGATGATAGTTATGTGATGTGATGGAGGTGTTAGCTAATGTTACTGTTTTGCAAGATATAAGTGTATCAAGTCACCACACGTACACCTTAAACTTATACAATGTTACATGTCAATTATATCTCAACAGAGTCCCGCTGCCCAGGCCACAGCCCAGACCAATTAAATCAGAATCTCTGGAATAGATCTAGGCGCCAGGGTTTTCCAAACCTCCCTGGATGTTTCTAATATGCGGCCAGCCTTGGGAAACAGTGGAGAACCTTGTTGACATTGCAAACTCACATTTAGTAGGTGCGAAATGGGACTGAGGGTCTGCATTTTTAACAAATGCCCAGATACTGTATTTGCATAATGCAATAAATGCATCTGCATTTTAAACAGGTGCCCAGGTATTGCCAGTGCTCCTGGTCCATGGACCATGCTTTGAGAAGCAAGGTCCAGAGAAAGAGAGCCTGCTGCTATCATCTCTGAGGCTGGTCCCTTCTAAGGGTTCATCCTCGTATCTGCAAACCCTCCCTCCCCATTACCGGTGTTACCAGCAGGCCATCCTGGTTGCGTTGTTTCCATCCTCTCTGCAGCCCTGACTGGGGGGATTTGGGGACCATTCCAGAGCCCTGCAGGCCCCCAGCTGCTTTGTCAGGCAGGAGCCAAGCACACCATCCGCCGCTGCTCATTTCCTTCATCTCCGTTCTAGTCTTTAGCAAACAGCGTCAGATATGATAGATTTTTTGTTTGCAAACCTAGCCTCCAGGCTGGAAATTGACATCTCCCTTTCTCTGATGCATCCTTTGCAACCTGCTGTCTTTTTGACCATGATTGCTCCTTGTCAGTTGCCCATAAGGCATTTCAGCCAATTCATGCATTGATTGAGTACCTACTGTGTGCAGAGGAGATGACAATTTGCTCTATGCCCTTCGGCAAGTGTATCACCCACCCCAACTGAGCAGCTTGTGGGTCGGGACCTTCTTTTAGTCACCTTAATGTCCTGAGACCTTAGTACAGTGCCTGGCAAGTAGACTGTGCTCAATGAGACTGCTGAATGAATAGCATCAGGGACCCTCAGAGCCTTGGCTTCTTAGCCTGTAGAATGGGAGTGTGAAGGCCCATTTCATAAAAGTGTAGTGAGGCTTATCACTATTAGGGAAGCCTCCGTTTTCCAAGTGGACAAACTGATGCCAATTTGTACAAATAGCAAGCCCCTGGAGAAAGTGGAACTGGAACCCAAATTATTATACTCAGGAACCTCCACGCAGGGCAAAAGAGCCACTTACCTTCTGAGGAAGAGTGGCCAGGCCAGAAGTGAAGCTGGATCCAGGAGCTGTGGCCAAGTGGGAGGCCCTGTGGGCTGGAGAAGAACACAGCCAATGGCAGCCTGGGTCCTGGCAGAGAGAAGTGGTCCAGCAGCCAGTTCAGCCATTGGCACCTTTGAAGATCGTCTCAGCAGGTGGGGAAGCCAGCACGAGGTGTGAGCTTCCATTCCCTTTCCTGAAATATCTGCTCAGAAAGGTCAGCCAGCAAGAGTGGGCACTGATGCCAAGATGGAGGTTGGCACACTGGGCCAGGCACCTGCCTCAGAGCAGTCCGGTCTGGGGCAGGCTTCTCTGCTGGCCAAATGCAGCTTTTCTTTTTTTCTTTTTCTTTCTTTTTTTTTTTTTTTTTTAAGATTTTATTTATTCATTTGAGACACAGAGATACAGAGAGAGAGAGAGAGAGAGAGAGAAAGCATGAGCAGGGAGAGAGGCAGAGGGAGAGGGAGAAGCAGGCTCCTCGCTGAACCAGGAGCCCGACGTGGGGCTCGATCCCAGGACCCCGGGATCACGACCCGAGCCGAAGGCAGACGCTTAACCATCTGAGCCACCCAGTTGCCCCCAAATGCAGCTTTTCTAAGGGGTGTCCTCACCATTCACCTCTCCCTCCCAGCAGCACAGCTTGCACTGTTCCAGGCCAGCTCAGACCCCATCTCCTCCCTGGATGAAAGGATAAGAGGGTGCCATGTAGAAACACCATCCCAAAGGGCTGTTGCTAAGACAAGGAAGCTGGGATTGTGCATCTCATTGCACATGGCTCTCCCAGGCCAATCCACAGTCTGGTGCTTGGAACTGCAGGAGCTCCTGGTATGGGACAAATGCTCTGGCACCAGCAGGGGTGCATAAAGGCAACTTGCGCCTCCCCTGCTCCACACCCATAGCTTTGAAGTCCTCTCCATATTCCTTTCAGTCCGGCTCAGTCTCTAAAGACTTAAACTCTGAGATTCAACAAATTTGTTATTATTTTTGTCAAATATTTATTTATTTATTTTAGAGAAAGAGAGCGAGAGAGAGCGCAAGCAGGAGGGACAAAGGGAGAGTGAGAGAGAACCCCAAGCAGACTCCACACTGAGCATGGAGCCTGACACGGGGCTCGATCCTATGACACTGACACCACGACCTGAGCCGAAACCAAGAGTCAGATGCCCAACCAACTGTACCACCCAGGCGCCCCAACAAATTTATTATCCTAAGCATCCTTGGTGTTAGCTGCCCCAAATTCCATGATTATAGGAGTCCATAATTATTTAATCAGGACTCTCAGTTATAAGTGACAGAAAACCTTTCCTCCCTGATCTAATAGCTGAAAAGTCTCAAGGTAGGACTTCAGGCATAGCTTGATCCAGGAGCTTAAGTCAAATCTCCCTTTGTCCCTCAGTTCATGGTGAGGTTAGCACACTTTATTCTTGGAATCAGTGTGGTGCCATGATGGCTATTAGTAATACAGAATCTATAGCCTCTCAGATTCAAGTCCTGCAGGAGAAATAGAGTTGCTTCCTGGCTTCCCTCTCACTCCTCATGTCATGCCCAGAAATTTGACAAAAGTCCAGGACTGAATTCTCATTGGCCTGGATTTGCCAGGGGTCTATTCCTGAATCAATCACTGTAGCCAAGGAGACAATGGGATGCTCTGATTGGCTTAGGCCTGGGTCACATGTGCATGCCTCCCACCAAATCACATGGTCTAAAGGGGAAATGGTGGTTCTCCATTGGAAATTGGTGGGCTGCTATCAAAAAAAAAAAAATAGTGAACTGATGAAAATAGATAAAAATTGCTAAAAAGTGTCCCCACATCGAGGCTCCGAAGCCGTGTAGATGAGTGGTCCTATGAGAACTTGACTCAAAGCTTTGAGGGGTCCCTAAAGCTCACCTTTCAGATTTGGGACAATGGGTAGTGCTGGAAGATGGGGGGTGAGGATAGATCTCCCTCACTGTCCACCTTCCAAAGTTGAACAAACGATGTGCCTCCTTCCTCTCCCTTTACCTTTAACCCTCGGAGCCTGAGTATTCTCTTTACATTTCTTTTCCACTGTTGTTTTGCAATCAGCATGGCTAAGTTTCAGATGGGGAAGGTGGAGCATCCGCTGAAAGTTCTGTGGGTAGTAACTGCAGGGAAAGAAGCTGAAGAGACTTGTCTAGTGGCTTGCGGGGCAGTCAGCAATCAATTTGAATCTGTAGGAGGGAAGGTAGAGGCATAAACTGAATTATTGGTCTTAATTTTCCATCCTCCCAGACTGGTATTTTACATTTATAGTCTTGCTATGGCTACATCGTGAGCTGAGTCTCCTTCATCACCAGTTGACTTTGGGCTTGGCCAGGGGACTTGCTCTTGTCATTGGGATGGCAGCAAATACAATGAGAGAAGAGCCTTGAGATGTGTTTAGGCGGTTGTGCTTGCGTTCTTGAATTTCTGCCACAGCCACAAAAGGAACCTAATCAGGGTAGCTGCAGCCCCTTATAGGACACATGGAGCAGACATGAGCTGGACCACAGCCTGAAGCAGAGTTCTCCAGTCAGGTTCCAGACCTGTGAGCAAAATACATGTATTAATGTTAAATGCTCCTGAGACTTTGAAGTGGTTTGTTACGCAGCATTATTATGGCAATTGCTGACTAATAAAAGTAGCAAGGATCATTGGAGGCTCTGGGTGGCAGAGAGAGTGTGTATCAGCCCAGCTGTACAACGGGGACTTTGGGGAACCCCACAGGATCAGGATTTGGGGGCCCAGGTTCTATAGTTTCCCAACAAAGTGCCATGTGATCATGGGGAGTAACGCCTCTCTCCAGCTTCTGGCCTCGGTAGCCAGGTCCTGGAGCAGATGGTCCTGGCACTCCAGGCTCTGTTGCTGCTTAAGATCTGCCCTTCATGCCCTCAGCCCTTGCCTGGGAAGTAGCCCCCTCCGCAGAGTCCTCATGCACCTTCATACCTCGTGTGCCCTCGCGCAACAGACTCTATATAGAAAACAAGTCAGACTGTGACAAATGCAGAAATAGATGTGTGAAATTGTTCCAGGAGCAAAGACGAGAGAGAGCTAAAGACTCTGAGGGAAGAGTGGGTGTAGGGTTGGGGGGTAGCTCCAGCATGGAAGGGATGAGTTGGACCTTTAGATGAGTAATATTTCAGCTGGTAGAGAAGAAGAGAAAGAGCCTTTCAGACAGATGGAGTGATGTGAGAAAGGCTGTGAGGCATATCTGAGCCATCACGGGCTCTTGGGGCGGGAGTGGAGCTGAGGCTCCTGGGGGCGGGGAGGGGCTGCAATAACAGGGCTGGAGAAGAGGCCATTGAGGAGGAAAGGCCCTTGGGTGCCATATTCCCTCAGGGCTGTGTCCTGCGGGCAGTGGGGAGGGTGGAGCCATGGAGCACTTGGATCAGCAGACCCTTCGGCAGGGAACAGAAGGAGTCCTAGGGGCTTCCTGGATGCCTGGGAGCTCTCCTGGCTTCCCACAGCTCATGCCAGCCCTGGGGGAGAGCAAGGCTGGATTCAGGGCCACTGCAGGCTCCCGTGGCTTGGGAGCCCTGCAGAGTGAGCAGGTTTGGGAATAGGAGTAAATAGTTAAACGGGAGTCTCTTTGAAATAAATGACTGAATGGGAACATCAAGAGGGTGGCAAGTGAGTTCATCTGGGTCATGGCATTGGAGGAGCTGACTGAGCCTCGAAGCCCCATTCTCCTCTTCCCTCCTAGACATGTGACTGCAGTGCGAAACGCGGAAGCCTGGGAATCAGTCAGAACTGGGTTCAAATCCCGCCTCTGCCACTTACTAGCTATATGACCTTGGACCAGTGACTTAACCTCTACCGGTTACTTCTTTTGTAAAACAAGGATGGTAATATCCACTTTCTGAGACTGGTGTAGAGATTAAATAATAGTGTGTGACATTTATACCAACCACTTATCAAGGCTCGGCACTGATCTTGGTAACTTTCCATGCACCTCCAACTCCTCATCGCACCTTTAGGAAGTAGGTGCTGCTATAAGCTCCTTTGACAGATGAGGACAGCGAAGCACAGAAAGGTTAGGTGACTTCCCCAAAGTCACATAGCCAGTAAGTGGCAGAGCCGGGATTTGAACGTAGGTTGTCTGGCTCTAGGCTTACGCTCGGAACCCACACGTTCTATATGAGATGACATGACCAATTCACATATCACACATGGGACACATACAAAAATGCTGGCTATGACCGTGCTATCTAAATCCTACCAAAAAATATTTGGAAGAGCAATTTCTGGGGAATGAGTACCAGGGGGACCGCCCTGGGCTAGAGGGAGTATGTTTCTCTAATTCTCTTGACCCAAAATGAGATGGAGAAGGCCATGGCCTGTGGACTGTGTACCAGACACTGTATACACTATCCTACTGATCTTCACGACCACTCCTCGAGGTGAGTATTGTCTCTGTTTTATAGGCAAGAACGCTGAGACTCAGAGAATTCAGGCAGGTTGACCACCATCACCTGGCCAGTGGCATAGCTATAAATGGACTCAAGACTTTGACCCCAGACTCCATGCTCCTAGCCAACTGAGCTGCAGGCCTTAGCTATCCATGGATTGAAATAACCATGATCATGGGTCGCCTGGGTGGCTCAGTCAGTAAAGCATCTGGCTCTTGATTTTGGCTCAGGTCATGGTCTTGAGGTCGTGAGATTGAGCCCCACATCAGGCTCACACGCTGGGCATGGAGCCTGCTTGGGATTCTCTAGCTCCTTCTCCCTTCAGCCCTCCCCCTCAAGAAAAAAAAAAAAAATCTTTGAAATGACCATGATCACAAAATCCCCAGGTGATGAGGGGAGTCCTCTGCACTTGGCCCACTAACACCTGGTCCCACGGGGGTGTGGTGGTCTGGTTGCATTTCCTGACTTAGCGAGCATGATGAACAGCTGACTCTGGACTGCCCATACACATTGTGGGAAGGGAAGGGTTAGAAGGTGCAGAGAACACAGCACTCCAGCGTGGGGGGATGAAATCAGCTTAGAGCTTTAAAGGAAAATCAAAAGACAAAAAAACCCCACATCTACCAACAATCCATCCAAGGCCGAAGAGAATGGATCACACCACCTCTGGCCTTCTTGCCCCATGTGTGATGAGGTGCTATGTCCCCAGCAGCACAAAGGGACAGGAGAGTGTGGGCCTTACATCCTGACTTCTCTGAGCCATACTTTCCTTATCTATAAAAGAGACATGATTATTCTCCAAGGGCCTGTTGTGAAGATTGAAGAGGATGGTGCAGGAAAAATGCTTGGTACGGGGCTTGTCACACAGTAAGTGCTCAGCAAATGTTGACTGTGGTCGTCGTCAAGGGAAGGAATAAGTGTAAAGGAGGGAAGGTGAGGAGTTTGGAGGTGTTTAGGGGTGTGGGGGGAAAGAGAGGAAGGAAAACAAGGGGGAGGAGGAGGAGAAGTGGAAGGGCCGGGAGAGAGGAGGAGGACAGGGAGGATGAAGAGGAGGAGGCGGGTAAGGGGACATGCCACCAGCCCGGCTCCCCAGGCACAACCGGCCGTGTGAGCCTGGCCTGGGCTGCTGCCCCACGTGGTCATTAGGACTATTCACATATTCCTCCTGCATCCTGCTGCCGTATCTGCCAGATGTGGCTCTGGATGCCAGTTAGAGCAGGTGTCCCCAGACGTGCCCAGCTGCAAAATGAGGACTCAGAGGTGTTGGGAAGGACACAGAAGACTTGGAGGGATGGCCAAAGGGACAGTGCTGTCAGGAGCCAACCACACCACTGCAGTCACCTGTCCTGGGCCTTCGTCTTCTCATAAATGAGAAGCTAGGAGTCGGCCTGGCATTTTGTGTCAGGTGATGTCTGCAGCTTGTGGCCCTGGCTCCTGCATCTTGTCCTGGGAGGGATGAGTATGACCCTGTCCTTCTGGGTCCTGGGGACTGTCCTGCCATTTTGCAGGATGGCCCTTCTAGTCTCCATGGAAGAATGTTATCAGACAAAGCAATTCTCAAATTAGAATGCGAGCTCTGCCTTAGCATGTTGCCCTTGGTAGATTGGGGCTCAGAGAGAGAGGCAGTGACTTCCCTAAGGAAGAACAGGGAGATTAGCTTAGTTGTGTTTTAGACCTAGGAAGGGGACTCTGAGAGTGGGCACCCAACAGGGACCTAGTTCCTTGGGGAGCAGTGGAGTGAACAGATAAATGTGGTATCTCCAACATCAGGCAAATCTTGGTTCAAATCCTCTCCATCACTGACTCTTCTGTGAACTTAACCAAGTCCCTCACCTCTCTGACCCTCAGTTTCTCCACCTGTGAAATGGGAATAACAATGTGGTAAAGAATCTGAGCTATAGAATCAAACTGCCTAAAGCTGAGTTCTCAGTATTTCCCTGCCATGTGACCTGAGGCAACTTACTCTCTGAGCCTCAGTCTTCTCACCTGGAAATGAGGATGATAAAGGACTCACCTCCTGGGGTGGTTGTGAGGTTAGATGAAGTAATACATATATGGGGCCTGGCACGCAACAAACTATAGCCATTAATTATTAATGATGCTGATGTTGTCAGGAGCATCCCTTGCTGCCTAAAAGGTATTTTAACTGCCTGAGCACTGATGATCTCTCTACCAGCCCTTCATTCCAGCTCAGGGGCCCTGGCCACAGAGTTCTCTGGCACAGAACATTCCCCACCCTCCCACACTGGATGTGCCAGAATAAGAGCTGGTACTGGGGCAGCCCATCAGAGCCATGCAGATTTCTGACTGGGAAAATGCCAAAAAAGCTCTTTCTTGCTGTCACTGCTGAGGCCCAGGATGGGGCCTGGTGGTCAGGGTTAAAGCCAGCTTGGCCTCTGGTGCCAGTAGGCCAGCCAGGCTGAGGCAAAGGGAGGCACTGGCCAACTTGTACCAGGAAGCTGAGGCCAGAGGGACAAAGGGTCAGGGTAGGGTGGGGTTTGGGGTGGGGGAGATGGGGCTGGAATTCCATGCTGAGTCATGAAAGAGTTCACACACAGGCAGGTGCACGAGGAGCCTTAGATGTTCCTGGGGAGGGGCTGGGAGACAGGCCCTATACATAACCCTACTCTCTAACACTTAGGCAATCCCTCTGGGCACTCAGAGACCCCCACCATGTGTAACTGAGTTATTCTTGAATGTCAGCATTGCTCACACTAAGTTATTCTTGAACATCAGCATCATCACACCATCTCTGAGGATCCAACTGAGTGGCCAAGTCCATGTCCCTCATCCCTTTGCCCTCACCTCAACCATGGCCCAGGTGTTTGGAGGCTGGCATCTGCCGCTGTTTGTGGTCCTGAAACACCCCACCAGTGAGAACTGTGCTGGGGACTTCTATGCAGCCTCTCCCAAGTAGTTCTGAACCAGGTGATGATCTTTATTCCCTGTCTTGATAAAAGGTAAGTGGTTTCTTTTACTGATGCATAACCAACAGATTAGTGACTCTAGGCTTAACTATTTATGTAACTGGTTTCATGGTCTCTTGGCAGTTCCATTACATTTACCGCTGCCATTCACCCCTGAATAATTGGGGATTCTACACTCCCCATGGCCTCCTACCCATTCTAAACTCATTCCTTCTGCTCATACTCTTCTAAAAAAATCAGTTAGAGGGGCTCTAGAGCTCACTAGGTTTGTGTCCTCATTTGTCAGGTCGGAACAAGAGGCCAGAGTGGAAAGGACACCAGGACCACAGTGGAAGTTATGACAAACCTGGGTTCAGCATCCAGGTCTCTGAACTCCCCATCTACCTCATTCCCCATTGCCTCCCATGTCTGCTCCCCTGCCAAGGGACAGGGGACCCACAGGCAGCATGGACTCTCCTGCCAGGGCTCTGTCCACATAGAACAAAATACCATTTATTTCCAGCTCACCCCATGCCACTTAGCGTGTTGCTATGTGCTTCTGCATAGCATTTCCCTGAATCTCCCTCCATGAAGAGGTGTGACCACCGTCCCCAGTTTATAGATAAGGAAATGAGCTCAGAGTCATGAAGGGATTTTCCCAAAGATGCAAACCTAGTATGTGACTGAACTGATTCAAACCAGAACTTTGGGGACATTTCTGATCTCTCCCTTGCTGGGACTAACAATAAGACCCTCAGGAAATCTATTTAAAACATTCAACCTGGAGGTTGTATTTTCTCCTATATAGTGGGATAGTCTTTGGCTAGTGCCACACAGTGGGCTAAATCTTTGGCAGGGTCTTGCTCCTTCCTGCCGTTGCTTTGGCTCTGCTATGTGTAATGCCCCTCAGGGTCTAACCCTTGAGTGACTTCCACTCTTGAAGACCTAGGGAAAGCTTGGTCTTCTCCAGACGCTGGGGTCAGAGCAAAGGCCCCTAAAACATGAATGGAGAGTAGGGTGGTACTGGGGGAGAATTATGCAGCAGAGTGAATATTGTAACTGGCTTTTTTTTCAGGGCCTGGGTGTCTGCAGGCCCAGGCACTGGGGCTAATTGTTGCAGGCAATTAATAACTTGGATTGTATTCACTCTGGCTCAGGCTGCTTGTTTCCTTGGAGGAGGCAGGCAAGGCTGGGAAAGGAGCACTAGGTCTGGCTGCTTGCAGAATTCTGGAGGTAGGAGGAGAGGGTTGCCATCTGTCCAGCCTCCCCCAGGCCCTGTCTATCCCAGTCTGGCCCTATCACCTTTCTCCAGACCTTTCTATCTTCTCTTGAATTATTGGCCCCTCTACCCTGTGCCCCCCATAAGCTCACACTCACCTCCTGAACAGAGCTTCAGGGAGAGGGAGGAAAGATGGTGCCTTGGTAGAAGCTCAAGGTTGAACCCAGGGAGGCCTGGGTCCAACCCAACTCTTCCACTAACTTCCTACATGACCTTGAGTCAGAAATTCATTCACCATGAACATGGGCAAGTTTCCTGAGCTCTTTTGCACCCATTATATCAAATGAAGTGCAGTCAACCCTGAAAGTCATGGAAAGAGGGAATGATCATTCTACCCATCTCTATATATAACTATAACAACATGTAACTATATATGTGACTAATTATCAGATGGTTGCCTATAAATCCGTGCTCCACCTCAGCTGAAAAGATCATTGCCGGCATATTATAGGCACAGATCATTATACTCCCATTTTGCAGCCGAGGAAACTGAGTCTCAGAGAAATGAAGTGACTTATCCAAGGTCATAGAGTTAGTAAGAGACTTCTACATCTAGAGTTTTTTTCCAGCACACCCAAGTCCATTTGCCTCTACTCAACGGTTTCCTGGAGAAGTGAGACTAGAAGTTGGGGCCAAGAGCTCCAAAGTCAGTGTGTTAGCAGATTGAAGAGATAATTACTTTTAAATGCAATTATTCTATTCCTTGATGCTGGAACAGTAGAACAACTGTCTTAATCTACCATATTTTTCAGGATAAACAATTCCAACCTTCTCCATATACTCTTCCCCTGAGCTGCTCAACCATCTGCTGAGAGACTTGGTTTGTACGCAGTTCATCTCATCAGGGGTGGGGCAAAGAAGTGAGAAGGGTTATGGTCACCTTCAGCAACACACCTCCAGGCCTTCTCTTGCTCAGCAGGCCATCATCATCATCATCACCACCACCACCACCTAATATTTATTTAGAGCTTGGTTTGTGCCATACACTGTGCTAAATGCTATTTGTGCACTGAGATTTACTCATTTAATAAACTCTTTATAACCACTACTATGAGATAAGTACTTCTCCCACCCCCATTTTATAGACAAAATAACTGAGCTCAGCAAGGTGAAGTGACTTTCCCAAGGTCACACAGCTGGTAAGGGGTGGAACAGAAACATGGCTTTATTGGGAGTGGTGGACTCAGAGATTGGGCTCAGAGGCCCTACTTCAGACATAGTTGGAGAGAAAATGAAAACAGAAATAAAGGGATGGGAACGAAGGACAAAGCAGCCCTTTATAGCTCAAACACCCTACAAAAGAAGCTTTCAATTAGTCCTGAAGACAGAGTATAAGGGAAGCCGCTTATCGGCACCAAGAGGCATTTAAATCAGATCCAGGAAGAACTTCCAGCAGACAGCACTGGAGTGGCAGAGGGGGTGGGGAGGTGGGGGGGTTAGGGGGTAAGGTGAGGGGACGGACTGTGGGGGATGGAGAATCTCAGTCTCTGCCACCTTTCTGTTGGGCAGATCACTGAGGCTTCAGGGAGGTGCCCTGAGGTTGGGCAGGGATCTCTGAGTCCAGCATCCCCAGTCCCCCATAAACACTCGTCCTACAGGCAGAGTGGGGAGTGGAGGGAAGGAAGTCTGAGGATGACGCCCCGCGAGGAGGTTTCTCATGACTTTCCGAGCCCGCACCAGCTATGGCTGCCACCACCAGTTCCACTTTATGGCAGGCATATTTCAAAGGCCCGGTTCCATTTGCATTTTTAAAACTCTGCTGATGGACTGGGAAAATTGTACCCTTTCAGTGTTCTCGGGCACCACACTCCCTACCTCCTCCCCCACTCCGTGGGCCTCTGCTTCTGCATCCTCGGTACCCAGAAATCCCTGGACAAGGGCAGAGCAAGCCCATCTCCCACTGGAGATCATCTGGAGACCCCTGGAGGCAGCAAGGACTTGGAGCAGGGTGTGGCCAAATTGGCCACAGCTGTGGCTAGCTAGATGGCATGAAGCTTGGACCCCCATCCGCTAAAAATAGTTCCCAGGGGAGCGGGGACTGTGTCCCCAGGTGTGGGCCAAGGGTGGCACAGCACCATGGGGGCTCCCCAGTGGCGTTCCCTGTGGATCTGTCAGACTGAGAGCAACAGTGCAGGAGGCTTGGAGAACTTTGAGGAGGGTCCTGGAAGCAGCCATCAAACCAACTGAGAAGAGTAAGCCATTCACCCAGCAAAGAAAACCCTTTGCTCTCAGCTGGGCTTGGGAACACACTTTGTATCTCCCCTACTGCTCCCTTAAAAACCAATCTTTTCTCTGTTCTCCTTCCTCCTACCCTCTCCCATAGCTTCACATTTTCTGGCTTCCTTCTGGGATGTGGCAAGAGAGACCAGAAGTGTGCACCAGGGCGCTAGGTCTGTTCCTTTGTACTCCTATGTCAGATTTGGCCACTGAACTTGGGGGCAGCAACACACATACTGCCCACTTCTCAGGAGAGGCCTTCTGTCTCTGTCTCCCTCCCCTCCCAGCTCAGGGTGGACCCTTGGAGTCAGGAGCTGCTTCCAACCCTAAATGTCTTCAAGGCCAGATGACGCCACTGGGAGTCTCCTAACAGGCTTGGCTAGTCTGGCAACAGCTCCCCTGAGGATCCTGAGCACATGGAGAGTGAGTGCTGGGGCAGGGACACTGGCTCGGGCCATTTGCTTCTGCATAGATGAGCTCTCAAGGCATCCAGGGTCATAAATACCAATGTGTCCAGTTGGCAGTGAGCCAGTGGGTACAGCTCCCAGGGACTGGACACCACAGAGCAGGAATGGTAAGTGAGCCACAGACCAGGAGCTCCACTCAGCACCTTAACATTAGAGGTGCCCTCAACTCAGTTTTCCTCTTTTAAAGCGAAGGGCTGGAGAAACGGGCATGGGTTGAATACCTGTGTGTGGGTATGGGGCTTGGTGTTTCATTTTAGAACTCTCTGGTGTTCTTATCTCTCCCAGAAGCTGGGAACTTGCTGCAGGCTGAGTTGGGTTTCCCCCATCTCTGTCTTCCCTGCTCCTCTCTGCACACACTCTGAAGATGTATGATAAACTGGCTCACCCCTCACACAACAGTGGTGGTGGCCTCCCTTCTTCCTGGCTTTTCTAAGTAAAACCTCTCCATTCTGCAGCTGGGGTGCTGTGGCTACCCGCTTTTGAGGCGACCCCCTCGGCTCTCCCCCAGTGACACCAATGCTGATGCCTTCTGAGCCCTGATGGAGAGAAATGGGCCAGGCACTGGTCTTTGCTGCCCGGCCCCTTCTCCTTGTGGCCTTTCGGACAGGGCTGTCAGGCAGACCACGTGCAAGAGCTGGAGGGATGCCCGGTCCCAGGGGCTGGCATGGCTCTGGGCTCTGGTGCCCGAAAGGTGGATGAAGGAGGGAAGGAGGGACGGCGCCAGGAGCCCGGGTTTGGCAGCTCCCTCTGGAGAAGACCCGGGGATGCCCTCGAGTGTCCAGGCGGCTGGTGATCTGCCAAGGCTGTGCGGACGGGGAGACAGGAGCGTGGGCGGGAGAGACCTGCGGACCCAGGAAACTTGGGGTCGGAGGAGGAGTCACGGCCTGGGCCGTTTGCAGAGGCGTGCATCGACCCCCAGGGGTCGCTACGCCGCTCGCAGCCCCGCCCGCCGGCATTGTGAGCCCGGTTGTACCACCGCTCAGCTCCCGCGGGGGGAGCGGCGGCCACCGCGGCGCCCGGCGGCGGGCTCCAGAGACAGCAGTGAGCGGCGGATCGCAGGCCCTCACCGGCCACTGACGCGAGGCCAGGCGGCGCGCAGGCCGGAGGCACCAGTGGCTGGGGGGCGGCGCAGCTCAAGAGCCTGCCCCGGACACCCCCACAGCCCGTGGTAGGAGCCGGGACCCAAACAAAGGCGGGCGGCGAATAAAAGGCGGCGGCAGAGCGGAGTGCTTGGGTTGTGCGCTGGGGACCAGGAGCAGCATCAGGCTGTGCGCGGTCTTGTTCTCTGGAGCGGAGTGGGGAACCCCGGCCTCCTGCAGCGCCGAAGAGCTTCTCCCTGAGACTTCCGCGAGGGGACAAGTCCTCACGGCGGGGTGGCCGAGCCCCCAGCCCCTCCGGTGTGCCTCCTTCCCGCGCCCGCGGCTCAGCCAGCTCAGCTTGGCAAGCCGAGGTGAGTGCGACGGCCGCTGGGCGCCATCCGGGTCGGGGCTGGGGGATGCATTGCTCAGAGGAAGGGGCAAGCCCTCCGCGCCGCCCCCACCCCGGCCTGCGCGGGGCTGTGTGTGGAGTTCTCTTGCTCTCCGGCCAGCCTTGGGTGCAGGCCTTGGCTTCCCCGGGAAAGCCAGCTGATGGTGGGCAGAGCCCGGAGCTTGTCCCCCGCGGCCGGCCCCCAGCTCCGCACCAACTCCTCCCGGGGCTGGAGCAGCTTCTTCGTTGTGCCTGGGTCAGTTTGATGTCCACAGTTGGCGAGATTTCCGATCTCCGGGGAGGCTTCCGACCTCCAGCCCCCTGCTTGTCCTCGCGGGTGGATGACTGATTCCGTAAAAGTTGAGTGTAGGTCTAAAAGCCGCCCGGGATCCGGCTCTCGGCCCGGCTAGAGCGGAGGGAGGAAAAGGTTAATGACCTCCTCTCCATCCACTCCCCACCTTAGCGCACTCGTGCTTTCGGCCGGACATTTCCCGAGTCCTGGAAAGCAATTAACCTGGCTGCAGGTCCAGTTGGGCGCGCGGGAGCTCTGGGGCAGACTGGGCGGGCGATGGAAGCCGAGCGCGATAGGGTCCCCGGGCCCTGCCGAGAGGCGAGTGAAGGTGGAGGTGGGCTGAGCAGCGGGCAGTGGCGGCGCTAAGCTTGCGGTAAGATCCCTGGTGTGAGTGGCGCGGAGTCCCGTGAGCCAGCCCCGACGCTGGGAGAACTTTTCGCAACTCCCCGGGGAGACCTGCAGCTGGACTGGGAAGGCGCCTCCAAGGAAGACTTGGAGACTTCCTTTCTGAGGCCCCTGTCTGCTCGACAGCTGGCGCCAGGCTCCTGCGGTCCCCCTGAGGCTGGGCGCAGGTGCCCTCCTGTCCACGCCCCGGGTTAGCACCGCGGACAGCGCCGCGAGCCGGCCTTGGAGACCCACAACCCCCGCGCCCGCCCACGGACCCACGGTCCTTGCGCACACTCACTCACACAGACGTACAGGCCACCTGCAAACCATCCCCACACAGACTCATAGTCCACTCATGCAAATATATATCCACTCACAGTCCACACACAGAGGGACGATCCATCCACTCACACGTGGGCAAACTCAGGTCTTCCCACAAGCACTAGCATCTGCGCGGCGTCTTCCTCCAGGTCCTGCTGTCTCCGGACATCTTTCTAAGCCCCAGACTCCAGAGCTCCTCTCTGGGTGCTCGCAGGGATACCCAGTGATTCACAGAGCTGCTCAGGCTCCCCGCACAACACACACATACAGACACACACTTCGTTGGGGTGGGGGGGGGGGGAAAAATTCCCCCCCCCCCCATGCAGACCTGAGCAGGAAGCCCGGCATCTGCCAAATGGAAGGAGGAGGCTATGGCCCAGTGGAAGCTATGGGCAGAAGCCGGGCCTTACAGAATCCGGATTTTAGGCTCAGAATCCATTTTGCTCCGCTCACCACCCCCATGCCTGCTCCCCTTCCTCAGATCCTACTCCAGACAAATCTTCTACAACCAGGGTACACGCCCCTCTTTCTGCATCATTTTTTGTTTGCACTTTCTCTTTATTCCCTGCTCTGTTCTCCCCCATGTATCTCCCCCTCTTTTTTTTTGTCTTTCCCAGTTCTTCCTTCCCAGCTGCCTTCACTCTCTCACCAACTTTTCTTCAGCCTGGGTCTGACCCCAGTCCGTCTTTGCTCCATTCTGGACACAGCTGACCCTTAGGGGGAGCTGACTCCATTCTCCAGGTAGATTTTATGCCTCCACTCCCCTCTCTGTGAAAGTCTGACACCGCCCCCCCTCCCTGCCCATGGCCTCAGCAGCTTCCGGCCCCTCCCTGGGAACATGTCTAGGGCCAGATGCCCCAGAGCCCCAACAGTCTCTCCAAGGGGCCAGGATTCCTCTGTTCTGGAATCACAGTAAGCCCCCACCCCATGGGGATTTTGAAGGATCTGGTACCCATGTTCTGGCTTCCCCTTTGATACCTCTTCTGCTATTGCCCTTAAAATCCAAAACCATGTTGGAAGAGCAAGAGTCCCAGTGTGATGTGGTGGAAAGAGCACTGGAGTGGGAGTAGGGAGACCTGCATTTTAGTCTCAGCTTGGCCACAGTCTCCCAGTGTGTCTTTGGTCAAGTTATTTCCCTTCTCTGAGCCTCAGGCTTCCCATCTTTGCAAGAACAGGGCTGGCTGAAGTGACCTTCAAGGGTCCCTGTTTGGTCCTAATAATGTGGAACATGAACTCACTCTTGAGTGTGGGTGGGATTGAAAATCAGGGTTCTAACCTCAGAGGTTATAGTACCTTTCCCCCCTGCTCAAAGTACCCACCGCTGGTGAATTCATCCTGTCCCCTGAATGAGGGATGTTCAGATAATTTCCTTTATAGGACCAGAGATGTCAAGTAATTTTCTTGAGGTCACATTGCTGAAGTGCATTCTCCATTGAGGCGGACATTGATTCTGCACGAACCACTGGTTCTGCTGGTGGATGCTAGGTGAATGAATGAATGAATGAATGAATAGAAGAGTAGGAACTTCAACCTGGATCTCCTGACCCTCAGAGCCTTAGAATTATGGTTTAAGCCCTTTTCTCTGACAGTTTAAACACATTTCTCTTGTCTCTTCATCTCCCCTTCACTCATTTGGTCATCCAGGCAGATGGAGTTGTCTGAGTTAAGGTCCTTCCTCCCTGAGTTAAGGTCAACTCTGGGCTGGTTGTAAATGACCACAGAGAAGGGACTCACTGAGCACACCTTTAGAGGCCTGCCTGGTGGGTAGGGTCTTGGCAATCAGCCCCAAGTCCCTAAGACCTGGACCGAGTCAGATGTCCATGGGCAGCTGGCCAAGATCTGAGGCCAGGAGGGAAGAGAGTCACTGCTGCCATCTGACTGAGTGGCCACTTCTTACAGCCCCACTAGCTGAGTACTGCAAAACTGCCTTTACAGATGAGCACAGTGAGATGCTGCAAAATGAGGTGGTTTCTGTAAGGGCAGTCTTCCAGGCCACTGTCAGTCATAAAAATAGGCACCCAAAAGTGGTGGTGGTGAAAGCAGTGGTTGATAATAACATTATTGGTGTTGATATTGATTAGCCTCTTTGGTTTTTTTCCCCCTCTTTGAAATTGTTTCCCCACCTGAACCTCTTCTACTCCTCCCCCGCCCACCCAAATATGGAGAGATGGAGGGCTGGACCAGTGTGGCAGGGGTGTCTGATTGTTGGTGGATCCTAGCTGAGAGAAAGCTTGTCATTTTAAATCCTCCTCCCCCTGCCCATCCTCCCCCACCAGAGCATGTCTCCTGCCAGAGGAGCTGGGAGGAGTGTCAAAGTCTGTCAAAACACCCTTCCAAGCTGGGTTCCAAATGCAAAGCCCAGGGAAAATAAATAAAGAGGGCAGTGTCGGCCCGAAATAGAAACATGCACCAACTCACAAATATGCATGTTTTCTGAAAGTCGCATTTCACGGGCAGACAGTGGAGCTCACACTCCAGCTGCTCGACAAAGGCCAGAGGCATGGACACTGCCAGGATAGCCCAGGGAAGGGGGCAGAGCCTCCCCCAGTGAGCCAGCTCCCTGCCTGGCCACGGGGAGACCAGAAGGCCCCTCCTGCTCCTCACCAGCTGGAAGGCACATGGGTGGGAGGACGGCAATTAGCGTGTGTCTGTGTGGTCATCAAAGCTCTTTGGAAATGGGCACCATTCAAGGCTAATGGCCTCAGGTCCCCTGCCTTCCAATGGGAGCAGCAGGCTGGTAATAACAATGCCGATCATGAGGCTGCCATTTGTTGAGTACCTACTAAGTATTTACATATACTATTTCACTCAACCTTGTAGCGACCTCATGGAGTAGGGATCATTATTCCCATTTAATATACAGGAAAACCAAGGTTCAGAGAAGTAAAGAGGCTTGCCCAAGGTCATACACCTAGAAGAGGCCAAATTAGGGACAGATTTTTATGGAATAAACCCAAAGTCCCTATTTTGCCCAGTACTCTGCTTTGTTTCTGGTATTCATCCATCTATCCATTGAATGAATAGCTTTTGTCGAGAAACCATTTACATGATGATTTCCAAAAGAATGTAAATTCCTCTGCTGGCCCCAACAAGGGTGAAGCGTGAAGGGTAATGCTGTGGCCTGAGTTTAGCTCTGGCCATTTCTCAGGGACCAGGGTTGGGTACCTGAGGTTTCTGGGCCAGGGCTGGGACTGGGGGCTTTGCCTTGGCATCCTGGACTCTGTCCCTAACCATGGGAGCCCAAACCTGTCTGCCTGTGGATGGGCTCAGGTGGGAGCCCCTTATGAAGCTTGGACTAGGAAAAATGATTTAACTCTGTGAGATGTCAGGGCTTTAAGAGGCCTCTGCCGATGGGGAAGTGACTTCAGAGAGGGCAAGCTGCGAAGCATCACGCAGCAGTGCATTGGTGACAGACCCTGAATGCCAGGGAGCCAGGCTGGTGAGTGTGTGGGAAGCATCCAAGGGCCCCCAGTGAAGGAGCTGAGCCAATGCAGGTGGTAAATGTAATACTTCCTTTCCAAGGGCAGGGGTGAAATGCAGCTGTCTTTCACTGCATTTCATCCCAAGTCCTCTCCTCTGCACCCTGCACCCCCACCTCAAGCCTGACCCTGCTGACCTGCCCAGGTCCCCACCTATGTATCATCATAAACAGCAACACTAGCAAAAACAGAACTTTTTGTCATGTGCCCGGCACTGCGCTAAATGCTTTACACGCATTAATTGATGTGATCCCTACAACAACCCAGAGGTAGGTGTCCTTACTCCACTTCACAGCTGAAGGGACTGAGGCTAGAGAGGTTGACTCACCTGCCCAAGGTCACACAGCTAGCCAGGAGGTAGGTGGAGCCCACAGAGCCCCCGTTAGCAGGTTTATTCTGGGGGGGTAAGGAAGGGGAAAATCCGGAACTGAAGCCAAGGGGAAGGAGGAGCTGATGGGCAGCAGCAAGCTATTTATATTACACTTCCAGGTCTTGTCACGCTTGCCGGCATTTGTGCCAGGAAGAGCTGTGTCCCTGCCAAAACCTGGAAGGAAGAAGCCTGATTCAGGGTCCTGGGACCATCCCCTGGGGAGCTTTACTGAAGCTTCGGGGCCGGGTATGTTTCTCCCTGAACTCAGGGGAGAACCCACTGGGCAGGCGGAATCCCTGGAGCATGCCCTTGATTCTGGCATCCTGCTTCCTTCCTTTGTTCCTCCCTCTGAGGGAACCGGACTGGGAACCTGGGAAATTCAGAAAAAGCCATCACATGGCAGATCTAGGGTCTTGCTGTATGCAGTAAACTTGACCATTGGAAATGAGGAGGTGGTGGGGACAATGAGAAGGAGTGGCTTGGATTCAGATGCCAGCAGGTGCCATCTAGGTCTCTTATAGGGGATGCTCCTTGGAACCAGGGAGTGATGTCCTGGGAGACAGTGTCCCTGTCCAAGAGTCTTCTCTTAACCCCCCACCTCCATCCCACAAGTGTCTGCCTGGGCAGCCCCATTGTGTGCCAGGCACTGGGTACAGAGGTGGAAAAGCCTGTCTCGTCCTTGTAGGGCTCACCAGAGTCTCCCATCCCCACCCAGCATCTCCTGCCTAGAGCAGACGTGATGATGGATGAAAGCAATGGCTCCTCTAGGTCCCCTACCAGAAGTAGAAGAGGGACCCAGGTGTCCTCTGGGGCTCAGACGACATGATCCAAGCAAGCAGTCATTCCTGGGTCAGGAGAAAAGTTTCCCACGGGTGGTGCCTGCAGCACACTTGGGTGCTCTTCCCAGCTTGATGTCTTGGTGGGAGATGGGGTGTGGTAGAGAAGGCTCATCCCTGCCCAACCATCTGCCCCAGATATCCGACACACATCCTGGCACCTGGACAATACATCGTTTGCCAAACCTTCTTAATAGAGGAGACGTGACTGCCAGCTGGAAGCCACTCCTATTACGGAGGAGAATGTGGTGATCTTCTTGTCTCTGGGGAAGGCAGTTTAGATGGGGCTGAGTTGGGCAAAGGGTTTGCCAAACTGGTGTTCCTGGGATGTTCGGGGAGGAGCATGTGTCCCTCTCCCCCATTCTGGCCTTTGCACTGTCCTGGAGGATATCTCATGTTCTTGGCTGGGAGAGCTCTGCGAGGTGACCACTCCGATGACGAAGATGATGATGATGATGATGATGATGATGATGATTCTAATAACAGCCAACATATTTGGAAAGTTTACTACTTGCCAGGCACTGGGCTTAGAGCTTTATAGATATTACAGCTTCATCTTCATACCTGCCCTATGAGGGCATCACTGTTAGTATTCCATTTGGAGGATCAGCAATGTGAAATGCAGAAAGATGAAGCAGCTTGCTGATGAGCAGTGGAACGTGGGCAGGCTGCCCTCAGGGGCCATAAGCACAGCCACCATATGATGATTGAGGCCTTGCTTTGGCCTTTATATTAACTTGATTTGGGTCTCTAAAGATTGCAACCCAAGTACCTTTGGATCCTTCAGTAATCTGAGAAATTTTTACATATGGGGCTGTGTCCTGGTTGACAGGGCGACATGCATAGAACATTTGCTTCCTGACTGCCAAGCATCCAAACAGATCATGTTTCAGATGCCCAGATGTGTGCAACATCTGGCAGACTGGCAGGACTTGTCTGGCTTTCCTCCAGATGTCTCCCCCTTTCCATTCTGTGTAGACACAGCTGGGACTTGGATCCCTCTGGACATGACCGAATGTGTGAAATCCCTGGTTGAAAAGTATTTGCTGGCTTTAAAGCATCATCTTGTGACTTCCCAACAGCAGGATGTTGGTTTCGGTTCCTTTCTGCCATCCAGGCCTGAGACACATTAGGCTAAGCTAGAGAGAAATCAGGCTTTGGAGAAGTGTCAGCAGCCAGAGGAGAAGACCCTGCCTTCCCTTCTTCAAGCAGAGAAGCTGGAAAGAAGCTGACTGGTGGAGATCATTGCAGGTAGTAGGTGCTGCATGTTCCTTGCAAGGGTTCCTGACTTTCTGACCCGGTCTCCAGAGGCTTTGAGCAGATGGTTCCAGAGTAACAGAGCCAGGAATTTATGATGAACAGGGATGTGTCAGCCAAGAGGCCCTCTTGGGCATGAATGAGCATAAGAATAAATCTGGGTTGGGAAGGTTCATAGAGCCTTCTGGGGAAAAGGAGTTCAAGATAAAGGCGATTTAACAACAAGTCTTTATTTTATATAGCGAGCACCAATGAGTGAATGAATGAATGAATCAGGGAGTGAGTGAATGAATGGGAAGTGGACTTTGACAGCCAGGTCCTGGATTTGATAGAGCCTGACCCCAAGTACTGACAAAGGGAAAGGACCTGTTCTTGTCTGCTGGAATGTCCTTCAGCTCAGGATCAGGGAGAGAGAGTCTGAGTCCTTGAACCTTGCCCTCTCACTGCACACCCCACCCCCACCCATTCTGCTGGACCCTCTGGTCACAGGGCCCCCCTGGCTCTGGCCATGGCAGGGATTGGAACCAGGGGCCTGCAAAGCTGATGGAGGTGGCAACCCCAGCACCCTGAGAAATCTGCAATGCTCTTCACCTTCCCAGCTGCTCCCCGAGCCCTAAACCGCCCGTTTCTTTCTTGTCACACTTCTGTGTCCTGGCCCTTTGGGGACTCCCAATGACAACTGGGAGGTATCTGAAATCTCATTGAGTCCAACTCTCCCATTTGACAAAGGGCAAACTGAAACCCAGGAAGGAAGACTAGCCCGAGATCACAAATAGATAGGAGACAGAGCCCCATTATTGTGGAAGGATTTGGGGAGAGTTCCCACTGACTTAGGATAACACTGCACCATTGAGCAGGGTGGGGATGGGGCAGAGAGGGACTGAGATCCTTGAGCCCAGGTAACTTCACTGGGATCTCTCCTGGCCTCTGGGGCTGGGAGCAGCAGTTAGTTCCTGGGGCCCTGAATCTCCCAAGCCTTTTATGGGAAAGACAGCAGAGTTGAAGAGGGATGATAATTGGAGATCTGCTCTTCATCCCGGGCCCTCTGCTCTGACCGCTCAGCTCCGACCCTCAATTCCTGTCTCTGTAGGCAGCTGCACCTTCACGGAGTATGGGCCAAGGCTAAGAGCCAGTGTCAGACTCCCCACCCTGTCAGGGGCCTCTGTGCTGGCCTCATGTGCACAGAGGTACCAGGTACCCCTCCTAGACTGACCCCTCGACCCCCGACTATAGGCACCTGAGCTATCCATCATCAGTGTAGCCAGGAAGCCCTTCCCCGGAGCCACTGACCTGCGGGCACTGAAGCTGCGTTTCCACCTAGACACCCAAGTTGATAAACTTGCTTGTTAGTCCATGATGCTTCTCTCCTCTCTTCCCTGGAGCCAGAGCTGTGCCTAGACTGCGGCCAGATAACTCTGGGGGCAGACACTGTGAGAGAGACAGAGAGAGACAGGGAGAGAGCAAGGAGGAGCTCACATGTGTGCACACCAGTGGGGGTCAGGAAGGCTGACTCCACATCTCGGAGAGTTTTCAACATGTAAGACTCAAAATCGAATATAGTGAGAAGAGTATCAAGCTTATCAGAAATCTGGTTCAAATAAATCCCTTTACTTCCTTTAGCCTCCGTTTTCTTGTTTGCAAATTAGATATAATTCCTAAGACTTGGAAACCCATATGAAAATGATCTACAAGCTGTTAAGTTGCTGCATGGACACAAGATCATTCAGTCCCCCAGGATGAGAGGGCAGGGCGAGCAGTGGCTCTGGCCTGGGCACTCAAGGGCCCAAGCAGCCTCCAGGATCTCCTTGCTGAGCTCCTTGATGAGCTTTCATCCGGTGCTGGCCTTCTTGGCCCTCTGCAAACCCAGCAGCAGGGGCTGGGGGAGCCCCTAGGGTTCAGAGGGAACATTTGCCCTGAGGTTTCTCCCTTTTTTTCCAGGCAATCAGGCTGGGGTCCAAGCCTTCCTAGAACTCCATCCCAAACCAGTCGTGGTGGCCTCTCTGTGGGTTTGAGCACTTTGCATTATGTGCTTTGTATCTTTCAGCTTCCAGTTTACCCCCAAGCTTGTCTTTTGTGGTGTGGGGCTAAGAAGGGTCTTGCAATGTCCCTGGACCCACAGATGTGGTCTGGGTGTGCTGGGGGGAGGGGAGGGATAGTCTCCAAAGCCGCCCCCAGAGCTAAGACCCGAAAGGCGGCCACCTGCTGTGTCCCAGCAAAGCTGCTGACACTGAGCACACGCGTGTCCCCGGGCCCCCCAGTTACACAACAGCTTCCGAATGGGATGAACGGGAGCCCTCTCCCCATCCGTTGTCTCCCAGTCTTGGGCAGAGACTGAGAAATCAAAGGGGGAGGGCTTGAGAGCATCTCTCCTCAGATGGGGGACCACCGTTCAGGGGTATTAAGTGACTTGCTCTGAGTCACACAGCAGGTCAGTGGCGGGGGCATCCCTACTCCCAGGCCCTGGGGCCGCTTTTACTGCCAAGATGGGCATCCCCTGCTCCTGCCTCCTTCCTTGTCCCTGAGCTTTGAGCTGCGGGGAGAGCTGGCTGGAGCCAGAAATGGTAGGGGAATTGTTCTACATATTTGTTAATCAGGTCTCAGAGAGAGAGAAGGACCCCAAGCTCATCATCCACGAAGGAATCCAATTTGGCTTTTATGGCCATGGCTATTGGTCATATTTTGTGGGGATCTTTTTATTTTTTTTTATTAACCCAGCAGTCCAGTGGGTCGTCCGGGTTCACACTGAAGTCCAGACAGCAGCCAGGACTTGGAACTGGGGGTGGGGAAGAGATGGTGGGAGGGGGACAGGCTGGCCAAGGCATATAGTGAGGGTTTTCAGGAAACTTCTGACCCTTCAGGCAAGGGGTGCCTGGGGGCCTGGCTATATTTTATGGGCTCTGTAAGCGTTACTGGTTTTATTAAGCTTTCATTGCCTTTTCTTTAGAGATGCCAAGGCTGCTTGGCGGGCTCCAGGAGCCAGGACTGATGGGTCTGGGCCGTGAGGCCTGAGTTCTTAGATGACAAGAGGTGGAATGGGGTGGGGGCAAGAGTGGGTCAGTCTGGGTGTAATTCCCCCTGCCATAGAGCACAGAGGCTAAAATGATGGGCTCTGACCTGGCCTGCAGAGGCCCAGACCCCAGCACCCCATCTCTGCCCACTGCCTCGTAGAGCTGAGGCTGGATCAGAGATGACATAAATAAATGAAGTGGCTAGCACTGGGCACATGGCATTGCTTGGTGGATGCAGGGCTCCCTGCCCAAGCCCCTCGCACAGCTTCTGCCAGACAGTAAGCCCTTGGCCCTCTATTTTCTTTCACTGCTCGTTGAAGAGCTGGTTGGCAGATCTGGGTATCCTGTTTGTATCCCTCTCTCTGGACATAAAGTCCTGGCCCAAATGCCATTATTTCTTCCCTCCCCACGGCTGGAGGAAGAGGCGCTTGGAGGAGTGAGCCCTGGCCAGAGATCCGGGAGCCTGAGTCCATCCTCAGGATCAGGAGTGTGGCGAGCCTGCAGAGAGGCAAGTGTGAGCCCCAGGGTGGGGAACACCAACGGCTAGACCACCTGCTGGAAGAAGTCTCTGGGGACTGGGGAGGGTGACCAGGGCAGCAGGGTCTTTCAAAGAAGGATCCTGGACCATCTGCCACAGAATCACCTGGGGAGGTGGTGTGACTAGATTCCTGGGCCTCACCATCCGCCCCCCACCCCCCGCGCCCAGAGTCTGATTGACTGGATCTGGTGTCTGGCCTAGAAGTTTGTGTTTTAACAGGTGCACCTGGTGCCTGACCCATGTTAAAGTCTGAGGGTCTAGGAGGTAGAGAATGAGAGTCGGCTCCAGCCATGAGCAGGGGCCGGATTTGGGGCTCTCCCCATCTCTGAAGCTCATCACCATCATACTAACAGCTGTGACTCAGCAAGCTGGGTGTCACCATTGCCATTGTACAGATGAAGAAACTGAAACCCCAGGCCCCCCGCGGGTGGCAGAGCTAGGGCTCGAGCCCAGGTTTATCCGACTGCAAAATCCACGCTTAGCTCCCCACCGCCACCCCCCAAAATCAGGCCCTGGTGCTCTCAGTACCCCATATCCTTCTTAGCGGTGGGGGGACAAGTTCTGTCCCCCTGAGCCCACTAGAGAGAACACAGAACGGGAGAGGGCAGCAGTGCTCCTGTGACCATTAATACTGGATTCCTCTGGTGCTGGCTGGGACGTTTCCCCAGGTGATATATTGACCAGAGCAAAGCTTGTTTGCCGGGTATGTATTGAGCTGTTGGGCTTACGAGTCAGTGTCCAGTTTCCTCACCAGCTGTCAACCCGGGAGGCCAGCTGTCCTTCTATCCTATCCTATCTAGAGATGCACTCTATCTCCGCAGCTCGCCCTGCTCTGGGAAATGAGGGGCTGGACAGGCTCGCCGCAGAGTCCCTGCTGACTCCCTCTCCCACCCCTCCTGGCTCCCGATAAATAAGCCCAGATTTTCTTTGTGGGAAGTGGTCATGTGCATCCCTCTGAACTTCCTGCCCTCTGCTGGCACATTTAGCTAATGAGGCTGGTGTTTCTTGGGGGGCAGGAGGTCTGAAGGGGCATAGGTGTAGGTGCTTGATTCAGCAACAGCTACAAAGCCAGGTTTCCCAGGGGCTGGGGGCAGGGAGGATGGGGGTGGGAGATTTAGGGTGTTCTTGCTGAGGGAAGGGCTCAGACGCCCTGAGAGCCACCTAACCTCGCCCCTCCCTCTATAGATTTGGAGGGCATTCCCTGGCTCCTTAGCCATTTTCATTTGAGATGCTGGGTAAGACTTGCGGCTTTTTGAGAGAAGACTCTAGGAGACACCTAAGATCTAGCTGCTAGGCTGGAGCTCCCTGCCTCACCTCTACTTTCCCTCTGGGGAAATTGTATTAGAAAGAAACAGAACCAGTAGGATGTAGATGGATGGATGGATAGATAGATAGATAGATAGATAGATAGATAGATAGATAGATAGATA
>NC_058406.1:8225893-8284761 GCF_002201575.2 Neomonachus schauinslandi
ATAGATAGATAGATAGATAGATAGATAGATAGATAGATAGATAGATAAAATAATTGGCTTACATAAGTATGGAGACTAAGAGGTCCCACGGTCTGCAATTGGCAAGCTGGAGACCCAGGAGAGCCAATGGTGGAAATTCCTGCCTGAAATCCAGCAGAGTTGAGACCCAGGAAGAGCCGATGTTTTAGGCTGAGTCTGAGGGCTGGAAAAGACCAATGCTCTAGCTCCAGCAGAAGTTCCCTCTTACTCAGCCTTTTTATTCTCTTCAGGTCTTCAACTGATTGGATGAGGCCCACATTAGGGAAGGCCTTCTGCTTTACTCAGTCTCCACACCCACACACTGGTCCAAGTCTGGACATCCCATGGCCCAGCCACATAAAGTTAACCACCAACCCATGTTCCCATCAAAGGGAAGACCAGGCTTCTGAGACTGGTGGAGACTTCCTTTAAGTCATGCCTTGAGCTGTCATGTACCAGAAGCAGAATTGCTGACACCTGAGTGATTTCCGGCCTTGTGGGGCTCGTGTGGGCTTGCTAAAGAGCTGTAGGTTTCCTCCATGGGTATTAACATCTCAGCTCTCAAGGAACTTAAGGGCTACCTGGAATGGAGAAAAGATCATGGGCTTCAGAATCCGAAGACCTGAGGTTCAAACTCTAGTTTCACCCCTTATTAGCTGTGTGACCCCAAGGAAGTCACTTAACCTCTCTGTTTATTGTGCTGTCACATGGGGAAGCTTGTAATGCCTCCTTTGCAGGGCTGATGTGAGTATGAGAGAGGGTGGATAGAGCACCTGCACATGGTAGACATGCAGCTGATTATTAAACTATGATTATCTTAATGGGTGGCAGTTTCTGCATTGTGCCAGTTGGACTCTTGGCTTCACCCCATCAGTGTGATTCGGCCCCAGTTTCACCACCATGTCTCTAATACTTCTGCAGCCTCCTGAGATGGAGTGCCCCAGTCTCGGAGAAGGGCTTGGGATTCGGGATGGCAGGCACATAGCTGGGGCATCTGGAGGGTGGCAGACTCTCAGAAGATGGGGCATTAGGACTTAGGACATCACTGCCCAGGAGGGACCGCCCTTCTCCTGTCCTCCCTTCTCTGCCTCAGATGAGCTGAATTCACCAAAAGAGCAGACCCAGAATCAGGAAGCAGAGAAGAACACAATGTCCCCGCTCCAGCATCAGGGGAAAATGGGACTGTTCAGCTCGAACGATCTCATTTTGAACTTGCGCCCAAATCTCTCAGCCGGAGGGTAGGAGAATCAAAGACCCCAAGATGTTTCCAAGGACCAGTGTTGCTGCATCAGGGAGACAAAACACCCCGAGACAGGAAGAAAAAGCTGATCAGCTCCTAATTGCTGTTAAATTATATATACATATACGTATTTTAAGTCGAATCTGCATGTCTAATGTGATCTTTTTTATTACATTTTAACAGTCTGGCTGAGGTAAGGGAATGAAGAAGGAAGGTTTCTGTCACCCATCGTGGGGAGGAGGGAAGTTGTAACTAGGGCCGAAGGCAGCCTCTGGTGTGGGGCCACATCCCTGGGAGCCACTCTGCAGGAGAGCAAGGAGGGGGCTGGGGGTGTCTGTGAAGCAACATCGCCTCCCACCAAAGCCCCATTCTGTCCAGGTAGGGGAGTCCACCTAGCTTGGGACTTGAAGAATGCTTCTTTCCCTAGACCTTAAAAATAGCTTCCCCATTTGGCTCTTTGGGTGCACATGCCTGGTTGTTTCCGGGGACTGCCAACACCCCCTCCCCACCCCCCCGCCCAGAATCTGGCGATGGAGCCAACTGAGCCCTCCAAGCCAAGAGTCCCGGCTCTGCCACTCACTCGCTCTCAGAGGTGGCCAGAATTGAACTCTGGGCCTCCCAGGAGCCCATGAGCCAAAGTGGACATACATCCACAAAACAAGCTCTCCTCCCTTCTCTTAAGAGAAGCAAGTGGGGCAGCTGCCTACAAGGAATGGTAGACCCTCGGATCCTGGAAAGGAAGAACCTGGCCTTACCCAATAAGGGTAACATCGCCTCCCACCAAAGCCCCATTCTTACCCAATAAGAACTTGGGTAAGTCCCTTCTCTTCACCGGATCTCAGTTTCCCTAGCTGGAGGATGAAGGAGTTGGACTGGCTGCACTCTGGTGTCCCTTCTGGGCCCAGTGAGCCATGATCTACTCCCTGTTCATTTTAAAAACCCTTCTGTTCATCTCAGGGGAGCAGGAGATTTCCACACTTGCTCACTCATTGGGCATTCTCCAGGTCCTTCTGCTGTCTAGCCAGGGTCTTTCCTGCTGCAACTTGGTCACCCCTCCTCATTTTCTCTCCTTGGTAGACAGAACCCTCCTCCAAGGCTGATTATAGTAACTCCTCAAAGAGTTGAAGGCTGTTAGCAAAATCCCTTCCATGCATATACACACCATTCTATTTTTAAATAACAGTTATTTCTCACTCTAAAAGTAAGGCTGCACCTGATCACTGCAGAAAAATTGGAAATAGACAAGTATAAAAAAGAAAATAAAAATCACCCATAATCCTCCCAGACCGAGATAACCGCTATAAATGGGTTTTTTTTTTTAATGCATATACACGTGGAATTATTTTTTCTGTTATAAAACTGAGATTATGCTTCAAATGTGTCTTTGGGTTGTCCCACACCTGGCCCTTAAAACTGGGCCAGGTTCTTCCCTTCCAGGCCCCGAGGGTCTACCATTCCTTGTAGGCAGCTGCCTCACTCGCTTCTCCCAAGAGAAGGGAGGAGAGCTTGTTTTGTGGATGTATGTCCACTTTGGCTCATGGGCTCCTGGGAGGCCCAGAGTTCAATTCTGGCCACCTCTGAGAGTGTGTGTGTGTGTGTGTGTGTGTGTGACAGAGACAGAGCGGGCGAGGAGCAGAAGCAACCCCCAAGGGCCCACCCTAATGGAAGACCATAAAGGCACAATGGAAGTTGGCGCCGGGCACTGTGGAGCTGTCCTTAGCTCCTTTCCATGGAGCAGCTGGAGCTCCTTGCTAAGCTATCAGTTCCCATCATTTGAGAAAGGAAAATAAATGTGCAGTTTGCTGCGCACCCTGTGGAAGGGCCCGAGGAGGTGGTTGCCCACTGCGGCATCACTGTCAGCCCCCACTTGCCAGCTGGGCCTCCCTGGGTTTGGGGAGGGTCTCTCAGATCTCACCCACCCTTGTTGGCCTGCAGACTAGGACTCCTCTGCAATTTCTACGGATGTCACCGCTAGAAGGACCTGGCTCTTCACCATCCCAATGCCAGATGGGCGAGACAGGGCCCCAAGAAGAGAGGGACATGCCCAAGGCCACACAGAAATTTGGTGGCTGAGCCAGGCCTGCAGCCCTGGTGGCCGACCACCAGTCTGGTGTCATTTCCCACATGGCAGCTTTTCTTTCCAGGGGTGGACTGAGAAGGTGGGCATGTGGGTGGGAGCGCAATAGACAAAGAACTCCTCAAGTTCACTTCTTGCTTGTCTGTTTCATCCTCTTCAAGATCCTCCCCCGCTGCCCCCAGGCAGAAGTAACCATACTCTTGGCCATGTTTATATTGTTTGGTGACCATCCTCTGTCCAGGGGGAAGTCTTATCTAATATCTAAGTCAGATTCTCTAGAGATTCCTTTGCCTTCTTTCATTCAACAATATCTGTTAAGCACGATCACCACCCCCTGCCCCCCACCGAGTACTTTAGGCCACATGGAACCCAGCAGGGAACATAACAGCGAAGTCCCTGATCTCTTGGAGTTCATGTCTACCCAGCTGTGGGGCTCTCACCGGGAGGCAGAATGGCTGTGCCCAATTTTCTGGTCACTTAAATCCAGCAAATGTTGTCTGCAGGGCATGGAGTCACACATGGGGGACAGGGATTCATTGTAATTGTTCCAGTTACTGTTACTATGTCAGCAATCATCCCCAAACTTAGTGATGTATGACAACCAATGCATTATGCTCATGGACTTTCAGGACAGGGTGCAGGAGAGGGTGGCTTAGCTCTCCTCCACAGTACCTGGGTCTCAATTGGGAAGACTTGAAGGCTTGGGTTACTCCTTGACTGGAGGTGTCTTTACCCACGTGTCTGGTGGTTGATGCTGTCAGCAGGAGCTCCTACGTGTGGTTTCTCTGACTGGGCTCGTCTGGACTTCCTCCCAGTGTGGCAGCTGGGTTCCAAGGACAAAGTGTCCCAAGAGAGCCCAGGGGAAGCAGCCTCTCCCATTGTCTCAGAAGTCTCAGAGCACCACTTCTGCTGTGGTCTCAACACCACCACCACCCCCACGCCCCCAGATTCAAGGGGAAGGAATGCAGACATTAATTCTGGACGGGAGAAATCTCAGTCATACCATGAGAAAAGCACAGGAGATAAGAGAGATTGCTGTGATCATCTGTGGCAGATGCAATGGGCCACGTGGGTCTGGCAGGAGTTCGCAGCCTTTGGGGAGAAGCAGAGTATAACAGTACAGTAGTTGTCATTTCCCAGGGACTGTGGTCAGCCTACTGTGTACATCATCCAACCACCTCTGTGAGGAGTACTGTTAGCCCCATTTTGCAGATGGAAAAACCGAGGCTCAGGAAGGCTACCCTGTCTGCCCTAAGTCATACAGCTAGGATCGGCACCCAGGTCTGTCTGCCTCCAAAGCCATAGTCTTTAACATTCTGCCTCGCCTGCCTTGTCCCTAAGTAATTTTTACCCCTGAAGTACGGTGAGAAGCTTAGGCAGGCAGCTGGGGGCTTCAGATCTGGGAAGGCTTCTTGTCAGAGGTGACACTTGAGCAAGACCTTGCAAGATGCCTTAGACTCAGACACCTGGGGAAGGGAGTGGCATTCCTGGTGGAATAGCAGTGGGTTAGAGGATCCCCCAAATCACTCGGGGAGTGCAGCTGTGATCCAGAATCCTGGCCTTGGGATGCCCCCCTACACAAACACATCAACATATTATGAACTGTACACCCCGAAAGGCTGGGGATAGGGTGGATGGACCCCAGAAAAAAGGCACAAGTGGACCCAGTCCCTCCATCATATGCCATTGGCATCCTCCTTCCAAGGCCGGGAGTGGGGCTGAGGCTCCCACCTGCCCCCACCTCCACAGGCTGACTTAGTTCTGCCCCTTGGACTCGGGGTGAGTCTGAGCTACCTCTGGTTCACACTCGGGAGTTTCTGCTGATACAAATTGGGCCCCGGAGCAGATACCATCCCCTTGGCAGGCTTGCTTTAGGGCATGGCAAATGGAAAGTCTGATGATCTCATCATAGAAAGCTTGCATATTACAGGAGCAGTCCTCACCCCTGCCAGGTCTCTCTCCCTTTCAAGCCTTCTGTTTTGCCCTCCTCCTTTCCCACCCACCCTCGCCCCACTCTGTTTCTCTCTCTGTTTCCCTATTTGCATCTCTGTCTGCCCACCCCCACCCAATTCCACTCTCCTCTCTGTCTCCTCTTTCCAACTGTCTCGTCTCTCATCTCTCCCATTTCCTGTCTCCCTGTCTCTGCTCCCCTCCTTCCCCTCACCCTCTCTTCCTCACTTTCTTTGGGCTGTCGGCAGCCCCTTCTCTTCCTGGACAGACCGTCTAATTGAAATGGAGCACTCTAGAGAATGTTAATAGGAAAGGCAGCATTAATTAGCCAGCTCTGGCATAATTAGCTTCCTCTTCTCAATGCCTGGCATCTAACTGGATAATGAGTCTCCCTCCGTCCAAACAGAGGACAGGAGGGACAAGGGGGACAGGCCATGCCCGGGGATGCTGGAAGGCCTCCTGCCTTCGGGCCACCCTGCTGGAGTCCTCAGGCTGCCCAGCCTGCCCTCTCCTGCCAGGGCCTCCTGCTGCTTGTGCCCAAGTCTTGGGGAGACAGATGCCTGGCCCCTGCTCATGCCCAAAGGTTTGACGTTGCTGGAGCTGCATGTTAAGTGGTCTGAGTCTGACAAACAGTGGCTGCAGCTGCAGCGTCCCAAAGAGGGGGTGGGGAGCTATTGAGAGTTCTTGAGGAGAGCCATGACAGGCATCTAGCTCCAGCACAGCCCCATGGACAATGGCTGAGCACATTGCAGCCCCCAGAGGGGAGCAAAGAAATCTGTTTATGTGACAGATAATAACGAATATACTGCACAGACTGCAGCGTGCTTACACCCTTGACCTTCCTTGCAATTGTGTGAGGCAGGAATGGCCACCTCTATTTTATAGACAAAGACTCTGAGGTTCGGAGAGGTTTCCCACCTTGCCAATGTTCACGCTACCAGGACCCAAACTCGGGTCCATCTGATTCCAAAGATCACATTCTTTCCCTCCTACCCTGATACTTCTGCAAGGTACTTCAGAGTTGCTGATTAAATAAAAGTGATTATAGTGGAGTAACACCTCACGTTGGCCTTGAGTTCTAAAATCAGAGCATGGGGGCGCCTGGGTGGCTCAGTCGTTGGGCGTCTGCCTTCCGCTCGGGTCATGTTCCCGGAGTCCTGGGATCGAGCCCCGCATCGGTCTCCCTGCTCCACGAGAGGCCTGCTTCTCCCTCTCCCACTCCCCCTGCTTGTGTTTCCTCTCTCGCTGTGTCTCTGTCATATAAACAGAATCTTTAAAATAAAATAAAATAAAATAAAATCAGAGCGTGAAGCAAAAGTTGGGAAATCGGGCGCAGTCAAAGTTCCCTTCAAAAAGCCCTTAGGTGGGAAGGAATATCTCTTCTGTTTGCAACTGGGCTGTGATTCTCCCTTTTCTGGGACCTTGAGAGCCAAGATCTAGTTGGGGGAGGTGATGGACAAATAACATATTTTTTCTTTCTGTTTTGTGTACGAGTGATTAAATTCAGTTGAGTTAAATGCCTGCTCGATGCAATTCCACTGTAGTATTTGTGGACGGGGTCGATTCCTAGGGCTGGGCAATTGCAGCCACGGGGCACCCTCCTCTCCCTCTCTCCAGCCTGCTGACCCTCTCCCTCTCCTGTAGGCTATGGACTCGGAGGATGACCCTTTGCTGCAGGATGTGTGGCTAGAGGAGGAGCAGGAAGAGGAGGAGGAAGCAACGGGTGAGGCCTTTAGGAGGGCCCAGAAGCCAGGGCCGCAAGCTGGGGAAGGAGGGCAGTGTTGCTGGCGGCATTGGACTTTGCCTTCCCGGCCCCCGGCCTCGGGCTTCTGGAGTACTCTGGGCTGGGCTTTCACAAACCCGTGCTGTGCGGGGCTGGTGCTCTTCCTGGGCTGCAGCATCCCCATGGCCCTGTCAGCCTTCATGTTCCTCTACTACCCGCCGCTGGACATTGACATCTCCTACAACGCCTTTGAGATCCGCAACCACGAGGCCTCCCAGCGCTTTGATGCCCTCGCGCTGGCGCTCAAGTCCCAGTTTGGGTCCTGGGGGCGCAACCGGCGCGACTTGGCCGACTTCACCTCTGAGACGCTCCAACGCCTTATCTCAGAGCAGTTGCAGCAGCTGCATCTGGGCAACCGCTCCCGGCCGGTCAGCAGGCCCCCCCCCAGCTGTCCTTGCGGCCCCAAGGCGTGGCCCAGGCCTATCTCCGGACACTTCCGCCGACCAGAAACCAAAAGCCAATCGGATTGGGCGCCTTCGGCGCGAGGCCCCACCCCCGGCGGATCTGGCAGCCAACCAGAGTGAAGGCCCAATGAACAGGAGGCTGGAGAAGAATGGGCGGTGCCAACCCAGCTCCCCGCCCCCTGCTGTGGCTGCAGCCAATCAGAGCCGAGCCCGCCGAGGTGCCTCACGCTGGGACTACTCGCGCTCGTATGTCAGCTCCAACACCCAGACGCATGCGCACTGGCGCATCGAGCTCATTTTCCTGGCACGCGGCGACGCAGAACGCAACATTTTCACCAGTGAGCGGCTGGTCACAATCCACGAGATTGAGCGCAAGATTATGGACCACCCGGGCTTCCGGGAGTTCTGCTGGAAGCCCCATGAGGTGCTCAAGGACCTTCCACTAGGGTCCTACTCCTACTGCTCCCCACCCAGCTCGCTCATGACCTACTTCTTCCCCACTGAGAGAGGGGGCAAGATCTACTATGATGGCATGGGCCAGGACCTGGCTGACATCCGAGGTGAGCAGACCTGTGTGTGGCTGGGGGTGGGGATCGATGGGGCTTATAAGGGGCAGGGCCTTGATAAGGCTGGGGGTTGGGTCTTCCTGGGGTTGAGACAAGGTACTTTAGAGGGGCATAGGAAACCTGGCCTTGGACTCACACCTGAAGGAGGTTGGGGTGGGACTTGGCTGTGGGTCGGAGTCAGGCTGGAGTTGCTTGCTGGGTGTGACCTGAAGGTGATAGGTCGAAGAGCTGGGAGCAGTGTTGGGTGTGAGATGGGATCCGAGGGAGGCAAGGAAGGAGGTTTGGGCGCACACCTAGGTTGAGGGAAATTGGGAGTTAGAGAAAGCATGGGCTGGGGCTTGGGCTTGAGGTTGGTTAGAGGGAAGCCCAGGTGCGGTGACAGAGGACTGGGCATCTAATCAGGGGAAGATAGGGGAGAGACTGGGGTTGAAGGGAGACCAAGATGGGGTTAGTTCGAGGTAGTTTAGGGATGAGACTTGAAGGGGACTAGAGAATGGTTGCGAGGCTTGGGGGCTTAGGTATGCCTTTTAAGGGACACATAAACAAGGTTCTAGGCAGATGGAGGGGGACTGGAATGGGAAGGTGGAGTTCAAGGATTACAAAGACTGAGCCTTGGAATTAGGTGAAGTTCACATGCAAATAAAATGTGAATTTATTGGGCGCTGCCTGAGCAGGTCTGGGGGCTGCTGCTCTTGGGCAGTGAGTTCTTTAAACCCTCTCTCTGTCCCATTAGGGACAGTTGGAGGCAGCCTGAGGGGGAGTTTCCTACGTCCTTAGAAAGGAGTCAGATGGTGAGGAGGCCAGAGTGACGTTGATGGAGGGCTGGGGGGGAGTTGACACTCTGAGCTCCTTGGGCCCCCACCCCTGCAGGCTCCCTAGAGCTGGCCATGACTCACCCTGAGTTCTACTGGTATGTGGACGAGGGCCTCTCCGCAGAAAACCTCAAGAGCTCCCTCCTGCGCAGCGAGATCCTGTTTGGAGCACCCCTGCCCAACTACTACTCGGTGGACGATCGCTGGGAGGAGCAGCGGGCCAAGTTTCAGAGCTTTGTGGTCACCTACGTGGCCATGCTGGCCAAGCAGTCTACTAGGTAGGAGGTCCAGCTGCACCCAGTGTGTATTTGCCCTTGTGTATACCAGGAAAGGGCTGTGTTAGGGCAAGAAACTATCTTCCAGGTGCTTCTTTCTCCTAAACCCCAGATCACCTGCCCTCAACCTTCTCCCTAGGAGGTCTTTCTTCCTGAATCAGGGGCAGAGCCCAATGCATCCTCCCTGTCACTCGGATAGCTGAAAGACTCCTTTTCTTGATCAGTGCTAGTAGGTAGTGAACATGACAGCTTTGGCGGAGGCAGGAAATCCCACAGTTCTTGCCCCTGGAGGTGTGGGGTATTGCTTTTCTCCTGAGATGGTGCTAAAGGGCTTTCTGAAAAGAGTATTGACCAGGGAGTATTGGCCTCTCTACCTCTACTACCCAGGGACGTAGTTGGCAAGTCACTCTTCTTCTCTAGGCTGCAGTTTCCCTGCTTTTAAAACGGGGATGGTGAGTCCTGATACCCTTCTGGAGGCATTAGGAGGAGATGAGCCAAGAGATGTGAAGGTGCTCTCAGGCAGTGGGTGCTTTGGTTGTCCTCCAAACCTTGGGATATGTGTCTAAGAATACAACTAGGCCCCTCCTCACCCAGAAAGAGCATTAGATAGTTCATCTGTCAGTCCTGATGGACAATAACTGGAATGCCTCTCAGTCCTCTGCCCTGACAGGCCAGCCCCAGACACAGGAGGCATCATTCTGCCTGAAATACCCTTGTTCCCTCCATTACTCATCCATTACATTGAGCAACTACTTTGAGCAACTACTGTGAAAATCAGAGCTAACATTCATGTGGCACAGAGCAGGTAGAAGCCCCTTATACACAACATCTCATTTAATGTTCACACCAACCCAGTGAGGTAGGTGCTATTATGATTATCTCTATTTTACAGTTGAGGAAATCGAGGCACAGCACAATTAAGGAAGTTGTCCAAAATGATAAAGCCATAAGTGGTGGAATGACATTAAAATCCAGGCACCTGGGCTGCTCAGTCAGTTAAGCATCCGACTTTTGATTTCGGCTCAGGTCATGATCTCAGGGTCCTGAGATTGAGCCCCACGTTGGGCTCCACACTGGGTGTGGAGCCTGCTTAAGATTCTCTCCCTCTGCCCCTGCCCACTGTTGCACATGCTCTCTCTCTCTCAAAAAAAAAAAAAAAAATATCCACGCTTTTGAATCTGGACCCCTTACCCTTTGTGCTTTTACGCCAGTCGCTGCACTAGGAGCCTTCTCCCAGCCATGCTTCTTTGCCAAGGAAGCCCTGTTCATCCACTAAGATCCAGCCTGGGCAGTTTCTCCCTAAAGCTGGATCAAAAGCCCACTCTGCCCCCTTCCACCGTGCCCTTCCTTCTCCCTAAAGGAGGCAGGGAAAAACATATGTTGAGTTAGATATATCTGGGGTCGCATACCAGCGACTCCACTTAGTTGTGTGAGTTTCAGTGGGCTCTCTCACCTCTCTGAGCTACAGTTCCGTAGTAGCCCTTGGCAGTCTGTATTTTAGTTGTTTAATTCCTTGTCACTCAGAGGGCAGCCCTTAGATCAGCAGCAGCAGCATCACCTGGGGGCTTGTTATAAATATAGAATCTCAAGGCCTTTCCTTGACCTGAAGGATTCCCAGGTGACTTGTTTGCACATTAAAATTTCAGGAAGTCTAGATTCATTATGTTTCAGTAGAGTGTGAGTTTGTTGAGGCCTGGGATTGTTCCTGGTTCACTTCTATAGGCCTAGCCCCCAGTACAGTGCCAGGAACCCCTTAGGAGGGATTTGTCTTGGGAATGAACGAGTGGATGGGTGGATGGATGAATAAATGGAGATGTTCCTGAGAAAGGTACTTGGTTGGCTGGATTAGGAAGCTGGGAGAGGCTGGCTGCAGGAAGATCTGTAGGGTTTCAGATACCGACAGTTACCTCTGTGTAATATGTTCAGCTGCTGAGTCAAAACCTCTGCCTGAGTAGAAAAGTCTCTCTTCCCCTTCCCATCCCCCTAGAGCTTCATAGGTGTGGTGACAAGCAGAGTCCCTATAGACTTGACTTTAGTATCTTCTTGTGGAATGATCAGATCTTTTTATTATTCTATTATTGGTTACCCAAGAATTGGCAACATGCTCCTTGACTTATTACAGAATAATACACATGATCACTTTTACTACTTCCCTGATAATACTAGAATTTTAGAACATGTTCACTGCGCTTATATCTTGTTGCATGCATTTTAATTCTATATACATTTAAACCCCATAAGACATTTCATTATTACTTTACTGAGTCAGTACTCATTTATATTTACTCGCATATTTACTTTTCCTGTTGCTCTTCATTACTTTCTACAACTTCATGTTTCCCCCTGGAATCGTTTTCTTGATCTGAAGAACTCTCTTTAGTAGTTTTGGTTTGTTTTTTGTTTTTTGTTTTTTTAGCGCAGGTTTGCTGGTGATAAATTGTGTTGCTGGCCTCAAAAACATCTTTATTTTACTTTCATTTCTGAAGCATATTTCTGCTGGTATAGAATTATAAATGGGTAGTTATTTTCTTTTAATACTTTAAAGCTCTCAATCCATTGTCTTCTGACTTCCATCATTTCTGTGGGAAAGTCAGCTGTAAATATTTTGATTGCCCTTTGAAAAATTATCTTTTTTCTCTGGCTGCATTTAAGATTTCTTTTTTGGCTTTGGTTTCACCAAGAGTGGTGAAACTATGATTTATGTTAGTGTAGTTTTCTTTGTATTTGTTCTGCTTGGAATGCACAGAACTTCTTGAATCTGTAGGTTGATAACTGTCATCAGTTTTAGGAGTTTCCTGGCTATTGCCTATTCAAATATTGTTTCTACCTTTTAGGATTCCTTTTTAGGATTCTAATTACACAAATGTTAGACCTTTTCACTGAGTTCCATGTGTTTTCATTGCTCTTTCCAAGATTTTTATTTTTTTTTTCTATGTTCTAGTATATGTTACTTTCTATGTTTCATTTCTTTCTATGTTTTAGATATTCCAGTTCACTGTTATACTCCAGTCTTCTGTTATATCTAATCTGCCAAATAATATCTGTTGAGATTTTAATGTCAATGTTAAGTTTTTCTGTGGAGAATTTCCATTTGATTCTTTGTTATTGATCTAAATCCCTGGTGAAATTCTTTAGTTTTATTTCTTTTGTACATATTATCCTTTCTCTCCTTAAACATATTAATTATCATTATTTTAAAGTCCTTATCAGCTGACTTTCAATATAGGAATAACCTGTGGATTTGTTTCTGTAGTCTATTCTTTCACTTGGTTTTTGGTCATGTGGTCCTGCCTATGAGTATGCCTGGTAATTTTTATTGAGTGATGAACATTGTGTATAAAAAACAAAGAGGTCCAGATGATATTTTTTCCTGCACAGAAAGTTTGTCCTTCTCTCCACTAGGCAGACAGATTTGTGACTGATCACCTTAAGTAGCCAACCATTTTGCTGAGTCAGGGCTGTTTTGCAGCCCTGCAAAGTTTCAGTCTGCCTCTTGTTTGTCCTTGATTCTCTAGAAGTTTCAACTGGGAGCCTGGTGTATTCTGCACAACTCTTTTCCCTGACAGTTACAAACTTTAATATTTGTTTCTCAAAACTATAAAAAGAAAAATAAAACAAAAACTCCATGCCACTTTTTCGGAGGCTTTCTGCTTAGACTTGCAGCCTAATGCTTCATGCAGCTCCACTACCCAGCACAAGTACTGAGGGAGAAACCGACCATATACTCTGCTGGTCTACAAGTTTCTGCCCCAAACTATGCTAATTCATCTGACTCCTAGCCTTGATTTTCAGCCTTCTGCCTGTGTTCAGAATCAGCAGATGCCTCCAGGATGAAAACAGCTGTAGAAGGGCAACTTACCTTTCCTAGGTTCTTCTCTTTCCAGAGTCTTTCTGGAGTTCCTCTACTTCTCATTACTTTAGGAACTCTCTACTGTCATTAAATAGATGACTTCTGAATTTTATCTGACTTTTTGTAGTTCTTGGCAAGAATATTGTCTTCCATGAGCTATTCCTTTATACCTGAGAGTAAAAATTTGGGCCTGTGTCTTTTTATAGCCAGCAACTAAGATAGGACCTAGAACTTCAAAGGCACTCTATAAATGGTATACAAATGAATGAATGAATGAATTAATAAACAGTTGCTTGAACTTTCAGTGTTCTACTCTAATGAAAGATCAATTAACCTATTTAGTTCAACAAAGTAGATAATCCAAAGATCTTTTCTACTTGGCTTTTAAACGTTCCATTTGGTTTTTTAAAACAGCTTTATTGAGATATAATTGACATACAACCAACTGCACATACTTGAAATTTACAGCTTGATTAGTTTTGACACATGTATATACCATAAAACCTTTACCATAATCAGATGGTGAACCTGTCCATCTCCCCCAAAAGTTTCCTCCTGTACCCTGGCTAATCACTGTATCCTGCCCTTTCTTGTCTGTCCACCCCTACCTGAGGCACCACTTTCTGTTTTCTATCACTATATACTGGTTTTCATTTTCTAGAATTTAATATCCATGGCATCATATAGTATGCACTCATTTAGTTGACCTCTTTCAGCCTAATTATTTTAAGTTATATCCATGTTGTTGCAGGTATCGATAGTTTATTATTTTTAGATGCTGAGCAGTAATCCAGTGTATGGAGATGCCACATATTTTTATACAGATATCTAATTGTTCCAGCATATCTGTTGAAAAGATTATCCCTTCAACAAAGATTGCCTTTGCACCTAGGACAAAAATCTATTGTCCATATATATGTGGGTTTATTGCTGGACTCTGTATCTATTTCTTTTTTTGCACACTTAAAAAATACACACACACAGGGCTATTTCAATTTTTTTTTAAAGATTTTATTTATTTATTTGACACAGAGAGAGAAAGCACAAGTAGGCAGAGAGGCAGGCAGAGAGAGAGGGAGAAGCAGGCTCTCCACCAAGCAGGGAGCCAGACGCGGGGCTCGATCCCAGGACCCAGGGATCATGACCTGAGCCGAAGGCAGCCGCCCAACCGACTGAGCCACCCAGGCGCCCCTGCTATTTCAATTTTTTAAAAATTCATTTAAAAAATATGGGGCAATTAACGTTATCTATTTCTTCTTGCATGAGCTTTGGTAGTTTTTGAGTCTTTCATGAAATTTGTCCATTTCATTTAAATTGTCAAATTTGTTGGTATAAAGTGATTCATAATATTCCCTTATTATCTTTTAAATATCTGTAGAAACTAGTGATGTCACCTCTTTCATATGTATCTTCTCTCTTTTTTCATGATCAGTCTGGTTAGAGGCTTGTCAATTTTACTGTTCTTCTCAAAGAACTAGCTTTAGGTTTCTTTGATTTTTTTTTTCTATTGGTTTTGTTTTGTTTTTCATTAACTTCTTCTCTGATCTTCATTATTTCCTTTTGTCTACCTACTTTACATGTAATTTTCTCTTATACTTTTTGAACTAGAAGCTGAGCTCATTAATTTGAAACCTTTCTTCTTTTCCAATATAGGTATTTATTGCTATAAAATTCCCTTTCAGTACTGTTTTAGTACATCCCGCAAATTTTCATATGTTGTGTTTTCATTTTTATTCAATTCAAAATACTTTTTTTTAAGGATTTTATTTATTTGAGACAGAGAGAGAGAACACAGAGTCAGGGGGGGCGGGTAGAAAGAGAGGAAGAACGAGAAGCAGGGAGCCTGACTCGGGGCTTGATCCCGGGACTCTGGGATCATAACTTGAGCCTAAAGGCACTTAACCAACTGAGCCACCCAGGTGCATCTCAAAATACTTTCTGTTTTCTCTTCTGATCTCTTTTTTGGACCCCTGTGTTATTTAAAAGTATATTATTTAGGTTCCAAATATTTGGTAATTTTCCAGATATCATTTTGTAGATGATTTTTAATTTAATTCTTTTGTATGACTTTAGTCCTTTCAAATTTATTGGGTCTTGTTTTATGATCCAGATTGTGGTCTGTCTAGCTAAATGTTCCCTTGTGCCCTTAAGAAGAATACATATTCTGCTATTGCTGGATGGGGTGCTTAATAAATATCAATTAGGTCAAATTGGTTGATTGTGTTGTCTGGATTAATTGAACCCTTTATCATTTTGAAATTGTCTTCTTTATCCCTAGTAATATTCTTTGCTGTGAAGTTTACTTAGTTTGTTATTAATGTAACCATTCCTGCTTTAATTTGAGTTAGCATGGCACATCTTTTTCTATCCTTTTGATTTTAACCTATTTGTGTCTATATTTAAAGTGGGTTTCAGAGGAGCATGGGACTCTTGATCCCAGGGTCGTGAGTTCAAGACCTACATTGGGTGTAGAGACTACTTGAATAAATAAATATCTTCAAAAAAATCATAAAATGCGTTTCTTGTAGGCCACTAGGTTTTGATTTTTTTAAAAGCTAGTCTGACTGTCTCTGCCTTTTAATTGGGGTGTTTAGACAATTATAGGTAATGCAGTTATTAATATGGTTAGGCTTAAGCCTATCTTACTTTATTCTACTTATCATATATTCTTTGTTTCCCTTTTCCTCTCTTTTGCCTTCTTTTAGACTAATTCAGTATTTTTTATTATTATGTTTTATTTCCTTCATTAGCCTTTTAGCCATAACTTTTTATTTATTTTAGTGCTTGGTTTAGGGCTTAAAGTATGCAACCTTAGATTATCACAGCATACCTTCAGATGATGTTATACCACCTTGTGTATAGTGTGAGACCCTTACAGTGGTATACTACCATTTCTTTCTTCCTGGCCTTTATGTTATTGTTGTCATATGTTTTATTTTCATACACATTATAAATACCACACTATATTATTATTTTTGCTTAAATGGTCAATTATAAAGAGACTTAATGAGTAATAAGAAAAATTTATATATTTGTTCATGCCATTACTATTTGCAGTCCTTCTTATTCCTTTGTATAGATCCATGTTTCCATCTGTTATCCTTCTCTTTGTAGGACTTCCTTTAACATTTCTTATAGTGCAGAGGTACTGGAGATGAATTCTTTCTGCTTTTGTGTATTTGAAAAGGTCTTCATTTTGCCTTTGCTTTTGAAATATAGTTTTGCTGGGTATAGAATTCTGGGTCAACTGTTTTCCCAGTAGGTAAAAGGTACTGCTCCGTTGTCCTCTCACTTGCACTGTTTCTGATGAGAAGTCATCCTTATTTTTGTTCTTCAGTGTGTGATGCATCTTTTTCCTCAGGCTGCTTTTATTTACTTTATTTATTTATTTATTTACTTTTAAAGATTTTATTTATTTATTTGACAGAGACAGAGATAGCGAGAGCAGGAACACAAGCAGCGGGAGAGGGAGAGGGAGAAGCAGGCTTCCCCCCAAGGAGGGAGCCCGATGTGGGACTCGATCCCAGGACCCTGGGATCATGACCTGAGCCGAAGGCAGATGCTTAACGACTGAGCCACCCAGGCGCCCAACCTCAGGCTGCTTTTAAAACTTTCTTTTGGTCACTGGTTTTGAGCAATTTGATTATGATGTGCTTTGTTGTTGTTTCATTCATGGTTTTGGGGGGTTTTTGTTGTTGTTGTTGTTTTGTACTTGGAGTTAGTTGCTTGAACTTCTTGAATCAGCAGGTTTATAGTTTCCATCAAGTTTGGGAAAGTTGCACCCTCCTTTAGGGAGCCCAATAGCCCATATATTAGGCTGCACTGGGGCCCAGCAACTCTCAAGGTGGTAAGTCAGGATAACCATAGGACCCATTTTGATTCTCATCTCTCAGGTATTATCATCCTGTGTTATCTCATGTCCAGAGTCTTGCTTTATATATTTTCTCTTTTTTGTTGTTGTTAATTTCATGGGGAGGGTAGATCTAGATTTGATCTTATCACTCCATCATGGCCAGAAGCAGATTTGTATTTTAAAACTCAATGTGACCAGCTGGTTATGTTTTTGTTATTACTGAGAATAGCTTGTGGGACGCCTGGGTGGCTCAGTCGGTTGGGCATCTGCCTTTGGCTCAGGTCATGATCCCAAGGTACTGGGATCAAGTCCCATGTCAGGCTCCTTGCTCAGCGGGGAGCCTGCTTCTCCCTCTGCCTGCTCTGCCTGCCACTCCCCCTGCTTGTGCTCTCTCTCTCTGACAAATAAATAAAATCTTTAAAAAAAAAAAAAAAGAATAGCTTGTGTCACCTGCACACTGAATAGCCATGTAAAACTGCGTATATGGAAGCCAGTTTGAATTTAGGATTTTGCAGCAAATATTGAGAATTGGGAGATGGCGTAGGATTTGACTGTGATTGATTATTATCTGTGTCGAGTATGGCCATACATTTGAATCACCTGGGAGATTTTTTTTTTTTTTAATGTTTTATTTATTTATTCATGAGAGTCAGAGAGAGAGAGAGAGGCAGAGGCAGAGGGAGAAGCAGGCTCCCCGCCTAGCAGGGAGCCCGATGCGGGACTCGATCCCAGGACCCCGGGATCATGACCTGAGCCGAAGGCAGACGCTTAACCATCTGAGCCACCCAGGCGCCCCTCACCTGGGAGATTTTTAAACACTGATGACTCAGCCCCACCCCAGAAATTGTGGTTTAATTTGTCTAGAGTCTGGCCTGGACATCAGGATTTTTGGAAGCCCCCAGGTGACTCAATGTATAGCCAAGGTAAAGAGCCACTGTGGAGGTGGATATCTCCTGGTTCTCCAAGTGTCAACAGCCATCTGCAAACCACTTCTGTCTTTCTTCTCCACCCCTACCAGCAAAGTCCAGGTTCTATACGGGGGGACAGACCTCTTTGATTATGAGGTGCGCAGGACCTTCAACAACGACATGCTCCTGGCCTTCATCAGCAGCAGCTGCATCGCGGCCCTCGTCTACATTCTCACCTCCTGCTCAGGTAGGTCTCCTCAGAAGGCCCAGCAGGAGCCAGCTCCCCTCTCACCACCCCACATGCTCTTGTTCCACCAAAGTCTGCCTTCTCCAGAATTCCAGAAATCATCTTGAATCCGCCATGTCAGAGCTGGTGGGGTGGGATGCTCAGAGGTCACCTTTCAACCCCAGGCAGGGGCACTGTGGTCCAGACACAGCTCGGGCCATACCTGAGGGCCCCCACTCCCGGGACCTCACATGGTTAACCTTGTGCCCTTTGACCATCATTTCCTTGCTAAAAATTTTGTTTTGGGGAGTCTGGAGTATCGGACCCTCCTTTATGGATTATTCTGTAGCCTGTTTTATAGTCCCCAGCTGCCCTTTTGTCCCTCAGTTCGCTGTAACACTGCCACCTTCCCACGTACCCTGGCTGCTTCTTTCTGCGTATACAGTAGGTACTCTCTATTGCCCAAGCGAATGACAGATTAGCCAGAGCTTCAAAAATAGAAAAGACATTCATTCATTCATCCACATAACAAATATTAATTGGGCACTGACTATGTGTCGGATGCTCTGAGGTGCCAGAGATCCAGTGAAGAATATCATAGACACGTTTACTACCCCCATGGAACCTCTAGTCTACTGGGGTGACAGATGTTAAACATATAATAATTCCCTACTAGCAACCGAGGTCAGTTCTATGAAGATGAGGGTCTGTGAACCACCCACTCAGATGGCTCCCTCTGCCACTCTGGCCTCCTGCCTGGCCCCTTCTCTCTGGGCATGAGAACTGTTCAGGGCACACCCAGGGTGGTGAAGGGCACTCTGTGGGGACATGGGGTGTGAGGCAGGATCCAGCTGTGTCCCTGAAGGGTGTGTGTTCTGCTGGGCCCTCCCACTCTATCCCATGTGCCTCTTGCCCTGCCCAGTGTTCCTGTCCTTTTTCGGGATTGCCAGCATTGGCCTCAGCTGCCTGGTGGCACTCTTCTTGTACCATGTGGTCTTTGGTATCCAGTACCTGGGCATCCTCAACGGCGTGGCTGCCTTTGTGATAGTGGGCATCGGTGAGTTGCCTCTGTGGCATGGTGGGAAGGGTGGAAAGGAGGTGAAGATTTGGAATAGGGGCCTCGTTCTGGGGAAGGGGTAGGGCCAGGGAGCATGGAGGGTGGGGCTTGGATTCTTGGTGGGTAGAGCCAAAGTCGGATGGGTCTTTCCAAACTCCAGGCTGAGAAGCAGGACTCCCCTGGAGCCTGACCTCTCAGGGGGCCACTCTGGGTTAGTGTAGGCCCAGCGTGGGTCTGATTCTGGAGATAGCAACATGATCCTGAGCCTGCCCCTGCTGGCCCGGGGCTCCCGCCCACAGGTGTGGACGATGTCTTTGTGTTCATCAACACCTACCGCCAGGCCACCCACCTGGAGGACCCCCAGCTGCGGATGATCCACACCATCCAGACAGCAGGCAAGGCCACGTTCTTCACATCCCTGACCACAGCCGCTGCCTATGCAGCTAATGTTTTCTCCCAGGTGAGAGACTGCCTTTGTCCCTGGCCCAGTCTCCCCCTTCCTCCCGTGGTCCCTGGGCTCTGCTCCTCCCACTCACCCCTTCTCTTGCAGCCACACAGCGTTTGCCTCAAGGCACCTGCCACGTCCCTAGACTCTGTTCTTGCTACTGGTCGTCATTACCAGAACTTAACAAATGGGAAAATCATGAAAATACAAATAGTATTTATTATTAATGCTCATTAATAGTAATCCAACCTCTGCCCTGAAGGGTGTGTGGCAATTCCCAAAGCTCTTCCACGTTTAGTTTTCAAGACATATGACAGAGGTATAATTACATCCCTATTTTCCTAATACTGAAACTGAGGCCCAGAGAGGTAAAGTGACCTCCTCAAGGTCACACAGCTGGTAAGTGGTGAGCCTGACCAAGTCTGCTGACCCCCAGTCCAGAGCTCTTCCCACCCATCAGCCAGCTTCACCCTACATTGTCATCCTTCTCATCGACATCCCTCTCACTGACCCCATGCTCCTTCAGGCCCCTGAGTTGAGCTCGGGAGAAGGATCTGAGTTATCTGAGTTTGGGCCAGGTCCTTGGTGCCAAGAGAACCCGAAAGGCAGTGAGCCCACCCGAGCCTTCGAAACATTTAATGACCTAGGCCAAGTATCCCATCTAGAAACCACTGATGCTTTGGGATTATTTGGGCCTTGGTAGAGAACTGTGTCCAGAAAACAGGCAGAGCTAGGTTCTAGGTCCCCTTTGTGACTGGCCGTGTGACCTTAAGACCTCTGAGCCTCACTCGCCTCCTGTGTGGATTATTCAGGGACTGAAATGAGCTGGTTGTCAAAGTTTTTCACAAACAGCGAAGGCCTGTGTGCTGTTGGTTACAGTTTCCTTCGACTGCCACATCCCTATGCGGGTCCCTGGGACACCCCGGAGCACCCCCCATGGCTCCCCAGCCCCAGGTGCACATGTGAGCACTCTCTCCCTTACCCTCACTCACATGTGGCCTGGTCTAACAGGCTGTCTTCCTCTGACCCCCTAGGCGCTTGGGTAATGACCGTTAGTGAGTGCTTGCTCCGTGCTAGGCATCACCATAGGCAGGGGGCTGCAGTGTGGACCTGAGCCTCTGCCCCAGAGGTGGGACTCTTCCTCCCCTCCTGTGCCCCCTTCCGCCAGCCCTCGCCTTCTGATGTCCTCCTGGCAGCCTGGGCCTCCTCACCGCCCCCTCCCCATTCTGGGAGTGGTCTGGGGTCTTGAGTGCCTTTGGCTACAGAGGTCCAGGCTCCCTGGACTCCGGGCCTGAGCGGCCTCACAGCCCACCTGTACCTCTCCATTGCCAGATCCCGGCCGTCCACGACTTTGGCCTGTTCATGTCCCTTATCGTGTCCTGCTGCTGGCTGGCTGTGCTGTTCACCATGCCGGCCGCCCTGGGCATCTGGAGCCTTTACATGGCACCCCTAGAGAACGCCTGCCGGACCAGGTGAGCGGCTGGCGGGGGGCGGGGGGGGCCGTGTCCTCCTCTCACCAAATGCCCGTAACACGTCCTCCAGGGCCGCTCAGCGCCCCACCCTCTCTTCTAAAAGCTGTGAGATCCTTTATTGAGCACCTTCTGTGTGCCCAGTTCTATACTGGGCACTCCTGCGGGACCGAGGAGGGAGAAGAGAATCCTGCTGGGGAGTTACCATCTGGGAGCATCTACTCCGTGCCAGGAAGTGGGCAAAGTGCTTTTATACAAGACCTTATTCCCCCCCAGGACCCTCGGAGCTGGGTTCCCTTGTTTGGCCCATTTTACTGACGAAAAACAAGGGCTGGGGGAGGGTGGGTGACATTCTCAAGGTCACCTGTTCAGTAGGCAGCAGAGCTGAGATTTAAACCCAGTGGTCTGACCGGCCCCCCCATGCCAGCCACCATGTTAAATGCTTCTCGGGTTTTTGCCTTGGTGGAGTAACCATATTTAGACATAGTGAGCTGTGTGCAGAGTTGGATGGGTCGGCCCACAGGTGCTGCCAGAGGTCAAAGTGTTGGGGTCTCGCGGGCTGGGTGGTTGGGGAAGGGGGGAGGGAGGGTTACCACATGGAGTCAGGCCTGGGTGGCTGGCTGGGCTTGGGTACTAGGAATGACAGGGGCTCTGGGCTTGGGGTGGGGCACACCAGCGCAGGGGACCCTCTCCCTGGGTCATGGTTGCCGTCATCCTTTGTCTTCCCAGAGGAAGAATGGTACCGAGGGTCCGGGGGCGGGGGGTTGGCTGGGGAGATGGCCCCGGAAAGGAATCAGGCAACAGGCTCCTGGGAGTCTATGGTGAATGTCCTCCAGGAAACGTCCACAGCAGTGTGATGCTGGGGCTCATACGGTGGCTGGTACCCTCCCTGTGCACCCGGGGCCCTCGGGGCTCACCCCTCGCCCCCACTCTCCCCACAGCTGCCACCAGAAGTGTGGCCGCAAGAGCTCCCTGCACTTTCCCGGGGACGTGTTCGCCACTCCTGAGCGGCCTGGGGGCAGCCCTGCCCAGGGCCCCATGCCCTACCTGGACGATGACATCCCCTTGCTGAACGTTGAGGAGGAGCCAGGTAAGTTTGGTGCGGGCCTGCCCTGCTGACCCCGGTGAGACCCGGGCCTGCGTCTGCCAGGTAGGTCACCTTTGATGAGATGGTGTGAGGACAGGCTGGTCCTGATGGCCATCGGGGATCCTCATCAAGCACTTGGGCTTCCCTGGAGAGGACAGGGACCAGAGTGGGCTTTGACCTCTGATGAGCCGCTGCTCTGCCCTGGCAGTGTCGCTGGAGCTGGGAGACGTGTCCCTGGTGTCTGTGCCCCCCGAGAGCCTCCAGCCAGCCCCCGAGCGGGGCAGCAGGGGCCAGCTCATTGCCCAGCTGCAGGAGATGCTGCACCACTGGGCCCTGTGGTCCGCTGTCAAGAGCCGCTGGGTGATCGTGGGTAAGTGGGGTCTCCACCCTCTTTCCCCTCTGACTTGCAGCTTTTCCTCAGTGCCCGAGGCATGGGGGACAGACTCCCCAAAGGACGTATCGGCCCTGGGAGCCCAGGCCCTCCTGCACATGACGCTGGTCTGGCGTCTCACTCTCCTGGGCCTTACCCCCTTCCCGTGTAGAATGGAGCTGGTCCCCCATAACTGTTGTTTATGGAGCACCTACTGTGTGCCAGTCATCACACCGGGTGGTAGAGCGCTTAATGCTTGGGCTCTGGAGTCGGACCAGCTTGGCCAGGTTGGAATCCTAATTCTACCATGTACTGGCTGGGTAACCTTGGGTTTGTCGGTTAGTCTGAGCCTCAGTTTCCTATCCTGTTCCTGAGGATAAGAATAGTATCTATCTAATAGGGCAGTCAGAGGGCAAGCCACGGTGCAAGGAATGAACTCAGCCCGGTGTGTGGCATGCAGTAAGTGCTCAATAAATGCTGAGTGCTGTTATGGTTATAGTCACTGACAGTATTTAGAGTTGTTTATAATCGAGTGGACGTGCCAGCTCCTCAGAAACTGTTAGGTGCTCTAAGATGGTGGCTGGTTCTTGTCCAAGAATGCAAGCTTGTCACCTGCCCCCCAGGTGACACGAATAACATCCAACCCCGACCCCCAGAGGACCAATCCCTGACCAGCTTCACCCACAGGCTGGCGTGCTACAACTCTGCCAGCTCCCCGGGGACCCCGTCCCACACTGCTCCCCCATAAAGGGAGCAGCTCTTCCCCAGGGCTGTGAGGACCCCCCCAGGCCCTGGCCCCCGGCCCTGCCTAGTGTGCCTCCTTTCTTGGCAGGGCTCTTTGTCTCCGTCCTCATCCTGTCCCTGGTCTTTGCCAGCCGGCTCCGCCCCGCCAGCCGGGCCCCTCTGCTCTTCCGGCCCGATACCAACATCCAGGTGCTGCTGGACCTCAAGTACAACCTGAGCGCTGAGGGCATATCCTGCATCACCTGCTCAGGTAAGAGTTCAGTCCGGTGTCCCCTGTGGCTCCCTGCTCTCTTCGGAGTTCAGGTCTCAAAGACTGTTGGCCTGCGAGATGCAAGGTCCAGGTCACTGTGCGACCTCAGCAAATCACTCCACATCTGAGCCTGAGTGTTTCCCCATTTCCTGAAACCAGTATTTCCCGGATGCTGGGGAAACTCTAGTGGGCAGGACAGGCTTCCCGAGCTCAGGGAGTTCATTTGCTTGCTAGGGGCCAACATTGGAATAGTAGATCTGTGCTGTGATGGAGGAAGAACGGGGAGCCTGGGGAGCTCAGCATCATGGAAGGCTTCCTGAAAGAGGCAGTGTCTAAGCTGAGACTCAAAGAAAGGGAAGGAGTGAGCCAGGCTGAGAGAGAGAGAGAGAGAGAGAGAGAAGAGAAGAGAAGAGGTCTAGGCAGAGGGAAGCACCAGAGGTGGGCAAAACCAGGGCCAAGTTTGAGAGAGTCGGTCTCAGGAGCTAAGGCTAGCCAGGTATGCTGGGCCAGGGACTGGAGGACTGGAGTGAGGAGTCTGCATTTAATTCTAATTGGCAGGGGGGCTACTGGAGGATTTTAGGCAGAGAAGGGCCATGACTGATTCTCCCAGGTGCTGTGTGGAGGTAGATGGGAGGGACAGGGTAGAAGCTGTCTGGGAGACCAGGTAGGAGGCTGGTGCCTTCATCTGAGCATAAGACAGTGGGCCTGGGCCAGCGTGCTTATGGTGGCAGTGGAGTCAAGAGGTTTTTAAGAGGTGAAATCCATAGGATTTGGTGATGGGGAGTGAGTGTCAGGGATGAGCAAGGAGGTGAGTTGAAGATGTCTCCTTGCTTTAGAGGTAGTCTGATCCAGGCCCTGATTTTACAGAGGGAAGCCTGAGGTCAGGGTTGGGGCCAGGGGAGGTTGGCGCAAGGTCATACAGCTTTGCCAGGTCAGTTAGAGAAGCTTCTAGGAGCTTCCAGCTTCTAGGAGAAGATCCGCTGACTGCTGTAATTGCCTTCATTTAATTAGGGCAGTGTTCACATTAACCTGGCCTTCCCCTTGGTAATGGCATTAGCCAAATGCATGATAATCGACTGCAGCTCAGAGAGGTGCCCAAAGAGCCCCTCCTAAATTGGATCTGGCCCCGGCCGCATCCCTGGCTCCTCTCTCTCTCGCCCGCGCCTACACATTAAATTCCCTTACCACTGCTGCTATGGGGCCAACTGTGAGTCAAAAAGCCACTCCTCGTTCCTAGATGGACAAAACCCAGGATGGTGCCGAAGCTCCTGGAATTGTCCGGAGAAGGGCCAGGACACTAGCCCAAGTCCAGCCTCTGCCCCTTGCCCCTCTTAGCTCCCTGAACTGCTCTTAGGGAGACCTGTTGGGGTTGCAGCAGAAAGGGCTTTCGGGGCCGCCAAGACTGGATCCAAATGAGGCTCTGCCTCTCACTTCCTCTGCGGGTCACAGAACCTCCCCGAACCTCTCTGCTTTCTCCTCTGTCATATGGGGTTAATGATAATGACCTCTGAGAATTATCGTGAAGATTTTATCTTTGAAGGTGTAAAATTTCTCTCATGAAACAACAACAAAAGAAAACAGAAAATCCATCCCCAGTGGTTGAGGCAAAACAGGACAGTCTCTTGTCATCTCTGCTGGTTGATGATGTGCCATTTCCAATTGTTCCCACTCGAGTATTTATCACGAGCTAAATGCATGAGATGCAGCATCCCGTTTGGTCCTTCCGCCACCCTCTGGGGGTTCGGAGTCACCCCATTTGACAGAGGAGGTACTTGAGGCATGGCGAGGACAAGGAGGGAAAGCGTCAGAGTGTCTTCCTTTGGATGGAGCTGACAGGTGCCTTCCTTTTGCCTTCAGATTCCTGCAAATTCAGTATTTGGCATTTTTTTCAGTTCCATACAGTTTCTTTCAGACCCCTGTCACTCCTCCCCCAAGCTGAGGGCCCCAAGGCCTGTGTCCCTAGGGTGGCCATCTCTCTCCCATCTCTGCCCTCCCCTGCCGGGCTCAGCCAGGGAAGCCCTCCTAATGAGGCACGGGGGTAGGTCTGTTCCAGGAGAAGCCCCACAGCCTGCAGAACAACATCCGGACATCCCTGGAGAAGAAGAAGCGGGGCTCGGGGGTCCCCTGGGCCAGCCGACCTGAGGCCACCCCACAGGGTTAGTGGGGAGTGTGGTCTGGCTGGGGGGGAGGGCCTCGGGAGATCCTGCCTAGTACTAGGATGTTCCTATGAGAACAAGAGTCTGTGTTCTTGGAGTCACTGACGAGGGGTTGGGTTGGGGGGTGAACTTGGGGCCCTTGCCCACTATCCAACTAGCTCTCCTCAGTCAGAACAGTAGGCATCCCCTCCTGCCACCACCCCAGCCAGGTGGGGTGCCGATTGTGTGGTGCCCCACACAACCTGTTGTGTGTGTGTCTGGGGGAGGGCAGGGGCATCCTGAGCCCCGGAGGCTGGCTTATCCCTGTCCGGGTCTCCATCAGAGGTGGGATGCTGGGACACGTGTGGGAATTAGCCCCCCTATGGGGCAGTTCTGTGTGTCCTTGTCACCCCATGGCTGTTGTCACCCTCCGTGCCCGCTGTTGTCATTCGCAGCCCCGGCCCCACCATTTACCCCGCCCCCCCATCACGGGCAGCACCGCCACTACCCTAATCTTCACCATGACTTGGGGTCAATCCATCCACCTACACTGCCACCCCATCCTGGTGACCACTGCCACCTCCCGCTTCATCCGTGCCACCACCCCATCCCCACACCCACCACCAGCACCCCCCATCATGGCCATTGGCTTGCCCACCACCAGCACCCCCCATCATGACCATCAGCTCGCCCACCACCAGCACCCCCCATCACGGCCATCGGCTCGCCCACCACCAGCAACCCCCATCACGGCCATCGGCTCGCCCACCACCAGCAGCCCTCATCATGGCCATCAGCTCGGTCTAATAGAGAGGAACAGTGCCAGCATTTAGAGAGGAGCCCAAGTTAGGGCTCAGCTCCTCAGTCCACAGAACAGAGAGTGGGCTGCCCCAGGTCAGGGAAAGCTAGGGAAGGGGACTGTCCACCCCTCCTCCATCCTTCATTTGTCTCCCAGACTCCCCAGGCACCGTGTATGTATCCAAGGTGAAGAGTAAAGGCCACCCGGCTGTGTACAGGTTCTCCCTCAACGCCAGCCTACCCGCCCCTTGGCAGATCGTGTCCCCCGGGGACGGGGAGGTACCTTCCTTCCAGGTGAGCCTGGGCTGCCGTGACCTGAACTGCCAGTACCAGGGAGGGGGCCCTCAGAGCCGCGTCAGGAGGGGGAGGCAGGGTCTCTGAGGGAGACGGGGACCCTCTCCCAGCCAGGTCTGTGGCACCTACAGAGTGGTGACAGCATGGGCTTCCAAGTCAGCCAGACCTGGGTTCGAGTCCTGGCTCTGCCATTTATAATCTGTGTGTCTTTGGGCAGATTGCTTAATCCCTCTGAGCCTCAGTCTCCTCATCTGTGAAATGGGGTGTGTAAAGTCCAGCCAGGGTAGGAGGTACGTGAGGTAACATAGCATATAGGACACAGGAAGTGCTCAGTAGGCGGTGGTTATGTGATTGTTCTCAGCAGCTGCTCCAGCCTCTGAGGGCCACCCCAGGCCTCCAGGGTCTCCCTCTCAGGAATCATCTGTGTTTTTTTGACAAGTTACACCCTGTGTCAACTCATTTGTTCAGGGTTTATATTTCCATCTGAATGGTGAGGTGTCTGAGGCATTTCCTGACTCTGAGCCTTTGCAATGCTGTTCCCACTACCTAGAAAGCTTTTCTTCCAGTGGAATGCACAGCAGGCCCCTCACTGACACCTCAGCATGAATGTCATCCCCTCAGAGAGCCCTGCGCTGGTCCACTTCTCGTCTGCCCTCCTCCTCCCCTGCCCATTTATCCTGTGTCTTATCATCCTATTACATTCATAGCCCTTAAAAGACCGTAAAGCCATTGTGACTGGCAGCTCCACGGGGGCAGGGACCAAGCCCATCTTGCTTGCTGCCGTACGCTCAGAGCCCAGCTCAGGCCCTGGGTAGAGTAGATGCCCCGCTGGAGGAAGGACTGAGGCTCAGCCAGGGAGGGAAGGATTTGCTCCATCTTCAGACTCGAACCCAGGCCTCCTGAGCCTCTGCCCAGGGCTCTGCCCCCCCATGGTGGGGGGGCTTGAACAGGGTGGGGGACCTGCCTTGGAGGGAGGGGCCGGAGCCTGAGGCCGGGCCCAGGCCGAGGCAGCCCCCCGGAGTCACCTGTCTTGTCTCTGTCGATCCACTGCTTAGGTGTATAGAGCGCCTTTGGGTAACTTCACCAAGAAGCTGACCGCTTGTATGTCTACAGTAGGGCTGCTCCAGCCGGCGAGCCCCTCCCGCAAGTGGATGGTGACAACCTTGGCCTGTGACGCCAAGCGGGGCTGGAAGTTTGACTTCAGCTTCTACGCGGCCGCCAACGAGCTGCAGCACACGCGGTAACGGCCTCGCAGATAAGCCCCTTTCCCCCAGCTGGAGCCCTCTCCCCCGGGAGATGTCAGCAGGCACCTTTAGGAAGCCCCCGTCCACATGCACACATGTATTCGGAGAGTTCTCAGCCCAGGACTGGGGAGTGGGGGATGCCGGCGCAGAGGACTGGCCGGTGACAAGCTCCCCCCCCCCCCCCGCCCCCCTGCCTGGCGCTGGTGCCGCCGCCCCTCCCCCGCACGCCCAGCAGGCGCCGTCTCGGGCCTTTTGCACTTGCTGCTCCCTCTGCCTAGAATGCTATTCCCGAGCGCCTCAGGTGTGATGGCTTCTCTCCGGGATTCAGGCGTCCACTCCGATGGCCCCTCTTGGGAGAAGCTGTCCCTGACTGGAACTCCCTCCCCATCCCGAAGAACCATGCCTGGTCCCTCGCCATGCGCTACACCTGCTCCCTTTCCGGCCCCCATCGCCACCTGGGATCACTGTGACCCGTGGTTTATAACCTGTCGTTCCTCGGGAGCATCGTGCGGTGGGCACGCTGACCGTTTCCCCCGCTGTGTCCCTCTCGCCTAGCGCAGGGCCTGGCGCCCAGGGGGTGCTCAGTGAACACTTGCCGAATGAGTGGATGTGCACGCTCTGTACCTCCTATCCAAGGCACTGTTCACTCTCTCTATATAATTAATTCTGCAAATGTTTTAATTAACGCCACCCCCTCCCCCGCCCCGCCAGACCGTAAGGAGACAGGACAGAGACTGTCTGTTGTACTTAGCGACTGCATACTCGGGCCCTGCCTGGTGCCTGGCATGTAATAAGTGCCCCAAAATACTTAACAGGTGACAACACTCTGTTCCCAAGGGGGGTGGGGGGGCTCCGAGCAGCTGGGGACACCCATGTTCTGACCAGGGCCCCACATTCATGTATCCATTGAGGCTGTATTTCGTTGTTCATTGAACAAACATGGGGCGCCGACTAGGTGCCGGCACCCCTCTGGTGCTGGGGATACGGTGGTAAATAAGACAGATGTGGCTCCTGCCCTTAAGCTGGCTAGCGGGAGACAACAGCTAACAAGTCAGCCGCAGTGTCGTTAGAAATGATGGCATGTGCTCTGCTCTGGAAGGGGGAGAGGTGCTGGGCCTAGAGAGCGACAGTACGGGCCTTGCGCTGGTGACATGCGGGGCTCTGACTCTGACAGAGCCTGACCTCGGGGTGCTGGGCACCCATAGAGGCTGGACGTCACTTGGGACAGAGGGCATGGCGTGGAGGTGGGGGCAGGTGACCAAGATGGGCTCACTGGGCCCTTCCAGCCCAGGGTACCTTGGCTTAGGGGGTGGGGTTCCCTCTGCCCATCCTCCCCTGAGCCCAGGGCTGGGCTTGCTCTGCACATACACAATAGCAACCGGGATCAGGCTGCCTGGATGAGCTTAGAACATTCTAGAAAGAACCTTGAGCTATGTCAGGTCCAGTGGTGAACAGGCTAACCATGGAACCCTTGCTTCACACAGAATCTTGAGGCTCAGTAACTATTCAGCTTAAGGTGGGGGTGCTTCTGAGTAGGGAACCGCAAGGCTGGCCTGGGGCCCCCCCTGTGAACTCTTGCACCCCCTGGAGGACAGTTTGGAAACTCCTGGTCTCCATCCCTCATGCCCCAGGTGGGGAGACACACACAGAACAGGAGGCTGTTGAGCAGGCCACGTGGTGCGTCCTGGCAGTGGGGAGACCAGAAGTGACCTCCACACCCCAGCCCCCAAACTGAGACTAAATCCTTGTGCTGGGGGGGCCCCCGAGTCCGCCCCTGCCCTCTTCCAGTCCTGGTAACCAGCCACACGTGGCTATGCTTGCCTCACCTCCCAGACTCCTCCTGGCCTTCCCAGCCTCAGCCGGGCTCCTTTGCCTCCACAGGAAAGTGTACTTTGCTCAGTCCCACAAGCCCCCTTTCCACGGGCGTGTGTGTGCAGCCCCTCCTGGCTGCCTGCTTAGCTCCAGCCCCGACGGCCCAACCAAAGGCTTCTTCTATGTGCCCAGTGAGAAAGGTACATGCGGGGAGGCTGCAGTGGGGCCTTGGGAGGCTGGGTCCCGCCTTCCCATACAGATGTGACTCCCTCTGCAGTGCCCAAGGCCCGCCTCTCGGCCACCTTCGGCTTCAACCCCTGTGTGAACACGGGCTGCGGGAAGCCAGCCGTGCGGCCGCTGGTGGATACAGGGGCCATGGTCTTCGTGGTCTTTGGCATTATTGGCATCAACCGCACGCGGCAGGTGGACAACCATGTCATCGGAGACCCGGTACGTGGGCCCACTTTGGGCAGATGTCAAAGGGCCGGACCGCACCAGATCTGCAAACAAGTACCAGCCCAGATGGCCACTGGCCCAGCTCCCCGCACGCCCTCTTGTTCCTCTGACTGCTCACGAGGCCCAGACAGGACCACCACAGGCCCTCGAGGGCACTGTTTCTCTTGAGTGATCAGGGTTGAGCTCTTAGAATCACCCAGGAATCTAGGTACATTGTGGGCCTGAGCTGGTTGCCCTTCACCATGAGGGGCTAGAATGGAGCTAAGGGAGATACAAGCGTGTAAACTCTGCCCCACCCCCCCACCGTCCTCTTCCTGCAGGAGGCCCCTCCCTGCACCCACAGCCCCTGCTGCATGCCTGACTGCGGGGCCCTCCCCTCTGTGTGGGCTCCGCCCCCTGTAGGTGCTTGTGCCCTGTGCTGGGTTCTTGGGTGTTGGAAGGGAGAGAAATTGTTGGAGCCATGGCTAGGTCTGTCTGGCACAGAATGGGTGCTGAGCATGTGGTGAGAAGGACCGTGGGTGTGGTAGGGTCAGAGCTCCTGCCTTGAGAAGTCAGTCCGGCTGGCTATACAGGGTTTCAGACCCAAAGTAGTTCAGGAGCCAGGATAGTCAGAGATCTGTGGGATCAGTCCCGACAGCGAGTCCCCCCGGTGTTCAGAGGAGGGTCGGAGGCGGGGAGGACACACAGCAGTTGAGGCAGGACGGAGATTTGGCTGTGCGGAGCGGGGAGAGACAGCAGGAAGCCCAGGTGAGAGCGTGTGAGCGACACAGCAGGCTCGGGCAGGGCCTCAGGCGACCATGCAGAGGCTCCAGCCTGATGTCTGTGCAGGTGGTGGGGAGCTGTGGAGGTTCTTCCCCCAGGGCGGGGCTCAGGGCTGAGTTCCCAACTCACTGAGCGGCCCACGCCCACTTGTGTCTCCTTGGGAAAGGGCAGTGTCGTCTATGACAGCAGCTTTGATCTCTTCAAAGACATTGGGCACCTGTGTCACCTCTGCAAGACCATCGCGGGGAACTCGGAGCTGGTGAAGCCGGGCGGGGCCCAGTGCCTGCCCTCAGGTGCGCGGGAGAGCCGTTTGTCAGAGGGAGGCCACATCGGGGAGGCCGTGCTGGTGCTCCCAGGGCGGGCAGCCACGAGGACGCCCGTGCCTGGCATGAGTCCTGCACGGCCGCGTCTGAGCTCGAGTTTGTGTCCGCACTGGGGCGAGGGCGCGTGAGTCTTCTAGAGCCGTCTCGTGCGCGGACACGGATTGGTGCAGAGGTGCGCGTGTGTGGGGATGTGTGCAGTACGTGGGCACACCTGCCGGAGCGTGCCAGGCTGGACACAGATAAACACGGCTGAGGTCATGCCAGGGCTCTGCTGAGGGCGCCCCAGGGTGTGCTTTTCTACCCCAGTGGCAAATGACTGTTGTAGGTTACCTCACGGCCCTCTGTCACTGGTGGCAGACACGTTTTAAGGCTGGGAGGTTGGGGGCAGGGCTGTGGCCCTGCCACACGCTCACCCGGGGGGGTGAGTACACATGCCCAGGTGGGATGGGGGGAAGGGGCGCTCTCCAGGTCCCCAGCCCGACCACCTGTCTCCCCTTCTCCCTGCAGGCTACAGCACCTCCTCCTTCCTGCAGATGCTGCATCCGGAATGCAAGGAGCTGCCTGAGCCCAACCTGCTCCCTGGGCAGCTATCACATGGGGCGCTGGGTGTCAAGGAGGGCCGAGTGCAGTGGATCTCCATGGCCTTTGAGTCGGTGAGCTCCCAGCGGCCTCGCCTCACAGTGTGGCCAGATCAGAGGGGCGGCTCTTCAGAGAGGGGGATACTGTGGCCCAAAGAGGTGAAATTACTACCCCCCCACCAGGTCACATGGTTATGAGTGTCGACATCAAGTGTTAAACCTGGCATCTGACCACAGGGCGCTGCCCTTTCCACCATGTAGGCTGTTCCCACCGGCCCAGGCTCTGTGTTGGTTTGTCGCCTCTGGGGTGAGGAGCCAGTGGGGCTGGAGGCTGGCGGAAGTCCCGGACGCTCCCCTCTGCTGCTCTGGGGTGTCGGGTTCTGGGCCACAGACCCAGGCGCTGGGCCTCCCCCAGGAGAGCTTGGAAGCCAGGGGACCAGCCATCCCCACACCTCACTACTTCCTCTCTCATCCTGACCCTCCCTGGACCCCGCCCAAGGAGGGAGGCCCGCGTGCAAGTGCGCTCACACACGCACACGCGCACACGCAAGCACACCTGTCCTGGGCCTCTGCGGGCCCTGTGGCTGTGACACAGGGCTGTGTACCGAGCCCGCTGCAGCCGCCCGTGTGCTGAGACCCAGGGTCCAGTCCCAGCTCTGATCCTGGTGCGCACTGTGTCTCCTTGAGCCAGTCACGGCTCCCCGCCGGCCTCGGGTGCCTCCTCTGAAGATCCCTGCCCTCTGTGTGGCAGTCCCGGGAAGCAGCAGGGCCATCACGTAGAAACGTGGGGGATGAAAACCAGTCCTCGTTCTCTGGCCCCCGGACCTGCTTTCCTTCCCACACCTGCCACTCGCCACAGAAGCAGCCACCCCAAGTCAGGAGGCCCCAGAGCCCCTCCCAGTCCTCCTCCAAGGGAGCCCCAGGCCAATGTAGACACCAATTCAAAGCCCCGGGCCGTTTGTTTTTTTTAGTTGTGGTAAAATATGCATCGTAAAATCGACCATCTTAGCCATTTTTGAAGCACTGTTCAGTAACACTAAGCGTATTTACATTGTTATGCAACCAGCACCACCATCCACCTCCAGAATTCTGTCCCGTGAAGCTCGAACTCCCTTCCGCCCCTCCCCCAGCCCTCGCACCCACTGTTCCACTTCGTGTCTCTGGGAACGTGGCTATTCCGGGCCCCTGAGGTAACTGGAATCTACAACACTGGTCTTTTTGTGTCTGGCTCATTTCATTCAGCATAATGGTCCCCAAATTCACACATGCTCTGGCCTGTGTCAGAATCCCCTCCCTTTCAAAGGCTGAGGCCCTAGATGGTTTGAGAGAGGACGGAATCCCCTCTCGGGCTTGTCCACACCACAGGGTGTCACTTCCAAGCTGACCCCACCAACACTCAGACACACACGTGCGCACAGACACGCCGTGAGCTGGTCTGTGCGCAGGGAGAGCGTGTGTGTGAAGGTCCCGGAGCAGGGTGAGTGCCTGTGTCCCCCGCTGAGCGGCTCCGAGGAGCTGGGGGCTGGAGACGGGCGGGTTGCTGGGCTGTGACAACAGCTCTGATGGGGAGACACCGAGGCCTGCCAGAGCCCAGCAGAGGCCCGTCTCAGGTCTTCCGGGAAGGTTTCCTGGAGGAGACAGAAGCCTTGAAGGGTGATGGGACCTTGCTGTGCGGGCAGAGGGAACAGTGTGTGCACAGGCTGGGACGCAGAGCATGGGGGCTCCGGGAGCTGCTGCTGGTTCTGTTGGAAAGGGATGGGGTCTTTGGTGGCATCAGAACCTGCTGCCCTTGTAAGGCTGACATGGGCACCCAGAGGCCGGTGGGAGGTAACCCTGGACTGGGGCACCCTCCGTGTGCAGGTGGCCAAGGGCCAGCTGTACCTGCCACAGAGCGGACCAGCTGTCACCTGGGAAGAGTGAGTGGGCACTGCCCCCCACCCATCTCACTGGTTCGTGTGCCTCACAGACCACGTACAAGGGCAAGTCCTCCTTCCAGACGTACTCGGACTATCTGCGCTGGGAGAGCTTCCTGCAGCAGCAACTGCAGACCTTCCCCGAGGGCTCGGCCCTGCGCCGAGGATTCCAGACCTGTGAGCACTGGAAACAGATCTTCATGGAGATCATAGGCAAGCGGCAGCCCAGCCCCTCATCCCTTTTAACTCCCCGGACCTGAAGTGGCAGGTGGTAGCAGGTGACCTGGGGCAGGGAGGGCACGGCATGGCCTGTCCGAGCTGCAACTTACCACCTCTGTCCTGGCCAAGAGTCCTGGGGCAACCAGAATGGCCCAGTGGCCAGGAACACCAGTCAGAGGCCAGAGTGTGGGTCTCCTGCTCAGGGGCACCTAGCCCCATTCTTTGCTCCTTAATTTGGCCACCTAAACAGTAACAGTGATCACCATTGTGGCAGCTCTCTGTCATGATGGGCCTTCCCAGGGCCACGCCCCATGCTGAGGGCCTGACCGTGTTCTTTAAACTCCAAAGGAGGGGCGCCTGGGTGGCTCAGTTGTTAAGCGTCTGCCTTTGGCTCAGGTCATGATCTCAGGGTCCTGGGATCGAGTCCCACATCGGGCTCCCTGCTCGGCGGGAAGCCTGCTTCTACCTCTTCCACTCGCCCTGCTTGTGTTCCTTCTCTTGCTGTCTCTCTCTCTTTCAAATAAATAAAATCTTAAATAATAATAATAATAATAAACTCCAAAGGAGGCCTGTGTGGGGTAGGTACTCTTACTGTGTTACAGATGAGGCTCAGGGAGGTTCTGTGGCTTACCCAGAGTGACACGGCTAGCTGTGACAGTGCCCATCCGTGGGATCCCAGTAACCTCTGAATCATGGAGGGGCGGTGGGGGCAGGGGGTTGTTATAGGCAACCCCCCCACAAAACCCAGCTGAGGACCCTCTTCTCTTGCCTTCCAGGGGTGCAGAGTGCACTGTATGGCCTGGCCCTATCCTTGCTCATCTGTGTGGCCGCGGTAGCCGTGTTCACCACCCACGTTCTCCTCCTCCTGCCCGTGCTCCTGAGCATCCTGGGTATGTGGGGGGGGGGGCGGGGGGCAGGCAATAGGCATCAGGCCGTGGGGCCAGGAGTTGGCAGGGGTCCTGCTGGTGGCCTCAGGTCAGGAGGTTCCTCTCCAACCCTAACTGTCACACATCCTTATTGAAGGTTTCCCAGCCACCCCACCCCCACCCCAGGCAGAAAGACCCTCTGTGACGGTCACTCAGAGGACGGTGCCCCACCAACCTGTGTGCTCCCAGAAGGGACCCGGATGTTGCCAGGTGGTAGCTCCTGGCCCAGTGACATGTTGCTGCACCTGTCCCTCTCCCCAAAACCCCTGCTTCTCTCTGGCCCTGGTCCTCCTGGTCCCTCCTGTCACCAGAGGTGGGGGCTCCACTCTAGGGTTCACCCCATCCCCCAGGGGCCCTCTGAGTTCACCCACCATCCCTCCAGGACTGTGTGGGTGAGGCTGGGTCCAAGCTGCCTGCCAGCTGTGCCCTGTCCCCTGCAGGTATCGTCTGCCTCGTGGTGACCATCATGTACTGGAGCGGCTGGGAGATGGGGGCCGTGGAAGCCATCTCCCTGTCCATCCTCGTCGGCTCCTCTGTGGATTACTGCGTCCATCTGGTTGAGGGCTACCTGCTGGCCGGAGAGAACCTGCCCCCCCACCAGGTTGAGGTGAGCGCCCTGCGGCCCTACCCCAATGCATCTCCTGTCCCCGGTGTAGCTGAGGGGCCCCCAAGGCCAGCTGGACACCCCTGGTGCCCAGCTCCCAAGCAGACTGTTCTAGGGGCCGAGGTTTTCGCGGCCAATCTCTATGCCCAGGGGATGTAGGTTCGAAGGCAGCCCCGCCAGAGCAGCGCTGTGGGCCTTGGGCGGGCCCATCCCCCAGCCTGTTTCTCTAGTAAGCATAAGGCCTCGGACCAGATGATGTCCAAGTGCCCTCCCTGCTTCCCTGAGTCCAAGTCTCCTTCTCCAGCCTGGGGAGCAGGGTGGCCCATCCTAGTCATGACTCTGAGGCCACCCCCCCGCCCCAGATCTTTGTGGCTTAGCAACAACATGCTCATATATTCAGTGCCAGGACCACCTCTGGGTCTTGTAAAGTGTTTTGTTTCCTCCTAATTTGGAGTTGTGGTGGTGTGGAAATGTTCATAAATACATAAATTAAATCAGTTATGTTTTTAGCTGCTTTGAGTCCAAAGCAAGAGATCCATTGCCATCAGGGCCATTTCTGAGGACCTACTACTCAAACCAGCAGCAGCCTGGCTGTCCTGAGCCGTTAGGTGCCTGCCTGTGCGCCCCCGGCAGGGAATCCGGTCCTCTTCCCACCGAGCCCGGAGAGTAGGTGCTGTCACCGGCCGCATTTATGGGAGCAGAGTTGGGGGCATCCAGGAGCAGGCTGGCCCAAAGCAGGGAGGGAGCCCACTGGGTGTCGGGCCCCTGGGCCCAGCCTTTGGCCTCTCCTCGCACCCAGGACGCCCACTCGCAGCGCCAGTGGCGGACCCTGGAGGCTGTGCGGCACGTGGGAGTGGCCATCGTGTCCAGCGCCCTCACCACGGTCATCGCCACGGTGCCCCTCTTCTTCTGCATCATTGCCCCGTTTGCCAAGTTCGGCAAGATCGTTGCGCTCAACACAGGCGTGTCCATCCTCTACACGCTCACGGTCAGCACGGCCCTGCTCGGCATCATGGCGCCCGGCTCCTTCACCCGGACCAGGACTTCCTTCCTCAAAGCCCTGGGCGCCGTGCTCCTGGCGGGGGCCCTGGGGCTGGCTGCCTGTCTCGTGCTCCTTCGGAGCGGCTATAAGATCCCCCTGCCCACTGGGGCCTCCCTATAGCCCTGGCACTTGGGTCCTGACTGGCGCACCTTCCTGTCCAGCGGGTGTGGGACGAGGCGCTTGATCTGACCCCAAAGGCACGTTGTTTCCCGGCTCGGCTCTAACTAGTTCTGTCCCCAGGCCTGGGCGGGAAGAGGCACCCCATCGCTCAGTGTGGGAGCAGACGCCCATCTGTGTGGCCCGCACTGCCTTATGACGGCACCCCGCCAGGGCTGGGTGGGAAGCCCGCCGCCACCCCATTCTGCTGGGCTGCCAGCAGGTGTGTCAGGCACCCCCTGAGAGTGGAAGAGTCCAGCCCCCCTCCATGCTGGGTGTCCCTGTGGTCAGGGGGTGTCCCTCTCGTACTGCCTCAGTGCTGGCGACAGCTTTCCCATGTGGGTGTTAAAGGGCCCCCATTCTACAGCTGTGAAAACTGAGGCACCAGGAGGCAAACTGATTGACATGGAGCTGGGGCGGTGGCAGAGCCCAGCTGCCTCCTGAGCCCCATGCCTCCCTCGGGGAATTTGCAGGAAGAGCACAGTGGGTTCAAGGGCAGGGGCCTTGCACGCCCCTACCACCCTCCTCCCCTTCCCCCAACTTTATGGCGGCCAGTGCTGGGTGGTCCTGTGGTCCCTCCCAGGCCTTTCGGTCCTGGCCAGAGAGTACAAGAGACGGGCCTGGGGTTCTGCATGTCCTATCCTGGGCCCCCACACAGCCTTCCTCACTGATCCAAGCCCCCATCTCCCCCACTCGACTCTGGGGGGTGGAACTGGGGGAGGCAGTCCCTGGGTGGGGGGCTGGCTGTGCCTGCCACCAGCTCACAGCAGATGGTTCCTGTTCGAGTGAGATGACACCGCAGACCTCTGCCATTAACACAAGCATCAAAGCATCACTGGCTCCGCCACATTCTTCACATTGTAATAACTAAGCGCTTGCAGGCTGCTCGGCCAGAACCTGGCACAAGGGGTGGGACTGGGCCTGGAAGGAGAGGGAGGTGGGTGGAGGGTGCCAGACTCCCCAGGAACCAAGGTCCCAGAGTGCTCTGCGTGCTCAGGTCGAGGTTGGGGGCCTCAGGTAGCACTATGGGAGTGAGGTTCAGTAGATGCACCTTCTTTTAAGGGGCTCATCTGGCTTGTCAGTTGGGGCAATTTTTTAAAAGATTTTATTTATTTGAGAGAGAGGGAAAGATGAGTGGGGAGAGGGGCAGAGGGAGAAGTAGGCTCCCCCACTGAGCAGGGGGCCTGATGCGGGGCTCAATCCCAGGACCCCAGGAGCATGACCTGAGCCGAAGGCAGACACTTCACCGACTGAGCCACCCAGGCGCCCCAGTTGGGGTATTTTTGAGCACTTCTGGTGTGCCAGGTACTGTTCTTCCTTGGGGCAGACATTGCCCCCCTGGGCATTAGGAAGCCAGACACAGACTGAGCTGGAACTGAGCTCTGAGGGTGGGAAAGACGTCCAGGGTGACCTCCAGGCTAGTTCACCTGGTCATCTGTAGATATTAACCGACGGGCTAGGTCTGCAAGGCAGAGGTGCAACAGTGTGTCCCCACCTAGCGCATGCCGGGGACCGAGTGGGGACTCAGTATTTGTATGGGGAACAGCAGACTTTTGGACCCACCATCTATGCTGAAGCCAGACCCTAAGTAATTCATGGTTCTAGTTACTGTGCCAGATGTTCTTCTCAGGATTTTTATCCATCTGCTGGGGCTGCCAGAACAAAATGCCACCAACTGGGGTGGGGGGATGGTGTGTGCTTAAACAACAAATTTATTCTCTCAGTTCTGGAGGCTGGAAGTCCAAGCTCAAGGTGTTGGCAGGGTGGTTCCTTCTGGAGGTTCTGAGGGAGAATCTGTTCCAGGCCTTTCTCCTGGCTCCTGCTGGTTGCAGGCAGTCCTTGGTGTTCTTGGGCTTACAGACACGTCCCTCCCATCTCTGCCTCCGTCTTCACATGGCCATCTTTTCTCTATGATGTTCACATCCTCTGATCCCTATACAAGGACACTAGTGGTATCGGATCAGGGTCTACCTTAATGGCTCCACTTGATCATCGGCAAAGACCCTGTCTCCAAGTAAGGTCACATTCATAGGTCAGGGTTAGGACTTCACTGTATCTCTGGGGGGGACACGTTTCAACCCAGAACCAGCAGGGCTCAACGTGCATCGGCTCATTTGTTAGCCTTACGGAGTGTGTGCTATCATACCCATTATACAGGCGGGGAAGCCAAGGCTCTAAGAGACTGACTTGGCTAGGTCACACAGCTGGTAACAGAGGAGCCAGACTTTGACCCCAGCCAGTCTGCCCCAACCTTTACAGTTACACAACCTCGGGGAGAATTGTAACAAAGGCTGACAGATGGGTACATTCAAGGTTGGTGGTCAAATCAAGAGGCCTGTTCTTAGAAAATCTGGGATGGAAACCCTTGAATGTGTACAATACTTCACCCTTAAGTACTTTCCCCGTCAGCCTTCTGTGAAACCGGAGCCCTCAGAGGCCCAGCAAAGAGCACTGAGGCTCAGGGACAGGTTGAGCTTGGGACCACACAGCCCTGAAGGGGCTGCTCAGGGGTTCAGGCCGGTGAACCCAGGGCTCCGGCAGCCCTTGTCGGGGGGCCATGATGCAGGGTGGCACCTCTTCCTGTGACTGACGCTGTGGGAGGAACGGGCAAGCTTATGGGAGGACTTCGGGTGGTGGTGGGGGTGACAGAGAGTCAGGTGGCAAGATGACAAGGCACCCCAGAAGCACTTAGAGAAATGACTGTCCCATCCAATAACCTAGTTTTAATGGGGAGGCAAAGTCGTTTGCATATCATTTGCATGCAATCCAAATAATGCCCATTTGTAAAGAAACCCTCACTTAGCCCATTTCCTTTTAAGAAACCGCTCCTCTTCCTTCCCCTTGACCTCTGCTTTTTTTCAGAGTGTTGGGGGGTGTTAAGCAGGCAGCCAGACCTTGGTGTCACTGTCACCTCCCCCCAGGTGACTAGGGCTGCCCCCCCACTACTACTCTGGCATCCCTCATAGCTCTCCAGGGAGCTGGGTTCCCATCTTACAGATGGGCTCCTGGGGCCCGGAGTGGGGAAGGCGGTTTCGGGCAGTACCAGGCTGCTTCTCCTGCCCCGCCCTCTGTGGGTGGCATTCTCAACTTTGGATATTTATTTCCTCATTAAAACTGACCTGTCCTGGTCCCTCAGGCCCTGCGTCTGTCCAGCTGCGGGCCAGTAATGCTCTCCCTTCCCTGGGGGCAGGGCCTGGGGGAAGGCTGGGGGAAGGATGTGGGTGACTGTTTGGGGCCACGCACTCAGCTGTCTACTTGCCTACAAATAAATCGCCCTTTCTCTTGTTTGTGAATATTGACACACAGAGTCCCAGAGGCACTAACTCCCGTGAAAAGAACCTTGACCTTCCTTTGCTACTGATGCACAGCTCATGGTCTTAATGAGCTTTTGCCGAGCGCTAATGAGATGCCCTTCATTAGCTCAGGCACAGCAGTTAGCCTGGGGTCTGCGAAGAGGTGCAGGTATTCAGCAGGCCAAGGAGGGCCACAGGGCACAAGGGGATCCCAGGGGAGAGAGACCCCTGTCACCTGCAAAAGTTCCCTGAGCCCCTGCTTCTCTCCCTCCTTCTCTTGGAGGCCAGGAGATATTAATGAGAGCCAGCTCTTTCGGAGCGCCTACTGCGTCCTGGGTCCTATCCATGCATTCTTGGGAATCCTCACAGCATTCCTCAGAAGGGAATGTTTTTGTTTCTGTTTCACTGCTAAGGGAGATTGAAACTCAGAGACATGAAGTAACTGGCCTGAGCTCCCACAGCTTGTGAGACAGAACCAGGCTTCCCGCCCAAGGCTGTTGGCTCCTGAGTCCATGCTCTCTGTCCCCTACAGCCTCTCAGCAGGTGCCATATTTGACTCCAGGGCCAGCTGATCAGCTTCCCTCAGTTGCTGTGCACCACCTGCGTGCTAATCCTAGAGAAAGGAGCACCCGATCTGGAGTTCAGAGTCCAGTATCCAAGTCTTAGCTCCAGCCCTGCCCCGGGGGCCTTGAACAAGCCACTGAACATGGACTTAATCTGGGAAATGGGGCAGGGGACAAAATTATGTCCAGAGCTCTGATCCATCCACTGCTATGCTGGCAGGATTTGAGTCTCCCGAAGTCAAGCTGCCCCCTGTGCCCACCACCAGTGGCCGTCACCTGTGAGTCTTGTTCTCATTGTTGTTCACATCTCATAAGCAGAAGAATGCCAATTGGAGCGGTGCGTTCATTTGTTCAACAACTTACTTACTGAGCACCTACTATGTGCCAGGAACCGTTCCAGGCCTCAGTGATACAAGGGAATGCAAACACAGACCCAGACCCTGACCTCATGGACCTTACCATTGAGGTGGGACAAAGAACTTTCATAAAAGAACCCCTCAAACATACAACCACAAACCAGAGGGTGGTGAGGGAGAAGAGTGATGCATAAGGGCACAAAGCCATGAGGCCGGGGCTGGCAGAGGGGTCCCTGGAGAAGGATGAGGACCACTTTCCTTGCCTCTGGGGCACTGATCCCACCCAACACAGGCCTTCTGGAGCCAAAGGACAGCCTACTGCAGGCTGATGTAAAGGCATCAAAGAAAGGATTCATTGGATCTCAGAGGGCATAAGGCCAGAGCCTTCTTGGGGCAGCAGACATGGAAAGGGACAACAGGCTGGCCCAGGAGAGAACATCTGGTTCAGAGTGACACAACCCACCAGGTGAATCAAAAGAGAGCCAAGCAAAACACGTGGAGTGGCCCTGTGCACAGGGTTCTCAGGCCAGCCTTGGTTCCTACAAAGAAAGTTTCTCAGGAAGAACTGAGTCTCCTTTGCCCCTTGGAGCCTCTAGAGGAGTTCAGGGATGGTGGTCATACCTGCTCCAGCAGGCTAAATACCATTGCCTTTGGCATTCGAGGCCCAGCAAAGTCCTGTGAAATGCTGGCCACTCTACACGGATGTACAACAGGAGCCCAGCCTCTGGGGGCCGCGGGTCCACACATTGCTGTCCCTGGGGGGTCAGGCTGGCATGGGGCCTAATGTCTTTGCCCAGCTCCGCCCTCCAAGGCTGCTTGGATTTGTCTTAGAGACGAGGTCTGCATCCTGAGACCAGAATGGCAGAGTGTGCCTTCCAGCCACAAAGAGGGGCTCAGGTCCCCCACACCACATCTCCAACAGAGGGGCTCCAAGGGAGCCTCTTCCAGTTCCTTCATCCTTTTCCCAGCCTTCACTGTCTCCTCGTTGGTTTCCCCACCTTTAATCTGTCCCTCATACAAGCCCACTCTTGCCTCTTCTGGTCGCTGCACCTTGACCTTTTTCTTTGAGGATCTTCCCCCATCCCAGACCTGTGGTGCAGATGAAGCTGAGGCAACCCTCCCCCATACACACTCCCCTGATTACCCCCTTACATTACCCCCGTAACCAGGTGTACGTGGCATGTAATCCAGGCCTGGTCAATCAGTGCATTCCATCTTCTGGCCATAGTGATAGGCTGAGGGATGGACGGACCCAAGCCAGTACAATGAATGTCTTCCTGGGGACTTGGTGGAATTATGGCAAAGATAGACTCTCCTTTGACCGATATTTCTAGGTTGTGGGAGGAAATCCTGGAGCCTGCCCAGGAGTGAGGCCGAAACAGAGGAAAGCAGACCGAAGGGTAAAAGTCAAATTTCTGATAACATCACTTAAGCCCCTGGATCCAGCCATGCCTGAAGATAAATGTGCCTAGATTTCTCTCTTAAGCCAATAAGTCCCCTTTTCCTTAAGCCACTTTGAGTAAAGTTCTCTTTCACTTTAAATCAAGAGTCCTAACTAAACAATCTCCCGCAGAAGCTTCAAGTATTTCTATCATTTACGGGTTTAAGCCCCAACTCTTACACATGACATTCAAGGTCCATCGTGATCTGGCCTCAACCCTCTCTTCAGGCTCATCTCCTACAAGGTCCTCCAGCCATCCTAGACTGCTCACCTGCCCCAGATATTCTCCATCTCCATTCTGGACTATGCGCACATGTCCCCCTCTCTTTTCCCCATTAACGCCTGTCAGACTCTGACCTGTCCCTCAAGGCTCAGCTCAGATGCTACCTTCTCCATGAAGGCTTCCTCTTCTCTCTCATGGCTCCTTGTTGGAACACCAAGCTCCATGCTATCATGAGTTGTGTCCACATCTACCTTCCTGGCTGACAATAAGCCCTTGAGAAAGGAAAAATCTGTGCCCACCCCCAGGACTGCCCAAGGAAGCTGGACTCTATCCCAAGGAATGGGAATATAATGAAGGATTTTTTAAAGCAGGAGACCATTTTAGGCTTATCCAATTGGTAAAAATCTAAACATTTGATAACACCCTCTGTTGGCAAGGCTATGGGGAAACAGTTCTTTTATGCATTGCTGGTAGGAGTGTAAACAACCATCATGGAGGGTAATTTGGCAATAGCTATCAAAATCACAACTGCATGATCCTTTTGATTCAGCAAACCCTCTTCTGAGCATTTATCCTGAAGATAAACTTACACTGGTCAAATGTAGACGTTAATCATTGAAGTCTTGTCTGGTATAGCAAAGGACTGGGGGCTCCTAAATGTCCATCAACACAGGGACCAGTGAAATAAATTAGTCCCTTCAGACAATAGGATACTCTGTAGCTATAAGGAACAAGGAAGCTAAGTGCTAGCATAGGAAACATCGTCCAGCTATATGAAACAGGGCGACCATTGCAAAACAGTGTGTAAAATGTGCTAGCTTATGTGTTTAAAAAAAGGGGGATAGTTGAGAGGATATATACTCATTTTGCTTGTGTATGCATAAAGAAACCCTGAAGAAAGCATAGAAAAGCTAAAACATTGGTTACCTGTGGGTTGGGGGGGTTGGGTACCAAGCATATGGCAGACAACAACTGAAGGGAGACTATTTTATAAATTTTCTCACATTCTGGATTTTTTTGAGTACAGGAATGCAGTACCTGGATGATTTTTTTTCAAGCAGAGGGGAGATGTGGCTTTCATTTCCTCCCTAGAGTCCTCACTCTGATTGCAGGGCAGAAGGTGGACTGGAAGAGGGTGGAGTGAGGCAGGGCGAGCAGTGAGGAAGAAGGGGAGGGGCGCACCCCCACACACACCCAGAAAAGGCATCAACAAATATCAGCTGAGGTTGTCTGGACCCAGGCACTGCTGGGAGATGCTCCGGCCAGTGGCAGCCTCCCTGCCTCCTTCTCTAAGCAGAAACATGGGGCAGTCACCTGCTCTGGAGTCAAAGAGTTTAATCAGAGTCTTTGAGGTGATTGGGAGTGTGGCATTGCCTGATGCCTCTCCCTCTCCCCCTTGGAGTTGAGCAGGCAGAGGGAATGCTTGGGAGGGGCAGAACAGGGCGATAAGAAAAGGCTGGGGCTGGGCTCCGTGGCCTTGCCGGTGTGGAATCCTAGAAATCGGGGTTTGTGTCCTCATTCTGCCTCCATTAACTGTGTGAATTTGAGCAAGTCATTTGCTCTATCTTAACCTGTTTGTTCATCCATTAAATAGAATAATCCATGGTGCATGGTTGTTGCATTTTGAATGAGGTAGTATAATGCCAAGGGGCTGGCCATACGATACCTGCTAAACCATCATCACTATCATTGGCATTGTTACAAAACAGATTTCTCCCAACTCAGGGTAGCATTTATGTGCTTAGAGTTGCAAAGCACTTCAATAAACAGGAACTATTTACTCCCCAATTAGTTTTTCTCCAACTGTGGGTGGAATGTGTTTTCTTGTCCCATTGATGCTGGATCTAGCCATAGGGCTTTGAATTGTCTATAGGGATGCTGGCAGGAGTGAAGCAAAGCCTTGAAATATATCTGTCCCAGGGGACTTGCCCTCCGAGCTTCTGCTTCTCCAAGGGAAAGACATGCCCCAGGGAGCCCACTTGCTCCAGAAAGCTGAGAGATTTGTGGAATAGACTTGACCCAAACTGTAGTCTGGAGCCAAACAAAGCTGGTCCTAGCATAGATCACCTGACTCTTCAACTGACACTGCTGATTGTTATTTTAAGCCACTGAGTTTGGGGAGATTTGTTTTGTAGCATTATTGCAACAATAGCTGACTGAATCATTGGCCATGACTTCCAGAATAAAGTTGAAGGTCCTTCAAGTTCTTTTAGGATCTCATTGACAATTTTCTCATTTGTATCTCACTCTACTGCCTCCACTTTGCACCTCAGACCTCAGCCAAACCAAACTTCTTTCAGTCCTGATGCATGTGGTGCAGTGGCTCACCTCTAGCCCCCACACAGACTGTTCTCCCTGCCCAGAACACTCCCCTACTGCACCTTCATAGCTCCTCTCTACCCTTCAGACTCAGCTTCTGCCAGGAAGCCCTCATTAGTGCACCAAGTCTGGGTTGGTTGTCCTGGGACGTGACCCCATAGCCCTTTGGATTGCTTCTGCCTTATATTTTTAGTGACCTTCTACTTGTCTCTCTCTCTCCACAAGGGCATACTCCATGAAGGCAAAAGACAAAATCCTCAGCTCCTGGCATAGAGTATATTCATTGTAAATATTTGTTGACTGAATGAATGTCCTGCCCCTTCAAGCCTCCATCTTCCTACCTGTAAAATGGGAACTATCTCATCAGAACTGGGGCAGAGCGATGCCCTTTCTTTGCTTCACTACAGGGGGATGAATTAACAGGTGCCTTTTACTCTCCAGCAACTCTGCATCCCTCTTTGCCTTCACCTCCTCCCCCACCTCTTGTCAAAGGGACTGGAGGTGAAGGACATGGTTTCTCAGCAGATCAGTGGAGTCTTTGTTCTGCACAAGCCTACCTGACGGAGATGCTGCTTGTACTTATCTGGCTTGTGTGGGGAGAGGAGAAGGGCTTCTGACCAGGCTGTCCCCAGACTATCACTCCACTCTGCCTCCCAGAGTGCCTTCAGGGCAGATCTGCCTTGCCTTGGTGAGAACAGGCAGAAATCTGCAGGGTAAGCGAGAGAGGAGGGGTGAAGGGAAGCTGACATGTAACTGAGTCCTTTCCACATGCCTTGAAATCACTTCATCCCCCCTACCCTCCCTGAAAGGAGGATTGTATCCCCATTTTTCTTTTTTTTTTTCAAAGATTTTATTTATTTATTTGACAGAGAGAGACACAGCGAGAGAGGGAACACAAGCAGGGGGAGTGGGAGAGAGAGAAGCAGGCTTCCCGCAGAGCAGGGAGCCCGATGCGGGGCTCGATCCCAGGACCCTGGGATCATGACCTGAGCCGAAGGCAGACGCTTCATGACTGAGCCACCCAGGCGCCCCTGTATCCCCATTTTTCAAAGAAGACAGTGAGTCACCCATCTTCACCCAGTGGTGGGATTCTAACCCAGGCTGTCTGACTGCAAGGTCAGTTTCTACTGCATACAACTGCCTCCACACCGAGCAATGATCTGGTATACGTCAGTGGTACAGGTAGCGTCAAAGGGGACAGAGAGCATCGATGACATTATTACAATAAAAAGAGAGACGCCCTAAAGTGTGTACAGCACTACGCAACTCACAAGCCGCCGTCTCACCAGTTTCTCCTAGCTTTGCCAAGCAGTCCTATTACCACTCCATTTTACAGAGGAGAAAACTGAGGCTCAGCAAGGTGAAGTGATTTCTCCCAAGATCCCACAGCAAATAGCGAGGCTGAGGCAAGACTCCTCCCACCTTGTCCCCTGGATCACTGAATTCCAGAGGTCTCACTCAGGGACTCTGGGGCCCTTGCCCAGGGGCACCTTGGGACATGTCCTTCCCCCATGGTGTGGTAATCACACCATCAGGCTGCCTGGATTCCACCTATAACTGTGCAACCTTGTGAAAGTCACATGAGCTCTCTGAGTCTCAATATACCAGTTATCTATTGCTGCCTAACAAACCACTTCAAAAACGTGTGGCTTAAAATAGCAGCCATTTATTTAGCTCATGGTTCTGTAAACTAATTAAATTAGGCTGGGCTCATCTGGGTGGTTCTTCCGATCCTAGAGGCTCCCTCCTGCGTCTGCCAGTCAGCTGTAGGTTAGCTGAGTGGTTTTGCTTTGGGGGCTTGCCTGACTGTCAGGCTGGAGGAATAGGGGTCACGAGGCCATATGTCACTCACCAGACTTGTTCACAAGGCAGTGTCATGGTTCCTGGAGAATGAGTGGGAGCACACAAGGCCTCCTATTATGGCTTGAATTGTGTTCAGCCCTCTTGTTACTGGTTGAATCCCAGAAGATGGATTATCAAGCTTTGTTTTAGAAAAAGAGAGGAAGCACGGGTAGAGGGGAGAGAAAGGACACATACATTTACCAACCCCAAAATGCAATTTATAAAATGAAAATCTGGTGTGACATTCAACTAAATTAACAATTTATAGATAATTCACTATGCTTATACCATTAAGCAAATGCGCTTTAAATTGATTTCAAATTAGTGGGCTAATGATTTCCCCCAGGTCCAGTCTCTGCCAGCCCCCCAGTGCAGTGTTTTTAATAAGAGGTAGGTGTGCAATAATGGCCTCTTTATTCCATAATTGAAGCCATAATTGAACTTGAGGTCATATCCAAGGGCCCTATTGATCTACATAGAGAGGGAAAGTGCTGACAGTGACCATCTTCAGGCCAGAGGGGTGGGGTGGGCCAGGGGAGAATTCTGCAGCCGTGGCAAATTTGGAGATCACTTTTTGTATGACCTGCAGGTAGTCTTGATGGCTGATGAAGAAGTTAAATAACCTTGAGACAGGCAGAGCTCTTAATCCCAGTCCTGCAGGGACTCCCTAAAGGCATGTCAAGGAACTATGTAATTCCCAGGACCCCAGGGTGAACACTGAACCCTCTCTTGTCCCACCATGCTTACCTGACCCCCAACTCCCTAGGACAGAGGGATCCAAGTCAAGGTACACCACAAATGTGTTCTACTATCCTTCCTCATCCTAAATTCCAAGTCCTTTAACCCTCAGCTCAGCCAAGAACTTCTCCAACCTCAGCTCAAAAAGGCAGGGTGGAAGGTCTTTGGTTCTTGTTGGCATAACTCTGATTGTTTCCATTTCATAAACACAAACCATTACCCCTCTCTATTGCTGCCTTTAAAGCGTCTGTAAGAAACTTTAGCTCCATTTCAAGAGAACATGGGAATCTTGTTTTATTTTTCACCAGCCATTTTGGCTCTTCTGAACCCAGAGATCTTTTTTTCCAAAGGGTATGACAGACAAAAGGAAGTGGGAGGGGAAGCAGAGAGGGAAAGCGAGAGGTCCAGAGGAAAGGAGTGAGAAGAATGACAGAGACCTAGTGTTAAAAAAGGAGAGCATAGAGCAAATGAGAGAGAGAAATTTTACAGAGGAGTAAATGTGTAATGGAAAATCTCATGACCCCAAGGTCAGGGAGAACAGCCAGGTTGGTGAGGCAGACTGTGAGCACTGGGTCTCCTAATGAATGGATCAATGTTTAGGACAATCTATAAAATACTCCACGTGTGCCCTTGAGATTGTTGAGCTGTCTATAATACAGTTCAAATTTGAATCTTAAAATTATCTAAACATTGGGGCACGTGGGTGGCTCAGTCGGTTAAGCAGCTGCCTTCAGCTCAGGTCATGATCCCAGGGTCCTGGGATGGAGTCCCGCATCGGGCTCCCTGCTCAGCAGGGAGTCTGCTTCTCCCTCTCCTTCTGCCTGCCACTCCCCATGCTTGTGTTCTCTCGCTCGTTATCTCGCTCTCTGTCAAATAAATAAAATCTTTAAAAAAATTATCTAAACATTGTATACTAGCAGTAGATACAGTGCTCCCAAATTTCATAAAATCTGGAGAAAGACAAGAATGGGAAACAACAAAGGAGGAAGAGCTTGCTATTTTCCCTGTTACCCATCCCCATCCCATTCTTGGAACATAAAACTCCTTGCAGATTTTTAACTGACCTTTGAGTGTGTGGAACTCCCAAGATTCCTCCATTGCACGGGGTAGGGGTGGGGTGGGGGGGGTGTAATACCATGCTTCTAGCTCTTGACCGGATTCTTCTCTCAGACATGTTGTACCTGGGGTGTGGAGGAAGAAGAAGATTATTCATTCTAAGCTCTGCATCATCTCATTCTCATTTCATTACAGGGATCAGTCATGGTGATAATCAAAGAGAAGAAAGGTCTGAGAGAAGAATGTCTCTGGTTTCTATGAAGAGATTAGTAGGGAATAGTCATTGAATCAATATTGATTAATAAAATTTTCCAGAAAAAATCTAAACCCACACTATTTAAACAGAGTCTTCCCTGGAACATCTTCTCTGTTGATCAAAAGAATGAAGAAAGGCAAAATCAGAAAGGAGAAATTCTTTTTTTTTTTTTTAAATGACTGTGAATTGATAGAACCACTTTAGAAACATATGTATATACCATGATCAACAATTTCACTCCTGGGTATAAACCCAACATAAATGGGTTCTTTGTCCATCAGAAGGCATACACAAGATTGTTCATAGCTTTATTCATAACAGCCTCAAACTGGAAACAACTCAAATGTCCATCAACAGTAGAATGGATCAATAAACTGTAGTTTATTCACACAAAAGAGTATTATACAGAAATAAAAAAGAATGAACTACTGATATGCAGTGACATGGATGAATCTCAAGGCATAATGTTGAATGAAAGAAGTCAGACACAGAAGAGTGAATACATTTATGTGAAGTTCCAGAACAAGAAAAACTAATCTATGGTGACAGATGTCAGAAAAAGGGTTACTCTTGGTGGGAGGCAGCACAAGGAGGTGGTGCTGAAAAATGTTATGTATTTTTATCTAGATAGTGGTTACACACACATACACACACACTTTTAAGCTGTATACTTAAGATCTGTGTGCTTTATACAAGTTTTTCCTTAAAATGACTAATAAATATTTTTAAATGTTCATTCCACTCCATCAGCCCCAAATTTAAACTATCATCTGTCATTCACTTCTCGAGGGCCATGAAATTCACAGAGCTTGTGCTTTATTTTCCATCTTGAGGGAAATGGAAGCATACCTGCCCATTGTGCAAATGAGGATAATGAGGCATGGGATCTTCGGGCAGAGGCTCTGCTGCAGAACACCCAGTGTAAGGCTGAACTGACAGGTGTCATGGTGAGTGCAGCTGTGAACCGCGAACTGTGGCACCTCTGTCCTTCCTCATGGCATTATTGATGTGGTTCACAATGCCTGAGGCTGGACATGCCCCTTGGAGCTGCCAAAAAGTTCTCATCATGCCATAGCCCTGCCACTCTCCTTAGAGCAGAATAGGATGGCTGTCGCAGCAGCTCCTGGATTAACTTCAAGAGATGCCAAATTAGAATTGAATTATAGTTCAGCCTTGTGATTTCCAACAGCTATCACTGCAGTGACCTAACCATGGCAGGACTTGGTGACCACACGCCACGGGTAGCTCTCAGAAGCTATTTCAGCACCTCGGACAGAGGTGCCACCACGCCGTGAAGCCCAGGTGCCTAGCTGATTCTATTATTTCAGCACCAGGGACAGCGACTCACGCATTAAATGGGTTGGGAAATAGACTGGTCTGGCAAAACGTTATTTGCAGAGAGCAATCTTCCCACAGTTTGCTATTTACACACAACGCTACTGCTTCCAGTTTTGTATAACAAATTAAATTCTGACAGCATTAAAAATGTATGTGTGATGAGAAGATTGGTTTGGAAAACACCCAACATTTACCTCTCTTCCACCTCCTCCTCCTTTCTCCAATCCAGATGTTTCCCAAGGGACCTGCACTTCAGGGAATGCCCAGGTAAATGGGGTTTCTCATATGTAGAATTGTCAGTGGAGCACATGAATAGAAGAACAGAACCCCTGGGACCCAACTTATTTTCCCCTCTGAAACCTAGATGCAAGAATAACTTCTTCTCTGAGAGAGTGAAATGCAAGGTCATTTAGAAATCTTTCCTTTAACATATGTGCACAATCCATTCGTTCATTCAGTTAATATTTATTGGGAGCCTAGTGTGTGCCAGGCCTTGTGCTAAACACTGGAGATAAAATGGTGAGCCAAATAAATTCCCTGCTCTCGTGAGCGTACAGTCTAGTGGGAAGAAAAGGCAGTAAACACATAAATATATCAATAACGAGGATAATTTCAGTTTGTTGTAAGTTCTATGAAGAAAATAAGTAGAGAAATGGGCTGTATGGTGACTCATTAGGAGAGTCAAGGAAGGCTGCTCTACAGAGCTGTTGTATGCGTTGAGTTTTGAACAATGAGAAGGAGCCAGACTTGTGACGAACTGGCAGAAATGCATTCTAGGAAAAGGGTGCCACAGCTGCATAGATGCTGAGGTGGGAACAAATGTGGCAGGTTCAAAGGTTGAAAAGGAGTCCAGTGCGGATGGAGTATAGTGCATGAGGTGAAGACATGGCGGAAATAAGGTTGGAGAAGTAGGAAGGAACCCGACCACATGGGCTTTGTGGGTCATATAAGACATTTGGATCTTAAGCATGGGAGTGATCTGATTTATGTTTAAAATAACCTGCTGGGGCGCCTGGGTGGCTCAGTCGTTAAGTGTCTGCCTTCGGCTCAGGTCATGATCCCAGGGTCCTGGGATCGAGCCCCACATTGGGCTCCCTGCTCCGCGGGGAGCCTGCTGCTCCCTCTCCCGCTCCCCCTGCTTGTGTTCCCTCTCTCGCTGTGTCTCTCTCTGTCAAATAAATAAATAAAATCTTTTAAAAAATAAAAATAAAAATAGAATAAAATAACCTGCTTTTTTAGCTGCTATGTAGAGAATGGACTTGGGGGGTAGGAGAGGAAGTTGGCAGACCAAGTTAGGCTGTTTCAATGGCCCACTGAGAGACAATGGTGATGATAACCCCCTCTCACCTCCAACCACAAGCAATTTTATCTCCAAAATTAAGGATGCACTTCTCTGAGCCATCCATGCTCCCTTTCTCCAATCCCTCTTATAACCAGTGCCACACACTGTTTATTGTGAGATATTATGAGAGAACATGCACAGGGTCACATATTATGGTTTATTTACTATTGAAAGAAGGAATAAATGGTGGCTTCAGAGCCATCTCACGTCTCATCTAGAAATAGAATCTATTGCCTCTTTGATGCCAGTTTTTCTCACTCTTTCAATTCATGGGTTGCCCCTTGGGGAGGAAGGACATGCAGAGCACTTAATCCACTCCTCGTGGCTCATTATCTGAGAAATAGCCTCATCAAGCCAGTGGGAATTGTAGGCTCATGCTGATGAGATGCCAATGGGGGATACTATACACTATTAATTATGCAGTGAACAAAAGCATCAACATATATGATATTTAAAGCATTAATGTAACAGGGATATTACTTCCCAGACCAGCCAGAGGACCCAGGAAGACCACAAATGCATAGTGCACAAGTCCATGCTCTACCCAGTTAAGCTTGCCAGCCATAAGAGCCTTGGGAATTTACATCCAATATGACCACCAGGAAAGGAGCAAACTGAGCAATGAGGGGAAAAATGAAGATCACTTGACTTAGCATCAGGGCCTCTGGCACTTGGTCTCATCTCACTCAATAACTCACTTGAGAATGTCAGGCAGATCCTTTCCTTTCCCTGGGCCTCATTTTTCTCAACTGTAAAATGAGGGGTTTGTTTGAACCTCATGGTTTTCTAGCTCAAAAAGTCTCTAAATCTGTAATGGCCCTAGGACCTTAATTTCCCACATTCTTTTGAATCTATTCTTGTACTCCCCAAATCCCAAAAAAGTATGGAAAACATGTAATATTATGTCCATTTTTCAGGATGGGAAAACTGAGGACTCGAGATCCCAAGTACTATTCACACATTTACCAACTGAATGAGAGAGGGCTTAGATGCAATTACAACTCACTCAGGTAAATCCCAACTCTTCCAGATGGAGTTGACAGCAGTGCATTCTGCAGGCCTCACTCCAGACATCCCCTTCCCCTTCTCCCAGCCCCTTCAAGCCCCTGCAGTATCCTGCAACCTCCCTGGTCATACCCAGGAGGGGTACATAGGCACAAAGATGCCTGTGCTCCCTGCAGCCTCTGGGTATACATTGCTACTTCAGTTTCAAGGCCACTGGCAAATTCCATCATGGCCAGGCCCTTCCACTTGGCTCATAATTGGAATATGTCAGCTCATTAGCATGGGGAAAGGGAGGAAGACACCCTGGGCTATATTCACCCATCCTGATTTAATAGGTGTTCCCTTTGTAGCTCCAGGCCTTGGAGAAATCTGTGCCCCACCTGTGTGTGCCTGTGTTTGTTATGGAAATTACCACTCGCCCATACATACAAATCTGCAAGAGAGCCTCTTGTCATTTTTAATAGTTCCACAGGCTGCACTGAGAGAAGGCTGGGCAGAGCTGAGGTTATTTGGGAGGTGAGGGATCTCCATCTTTGTGTTAACATTAGAGGAATCTTGACCACCCAAAGAGCTCATGTAATAGGTTCCAGTCATCAAGAGCTTGCAGTGTGCCCAGGACTGTGCTCAGGGTTTCCCATGTGTCATCCCATTTAAACTTCCCATAACTCTATGATCTCCACATCTCCATGATTCTTGGATTTTGGGGGGGATAAAATCATGGTGAAAGGAGTGGAAGGAATGGGGATGATATACTCCATGGGAGGTGGAAACTCTCCAGAGCAGTCTCCCACTATTTCTCTCCTGGAAGATGTTCTGCCTCCCTCTCAAGGAAGTTTCTCCCCCACAGAATGAGACTTGGGCTCAAAATCTTGGCTCTTTCACTACTTTTGTGGTACAATCATCCCTCTCTCCCTTGATTTATTGTTAAGAATTCTTTCAGTTGTGCCAGAAACATGAAAATCCTGGGCAAGACCTGGATGGGGGCATGACTCTACCCAGAGGCTCAAGCAATGTTGTTAGACCTCTGTCTCTTTCCAACTCTCAGCTCTGCCTGTGTAAGCTTGGAATCATTCTGCAGGTAGACTTGCCCCAACCAGTAGCCAACAGGGTCACCATAGGTCCAAAATTCCATACTCCCAGACAAGAAGAACACCATTACTGACAACCACACTAAGACTAAGTATATGTAGGATGTATTTTTCCATTCACGGCCCCGACAATATGTCCCATCCCACATGTTCTTTTACAGTGTAACATTGACTCCTTCCATCTCAAGGGCGAGTGTATGTCCCTTCCCATTGAATCTGGGCAGACTTTGTGGCTGCTTCAACCACTACAATATGGCAAAAGTAATGCTTTCCCTATTTCCAGGTCCAGCCCTTAGAAACTGGCATCTTCCAGGGCACCTGGGTGGCCCAGTCGGTTAAGCATCTGCCTTTGGCTCAGGTCAGGATCCCAGGGTCCTGGGATCGAGTCCGGCATCAGGCTTGCTGCTCAGCAGGGAGTCTGTTTCTCCCTCTCCCTCTGCCTCTTCCCTGGCTTGTTTGCATGCTCTCTCTCTCTCAAATAAATAAGTAAAATCTTTTTAAAAAAAGGAAAAAAGAAACTGGTAGCTTCCATTCTTTGCCTCTTGAGACAGTCACCTCTGAAGCTCTGGGCCCCCATTTAAGAAGTTCAAGGCCACCATGTTGTGAAGAAGCCCAGGGCACATAGAGAGGCCAAGGGCAGATGTTCTGAATTGACAGTTCCAGGGGAGGTTGAAGTGGACAACCAACACCACTACCAGATATGTGAGTGACATTGCCTCAAGATGATTCCTGCCCCTAGAAAGTCCTCCTTGGTAAAGCCCCAAATATCATGTACACAAAGACAAGCTATCCCTGCTCCGTCCTTCCCCAATTCCTGACCCACAGAATCTGTGATCATAATAAAATGGTTGTTTTAAACAACTAAGTCTAGGTATATTGTGTTATGTAGTAAAAGATACTTAGAACTGTGTGTGTGCATGTGCGTGTGTGTGTGTGTATGGGCGGGTGGTGTTGGAGAGGTTGTTTCCCATAGGAATTAGAAGGCAGATGGATAAGCACATCAGACAAACAAGCACTATATCTAACACTTGAAGAACTGCCCATGGGGCCCACCATTTCTAAATGTACCGGGTTTCACTACTGGCAGGAGTGATTGTGTGAAAAAGACAATGTACAAGTTGGTCTGTTCCAGGTGTTGGGCCTCACATTGCCCAATTAGCCTGGCAGAGTGTCAAAGCACTTAGTAACCTCTTCTTCTAGCCAGTGAGCTGGCCGCTCCTCTAAACAAAGTGTCTCTAAGCAGGGTCTCTAAACTGCCCAAGTCCAGGGTTTACCACTCACCTCCTTTTCCTGATAAATGGTGCCCACCCCCCAACGTCATGTCAGTGGCATTGACCTTGAGGTCCCTGTCCCTTCACCCACCAAACCCATGCCAGTCATTCTCACAGCCCCTCCAGCCCCTTCCTGGGCTCTTTTCACCGTCCCCCCCCCCACCCCGCTCCCCCTACAGCTTCCTCTACAGCCTCCTGGATTCTGACTCAGGAACACTCTCTAAATTCTGCCCCTCTTTTTTTTTTTTTTTAAAGATGTTATTTATTTGACAGAGAAAGACACAGCGAGAGAGGGAACACAAGCAGGGGGAGTGGGGGAGGGAGAAACAGGCTTCCCGCTGAGCAGGGAGCCCGACACGGGGCTCAATCCCAGGACCCTGGGACCATGACCTGAGCGGAAGGCAGACGCCTAATGACTGAGCCACCCAGGCAACCCATGCTCCTCTTTTTTTGTTTTGTTTTGTTTTTGTGCTTATTCCTTCCTTCGAGGCTTTGCAAAACTGCCCTGTCTCTCAGGTTTTTCTCTCCCCTTTTCTGAATGCTTAGATACTCAAGAAGTCCCCAGTTTCTTCATCCTCTACTTCCCAGAGTCATCAATCCACAGGACAAAGTAGAACTGCCTTCCCCCAGGTACCCAGCATTCAGGCTAAGAGTGTGGCCTCTAAGCCAGCTTGGCTCTAACTCCTGGCTGTGTGTTCCCTGGCACCTTAGTCTCACTGTCTCATTGTCCTGCCTATGAAAGAGAGATGACAATAGCCTCCACCTTGTGGAGTTGATGCGAGGATTAAACAAGATAACCCAGGTAAAGGACTCTGCAACTTGTTCCTATTAATTGAAAAGAGACAAGGGCTCTCAAACTCCTTGTTTAAATATGAATTCCAACAGTGCCAGATTTGTTCATGCTCATTCATGCAGGAGAAGAGACAGTGCCCATCACCCTCCTCTGGTTTCACAAAGACAACTCACAGGTTTGCCTTCCAGAAAACAGATATATCACCAGGGTAATAAATTATTAAGTAAGACAATCAATCAGAATTATGAGGGGGTTTCTTTAAGAGTGAAAACTGTTTACTAAGGAGTATTGCAACCATATCCGAAGTCAGGGTGCCATATAAAACTCTTCTGTTCGAAATAACATTTGCAAGGATGGATTTTTCATGCAGACTAGAATCTGCTTTCCTGTAGCTGCAGGGAAAGTGGAGACTTTTTTTTTTTTTTTTTTTTTTACTTCTTATCTTGCTGAGATTTCTTTCCAGCAGTTACAAGGACCTATAGTTTCAAGACCCAATATTGGAATTCTATTAGTCAGCACAGAAGGGAAAAAAAGCAGTCTCGAGGAGGTCAAAACTTACAATATAAAAGAGAAAAAAGCAGAATAGTGTTGTTAAATGAAATGTGGGCTATTTGATAATTCTTATTCATGCATCATACATAAAAACCTTCAGTACACAGTAGGTGTTATTTTTGTCTTTGTTCTTATGACATGTAACCCTACAAAAACCACCATCCAAATGGTCAGTGGCACCATGGTGAAGGCATATGGCCCAGCAACCAAAAAGTTATTTAAAATTATTTCCATTCTTCAAATCCATATCTCAGGCTTTTTGAAGGGGATACATGGTCAGAAAAATGTCCCAGTCTCCTCGTCTCTGTCACCTACATCGTACAGTATTTGGCTCCCCTGGTGCCTCCTTCCTACCAGATCCCCCCACCCTGACTCCTACTCCTGAGCTTCAGATTTTCCAGGTGTTCCCCACTATTTTCCCTGGTCCTATACTCCAAGAGCCAAAGAGCTGGTCTGACAACAGGAGGGACCTCCCTGCAGTGGGGAGGGGGGTTAACAGGGGTGGAAGGAATCTAGGAGACACCACCAGTCCCCCTTATTCAAGTGGGGTAGGCAGGCTGGGGACACCCCAGGTTAATCCTTTCTGTCCTGTCACACCCCCATGAGCGTGACAAGGACTCTCCGTGGCTAATATCTCTCTTATTCCCAGGAGCATCAGCATTCCCTACTTGGCATTTATGATACATCGCTCCAACTCTGACTCACCGGGGACTGCAGCAAATCAGAGTTGGGGCTGCTGCCATGGGGGGGAAAGTTTTGCTTCTTTCAGCCCCAGCTGTTCATAGCAACCAGCCTAGAACATTGGGAAACAGCCTGGTGATGCTTTTAATCTCAGTCCAGAGCCGGGGTGCTGGCCCTGCTTCCAAATCCCAGTGCAAATTGGAATTGAGCCGTGGGGTCTCACCTGCCTGCCTAGCCTAGCCCAGACTGATGGGATGCTCAAACAAGGCAGCACTTTGGAAATCCCCCTTCCCCTTTCTTCAACAAGAGATTTCCTTGCCACCCACCTATCACCGCTTCCAACATACTCACCATTCAGCTTAATTCATCAGTTTGGGAAATTGCCTCTGAAACATTCCCTGAGAGCAGGGACCCTTTGGCACTGGGGCGTGAACTTCTTGATCACAGGCACTTTTGTCTGGCACATGGTAGGTGCTCAGTAAATATGGATTGAATGAATAAAAGAGTGGTCACTGACATAAGAGCAAAGATTTAAATTAGATCACGTTACTCACTGATATCTGGCAGAGAGCAAGTTTTTGAAGGGACTGGGTACCGAGGTTATTCCTCCATCTGCTTGGCAAATACTAGTTAAGCATACCTGCAGGCACCGTGCTAGGCACTGAAATGCAGCTGATCGGGGCAGGAACTGTCCCTGTGCTCATGGGGATGAAAGGAGCTGCCCTGGTTTGACACAGGGACACCTCTGCCCGACCTCAGAGCAGAACTTAGTCCCTGGGACCTCTTCTCCAGAGAACCAGCTCTCTCCAGACCCCCATCCTTACCCACCCTCCTTCCCCGCCTCCAGGAAATTCACAAAATGAGAGACCAGAGGTAAGGGAGTGAAAATGGCCATTATCAGATTAGACAAACCCCATGGCCTCTGGCCAGCACCGCCCACAGCCCCAGCTACCAATTTACTGGGATGAAAAAGGCTCATCCATATTTCATTTCAGGCATTCAGCATCCTCAGCTGTTGTCCCTTCCTTCAGTGGGCCCATTTCATGCCTCCCTGCCTCAGAGAAGGCCCCAAACCAAAGGGGACATGCAGGCCCTGAGCTGACAGCCCATTTGTCCAAAGTCTGCCCCCATCCCCTGCAACATGCACATTCTATGATGGACTCAGTCCCCTCTCTGAGCCCAGCCCCCACCTTCCATCCCTTCCCATGGGCCAAAAGAAGAGCTATCCACCCCCCTCACCAGGGAAGGCACCCCTGCTCCTTCGTGCCCCCCACACCGGTGTTCCCACCTCCCCCAAGGGACCTGGGGCTTGCCACAAACCTGATGGTGTTGGCAATCAGCACAGGGGTTTCAGAGCCAGTCTTGAGTCCCTGCAGGCAGATCTAGGACAACATCAGGGATTTTCAAGCATGAAAAGGACCTCAGAGATAAGGGAACTGCTATTCATTTCTCCCTCCACCAGCAGAGTGATGGGCATTTGCCTTTTTTCTCCCTCCTTGCAGAACCAACTAGAAACTAAAGCAGCCAGGGGGCTCGGCAGGACCCAACAACCTATGGAAACTGCAGGATTTTAGTAGCTTGGCTATGGATAAGCAAGGGTCTGAAGAGTCAGCTAAACAGTACGAGAGGCGGGCAGGAGCAGGGGGGACCACTCTGTCCTCATCCCTAAACACAGCCAAAATGAGGGTTGGAGAATTGAGGAAGAGGAAGAGGAGCCCTGAGCCTCCGGGGCCACAGGGCCATGAATTAGGGGGTGGAGGAGGTGTGTTGTAGTTCAGCTCTGTTATAGTGACCTTGGATGAGTCCCTTCCTGTCCCTGGAATTAGTTCACTCAGTTACAAAATGAAGAAATTGAATCAGGCCAGTGATTTTAAAGACAGAGCTTAAAGGACACGCCCCTCCCAGAGTGGAGTGATGTCGGGACTCCTCCTTACTAGCACAAAGAGTGCCAAGCTCAGAATGAGGAGGGAGTTTCTGAGCAGTACTGCAGGCCTGGGCGGGGGGGGGGGGGGGGTGGGGCTCTGTCTTTAAAATCACTGGCCTGATTCAATTTCTTCATTTTGTA
>NC_058406.1:8284861-8315865 GCF_002201575.2 Neomonachus schauinslandi
GGGGTCTTCAGTCTAACCCAGGGGTTCCCAAGCGACTCGATAATCTAGTGGGGGGGGTCCCACATGACCCATTGAGTCCCCACCTTTAAGAAGGAGAACGCGGCCATCAGCATTTTCCAAAAGCTCTCCTGGTAAGACTAGTCACAAACCAGCTTTGGAAATAGCTGAGCTGGAGGGGAGGGAGAGACAAGAGGTGGGGCAGGGACCCTCTGAGGCTTCCAGAGCAACAGGCAGAGGCTGTCTGAGGAGCACCTCCACTGTCCGCCCGCAGGGAGAGCACATTCAGGAGACACGCGCTGTCCAGCGCCACCCCCACGCCCCCACCCCAAGAGGAGCTAGTGCAGGGCTGGGTGTTATCTGCCTCCCTGAAGCCTTCTTTGCTGTACAGCTGTGAGCTGTGAGTTCTTCGAGGGCTCCCCTGGAGCACTGGAGTGTCTGTTTACAGTTCATTAGCTACTTGACAGGGGGGCTCCAAGAGCGAGAGACATAAAGAGGAAGTGTCAGGGCCCGGGCCCGGCGCCCATCCGTCAGAAATGAAGATAAAGCTGCTCGCAGATGAAGAGGTCTGACAGTAGCTACGGCAGCTCGGGCCAGGCGTCTGGCCTCACAGGTGAGCACAGCTCAGCTGACCCCAGACCTCGCGCCCGGTGTCCCCAGCGCACCCACGGCCTAGTCTGCTCGCTCCCTTGGCTACTCACATCCCAGAAACCAGCAAGATGCCCTAGCAAGAAGGGATTGGCTTGGGAAATGGTTCCACAGCCCCTCCACGGCATGCTATTGGGCCATCAAGAATTATATTTACAAGGAACTTGTCACTACATGGGAAACGACTTCTATGCTATAAGAGCGGGGGGGAAGCAAGATGTGAAATTGTATGAACAGCATCAACCCTGCGGAATGAAAATTACACATGGAAAAAAAAATTAAAAACCTGGAAGGAAATACTCCAAAAAGTAATGGTGGTTGTCCCTGGGTGCTGAGTGGTCTTTCTCTACTCCTTTCTGGTCTCCATTTCCCACATTTTCCATACCGAGCATGACTGCTTTTGTAATGGCAGCAACAAACTTTACTTTTAAAATAAAAAGATTTTTTTAAAAGATTTGATTTATTTATTTGAGAGAGAGAGAGAGAGCATGAGCAGGGGGGATGCGCAGAGGGAGATGGAGAAGCAGGCTCCCAGATGAGCAGGGAGCCCGACTCCAGGTTGGATCCCCGGACCCTGGGATCATGACCAGACGTTTAATCAACTGAGCCACCCAGGCACCCAAAATAAAAAGATTTTAAGTCTCTTCACCATCTGAACTTATTCCATCCTGCCATCCACAGGCTGAGGTCCCCAGTTCCCTGGCCTGAGGCCCAGCCCCCTTAAGACCCAAACCCATGTCTTCTGACTTGAGCTGTGTCCCTGAGCCCATTAGTTTCCCTGGAAGCTCAAGGCGGATGCCCCGGTAATGGTTTCCGCAGCCACCCCTCCAGCCACATTTTGGGGCCAAGGTGGGGGCTCCCTGGGAATTGGGCAGCCCCTCCTAGCCCGCCCCCTCACACCCAAGGACAAGCTGTCTCTACCCCCTGCTCACCAGTGAAGTCATTATCAGTGGGTAATTGAAGGAAGCAGAGCATTTGTGCTTCTTTAGCCCCTGCGACCCAGAGACAGAAAGACAAACGGAACTGGGATGTGAGTTTTCAGGGAGGTGGAGGTGGTGGGGTGGAGCTGGCTGGAGAAGCTGCTGTGGAGATTCTCAGCAAGCCCTTGGTCATGATAGTAACAAGCAATAGTACTGAGCCCTTTCCATGGGCCGAAGTGGGCTGAATGGGGGTCCCCTGAAAGATATGCCCACCTAGAATGGATGGATGTGGATTTATTTGGAAAGGGGGTCTTTGTGGATGTAATTAAATTAAGAATCTGGAGATGAGATCATCCTGGATCCATCCAATGACACCTTTCCTGATAAGATACAGAAGAGAGACACACAGACACAAAGGTGAAGGTGATGTGCAGACCCGGGCGGAGGTCCAAGTGATGCGTCTTCCAGCTGAGGAACGTCAAGGAGGGCGGGCAACCACCAGAAGCTGAGCCTCCAGAAGGAACCAAACCTGCCAACACCTTGATTTTGGACTTCCAGCCTCCAGAACTATGAGACAGGAAATTTCTACTGTTTAAGGCCCCCAGCTAGTGGTCATTTGTTTGGGCAACCTTGGGAAAGTAACACATGGTGAAGCCCCTTATACCCAGCATTTGTCTAATGAGATAGGCTCCTCTATCATCCGCATCTGACAGATAGGGAAAATGAGGTTCAGAATGGTTATGCAACTGTCTTAAGGTTGCACAGTGGTGAGCAGGAAGGGACTGGGGCCCAGGTCTGCCATCCTCCCAAGTCCCTGACTGTGCCAGGGACTGTGCTAAGGCTTTATACCCATGGTCCACAGCTCTAGACTCAGGCTCTAGCTCCATCACTCACAGGCTGTGTGACCCCACACAAATTACTTACCATCTCTGAGCTTCAGCTCCCTCATTAGCAAACTGGAGAGACTATCAAGAGCTATCCCAGGTGCTGTCGTAAGGATTTGAAAGCTAGCGTGAAGCTCTGCGCTGGATGACCTCTCCATGTCGGGGATATCTTCTGTACCCCGTCTGCTCCCAAGGATCCCCCCACCCCCGCCATGACCAAGCCACGAGCCCAGCCTCTCCCCGTTCGCATGCTCCAGACACTCACAGCCTCCGGCAAGCCGGAACAGCACCAGCCCTAATGGCAACAGCAAATTGTGCTCGTAAATTAGGGTTCGGCTAATTGTGACTTTATAGACCAGTAGTAGACATTCCTTTTCAAACCCTGTCTGTAAACACACAGCAGCCCCGCTGAGCAAGTGCCGAGCTGTATAAAAACTCTTTAAGGCAGAAATATATGGGCTGTGGTAGCTGGCTCTCCAGGATGGCACCTCATTCATTATGTTTCTTTCTCCTCTCTGCGCTGAGCAGCACCGCATGTAGCTAATCCACCAGCACAGCTCTCTCTCACTTCGCCCCATAAATCCCTGGCTCACAGTTGCCCCCAGCGCAGCCACCTGCCAAAGACACAACAACACAGCGGCGACCGGGTCGGGGCCACCCCTTGTGCGGTCCCTGCCTCTTAAAAAGCCTGTAAGGTCCTGCCCTCCTGAGCAGGTCACCGGGAGCAGGGAACAGTGGGAGCAGGGGGGGCCGGGGGGAGGGAGAGGAACTCTGGCATGGGGAGCAAGATCCCAGATACTTCTTATTACAAACCCACCCCCACTCCCATGCCCCATCCTCACAAGGAGAAATGGGGCTGAGCTGGAGGGTCCAGCGGCAGCATATAGAGTTTGGATGAACTGTATGGGGCTTCAGGGTGGAGAGTCGCTGAGAGCAGGTTCCCCAGGGGAGGAGGCCGAAGGGAGTGATCTGGAGGCTGGGAGTGAGCCTCCTACTGTGTTCCCCCTGTCTCCTACCTCTCTCAGGAGCCAGTGACCTTGGGAGGTCTCCCCAAGGCCGGCCAGGAGCTTCTTCACAGGGGTGGAGAGAGAAGAATGCTGACCCACTCCCCCTGCAGGAGAAAATGCTCTGGCTTTGCGGTCCGACCGCCTGGGCTCAAATCCACTCTTGTAGAGCACCAGCTATGAGCCAGCACCTTGCTCTCCTTGCTCATTGCCTCTTCACATAATCCTATGTGGTAGCTATGTACGGATACCATTCCCATTCTGCAGATGAGAAAACTGAGGCACACCGACGTTATGAAATTTGCCAGGGTCAGCAGATTAATGCAGGAGACGGGATTCTAATCCAAGCGCCACCCCCGTGTTCTCATCCACCATAACGTTTCCTTGGTTAGACCTCAAGGTGGCAAGTTAGTCATCTTGAGCACTCATGCGTCATTTTATTTTTGTAAATAAACTTTTACGAGAACATGGTCACACTTGTTTACACGCTGCCATGGCTGCTTTCTTTCTACAGGGGCAGGTTGCGGGGAGCCTCTATGGCCTCAAAGCCTAAACTATTTGCTATCTGGCTTTTGCAGCAGCAGTGAGTCTTGCTCTGGGGGCGGCTGAAATGAGATCATCTGCACACAGACCCTAAACAGAGCCAGGCTCCGTAGAGGTCACTCCCTTTCTTCTCCCACCTCTCTCCATCTTCATCCCTGCATACCCATCCTTGGCTGCCACAGCCTGCCCACCACACAGGGCACCAGAGCTCTGTCCCCTCCTCCCCCAGAGACAAGTTGGGGGGGGGGCGTGCCTGGGCCCCATGTAGGATTCCAAGTCATTAGCAAATAAAAAAAAATTTCCTCCCTTCCCCCTTCTTTCCCACACATGACTCCAGCGTGCCAATTATGCTGAGCCCCAGCCTCAGCTCAGCGGAAAATGTTTCACTTTAAGAATGAAAGGTATTTAAAAAAAAAAAAAAAGGAATGAAAGGTATTTTTTAAAAGAATGTTGTTATTCTATTGAAACTAAATCCCCAAATAAATCGCCAACCCTGCAGCCACACACAATGGAGAAAAGTCGCTAAATAAACAGTCACTAATTTGCACAGGATCCAGCCCTGACCCACTTCTGGGTCTTGCCTTTCTAAATAGCCTCTTTATGGTTATCTATTCATCACCGACCCAGTTTTCTTCCCTGTGTTCCAAAGGTTGGATTCTCTTCAGCCTTAAGCAGACACTCAGTTTGTTATTTGAATTATTGACGTTACATATTTGAGCATTTGAATTATATTTTATTTACAACTGTGGTCAGTTAACAAATATATGGTGCACTGAGGTTGGCATGTACAGCTGGGCAGGCTGTGCACCGTGCAAACCTAGGAGCCACTGCTTACCCTTCATGTTCTTAGATTTGTATATGGATAAGGATTACTGTCTATGAGATGTCAGTCAACTCTCTTAAGGAAGGGGCACCTCTTTTGAGTGGGGTTATGTTCTGAGTAAACAGCTGTCACGAGCAGTCACTGTCCTCATGGAGCTCACAGTCTAGTAAGAAATCAGACATTGAAGAGGGAATGACAACAGTGACAGTAAAAGGAAAGGGATATGAGGGCGTTCTGGGGAATCTGTTTGGAGGGAGTGGAGTGAGTGGGAACCAGCTAGGTGGCAGAGTGGGGCAGGGGAGGGGAGGGTGGGAGAATGTTTCAGGCCAGGGGACATCAAGTGAAAGGCCTGGAAGCAGTAGGCAGCAGTGACTTCTCTCTAAAGGAAGGTCCTCGCTGACTCACTCTCTGAGCCCCGGTGCAGCTAGTTTTCTGCCTCCTCAAACGAGCACTGTGTACTTCCCCTGAACATCCCTGAGAGGAGAAGCTGCGTGTCATGCCTTGATGAAAGGAGAGGGAGAACATTCGGCTTGTTCTGTGGTAATGACCTGCGTGGTGGAACAGGGCCAGTTGGTAAGTACAGTCCGTGCTTCAGGCTCAGTCACAGGCGCCCATGACCCAGAACACAGTGTCTGGAAGAATGGATGTGGGAAGCGAGTGTGGCTCAGCAGGAGCTCAGCCGTGCAACCAGACGCAGCCCCAGAGCCTGGCTTCAGCCAGCTGCTGCCGCGCACCAGAGGCAGGGCAGGGGTGCCGATGTTCAGCCCCACCTCACCCCTGCCTCTTCCCAGCTGGGCAGCAGGCCTGGTCAGGCTAGCTCTTGAGAGGCTGCCTGTGTTTAGATCTGACCTCTGCCATGTCTGATCTGTGTGGCCCCGGGCAAGTTCCTAAACCTCTCTGAGCCTCTGTTTTCTCATCTATCAAATGGCATAACAAGAGTGCCCATTTCATAGGGTCTCATTCATTCAACAATTATTAATAGAGTACTTCCTGCATGCAAGATCACAGGACCCCTTGCTGTCCCCGAATTCTCTTTCGAGTGTCTTGTGAAAATCCAGCATGCAAATCCACACTCGGGATGCAGCACGTAGCCTGGCTCCCCGGAAGCGTCATGATGATCTTCGTGAGCATTTTCCTCTTCTGTCGGTTTGCTGCTCAGACAAAGGCAGGTTGGCAGCAAATCTGAGAGTGGCCAGTGTCAGCAGAAAGGAAGTTCCAGCAAATCATGGCCGTGAGCACAGAGCCCAGCTGTCCGGTGCCAAGTGCCTGTGGGTCCACAGGGAGGGCTGAGAGACATCAGGGCCTCAGCTCCTGATGGGGGTGGAGACAGCTCACTGGTTGCTTCACCGTCGGGGTGGCAGGATCCTGTATTGGGGTGCTGAGCGCTGTGTGAGCCTCACAAACACACACACACACATACACACACACACACACACACCCCAGGTAGGCAGACTGAATCTTCCCTTGTCCTGGATGGGTGGTGGGTTTGCAAAGGAGAACACAGAAGCCCTCACACTTTGGGGAAGGGCTGCAGACCTCTGAAGAGAAGATGCCCCTGAGGAAATAGGAGCCAGGGCTTTGGAGCCCAAAAGGGAGAGGAACGAGTGAGACCTGCCCAGAGGGGAAGGGGGGGAGCCCCCCAGGACCACCCTCTCCCACACGCTCAGCACATGCACCCTGAAAAGACCCCCCCACCTGGGGCCAGAGGTGCAGCACAGGACCCAGGTAAACATACGACCCAGGCTGGCTGATCGGTTCACCCCATCCCCTCAGCCACCATGGTCATGAAGAGGAGTGGCCCCTGTGGGACCAGGGCCTGGGAGGGCCTGCGGCTGAAGCTGTTGGCGGCCATGTTGCCACCACGAGGGGAAGCCCGTTTGAAGCCAACAAATGGACAGAGAACTGGGCACGGCCGGACTGAGCTGGATTTTCTCTCCCTCATCAGCAGTGGCCTCCAGAAGCACAGTATCGGGGAGGACAATGGGGTGTGTCTGGGGCCAGTGAGGACGGTCAGGACAGTTTTCTGGGCCTACCACGCATGTCTAAAGGACAAAATGGGAGCATGTGTGTCACACATGGGCCCCCCTGGCCCAAAGGCACCAGGTGGAGGCAGCCAGCACACACGGGAGATGCAGGGAGAGGCTGAGGAGGCCGGTGGTGACTCTCCCAGCAACTCTGTAGGTTCAGATCCCAAGTGGGCTGCTTCCAGCTGTGGAACCCTAGGTAATTCACTGCCTGGCGCTGTGCCTCAGTTTACCCAGATATAGGGTGGGGATGAAGAGAAGCACCAAACTTAGGGTTTTGGAAAGGAACTCCCAGGGTGTTTTCAGCAAGTGCCAAATTCATGCACGTTAGATTCATGCAGTCAGTGTGAGTTGAATATTTCAGGATATAAACACCCGCTTTCTCTCCCATACAAATACATGCACACTTTCTCTCTCTCTCTCTCACACACACACACACATACACACACACCCTCTTCCTGATCTCTTCAGACACAGCAGAGAACTGGCCGGAGTGGGGGGTAGTAGACGTGCCCAGGGGCAGACATGGCCCTGGCCACCACGTTTCCAACAGTGATTGTAGGGTCACGCTGGGAGCTCCTGAGAGCACCATTTAGCCGATCCAGGTGGCCACCGCGGTTCAAACGACCACATTTGCCCAGGAGCTGAAGTCATGGCCACGCAGAAGCAAAAAGATCCTTTAAAAGAGCCCACCTGCAATGTGGGTTAATGGGGTGGCTTTGGTTCCCATGGTGAGAAGAAATTACAAGCTTGAAAGGATTCAGAGTCTGGGGAGGGGCCATAAGGGGAACTTTCTTCTAGAAGACCTGGAGCTAAGCTTCTATGGTGCGGCACTGGGAAGCTCTGGCCAAGGCTGAGCTTTCTCCCACCCCTGCCACCTCCGATTTGGGGCTTTTTCATGTCAAGGGGCTAGGGGCCTCTGAACCTGTCCAGACCCGAGACACTCTAGATGTTCCGCTGGGCACGTCTCATAATTACAAAGCAAGTCAATTGCTCTATTAGCATAAGGTCATGGGGTTTACAGTTTTTTCTCTATTTTCACCATTTTCCTTAGTTGTTTGTGTTACTTTGAAAAAAATCATAGCTAACACTTAAATAGCCCTTACCGTGTGCCAGGCACTGGACAATGAAAATATTAACCCTCACAACGACCTCTGCGGGGACAGGACAGGGGAGGGAGCTGAGGCTCCAAGAGGTTGAACAACTTCTCAGGACCACACAGCTGGGGAGTGACAGAGACTGGCGGAGGAGTCCATGCCCCGGACCACTGCTCCACACAGCCTCACAGATATGTGACAGTCTGTCTTTGGGCTTTGCAAGATTGATCCCTCCTTTCGGCCACCTGCGCACTTGCCCCATCTGAAGACAGAGGGAGAAGACAGCCATCTCCAAGCCAAGGAGAGAGGCCTCAGAAGGAACCAACCCTGCTGATACCTTGATTTGGGATTTCCAGCCTCCAAGCTGTGAGAGGATAAATTTCTGTTGTGTAGAAATTCTGGACCAGCCTGTGGTCCTTTGTTACGGCAGCCCTGGGATGCGATGCCCAGCTGCAGCCCCAGGGGCAACCTTCCTGCCTCACAGCCCTGACGGTAGGCTCGCGGTCAGAGTCAACACCAGTACAAGACCCCTTATATTTCCTCCTTTGCCCTCCCCACCACCCTCCCTGTGGGAAGAGGGTCCTCTTCTTCAACCCCCAAAAGTGGGTTGATTAAAAAAGTCCTCCCCAAGTGAGGCATTTAATAGATAACAGACTGTCTCTAAACACTTCCTTATAGAGAAGAATCAAATTGCAGGCCTGGTCACATCTGGATTCTTCCCTGCCTGGGTCTCCAACTCCCCATGCCGTGGGCCCTGGGCCCCAGCTCCTCACAGGAGTGAGCCAGACTGTGACCTCATAGCCTGGCCATCCCCAGTGTGGTGTCTCTGCTGGTGTCTGGGGGCTCTGCAATGGGGAGAGATCTCGGGAATCAGAGCCTACGGGTGAGCTCAGGAAGGCATGGGGGGAAAGTGCTTGGCTGGGATTCTTTCTTTCCTTTCATTTTGCTCAACTTTTTATGGAAGTTTAAAATGCATATGGAAAAGTGTACATTCTAAGTGTTCAGCTCAGTGAATTGTCTCAAGCCCAGACCCGGATGAATAGAACCCAATCCAAATACAGAGGGCTAGCAGTACGCAAGAGGTTCCCCCTTCATGCACTTTTCTAGCCACAACCCCCAAAGGGAGACACTGGCAGTACTACCCTCAGACCCAGGCTGGGGTCCCATGCCGTCGGGGAGCCTCACACTTTGGAAAACTTCTCTTCAAATTCTTTAGTCCCCCTCTGGTCGCTGAGGCAGCCCGGGCAAACAGCGCTTTCTGGACAAAGCCCCCAAACCCAGGCCAGGGTCTGCAGGGGCCTGGGTCTCTATTTCTCCTCTGGTGTTCTTTCTGGCCCCCTGCCCTGCACATAGGACCAAGCAGATGCCCCCACGGGGCTCTGGGACTCACACCTATGATTTGTCCTGGGACCTGACAGCATGCCCCTGGTTCTGGGAGGGGGGCCTCGTGTGCCGAACACTCCTGCTGACCAGCATGTATTTCTTCTTTGAGATTGTGCAAGATCGGGCCACTAGAATGGTGCTGACATGCTGATTTGGAACGACTTGCTCACTCTGGACACGGGACGAGCTCAGGCCTCTGGGCTCCCATGGGGCCACTGCCACCCTTGGGCTGGAGCTGGGCTTCACCTTTTGCCCATCTGCCTTCTGGCTGCAGTGATGCCTCTGTTCTGCAGCACCGAGGACAGCAGGGCTGGTGGCAAGTGTCCCCAACCCTGTGTCCTTCAGCCCCCGGCACCCAGGCCAGTGACCCGTCCTCCTCCGCAGGACTCCACCTGTCAGGCAGGCTGGCTTCCAACAAGGGCTTCTGAGACTGTTGCTCCATGAGCCCCATGGGCCCTTCTTGCTGGTGTCTTCTGATTTTCTATCAGTGTGAGATGTTGTGCTCTATCAGTCTTAAGTCATGCTGGACAAAGGACCAACACTCCTTGCATGAAAGGGACCTCTCTCTTCTTGCTCGGGCCCTATGCCCCTACCTTTCTCCCTGTGGGTGCTGGTGCGGCCAACATGGAAAGAGATCGCGTTCTGGGAATGCAATGATTACAGCCCCAAAACTCAAAAGAAGGGATGGTTGTTCCACGTGTATGCTACAAACATCCAAACAGTAGACCGAACGCTTCCGGAACATGCATCCCCATGCGCGCGCTGGGTAAGACTGGCATCTGCGGTCATTGTCACCGAAGGTTAGCAACCGCCTCTGAGAGAGTCATCAGAAGTGAGGACTCGGGCGGCACGGTGGAGGCGGCAGCATCGTGAGCGGGGCCCCCGGCGGTAATGGGTTGATGCATCAGGGAACGGCAGAGATGAGAAGCTCTATACTATTTCAGTAACAACAGGTTCCAGAGAACCACAGCCCTGTGAATCCTAACAGCGCTGTTACCTTCTCCTCTTGGTGGGAGAAATGAAATTAGCCAGGAAAGGCACGTCTGACGACAAAGAACACAAAGCCAGGATTTCTGGGTCTAAACGGGAGAGACGGTGTCTGGACGCTAGAAGGAAACGGCACCAGACATAAACAAACGGACCATACGATACACAAATACGTAAGTGATTCACTCTCTGTCCATTGTTCTAAATCTTCAGTAAATCACCATGCCTCGTGTGGACCCATGAGCTTTGTAAAATATTTTTAGTAAAATTGTGTGTCTAGACAAGGGTCCTGCAGAAAAAATACTTGCCCTGAGCCTCGTAGACGACAAGGATGGCGTGACACCCATGGGTAGAGTTGCCCAATCATGTAGGTTCGGTTGCAGGAGATTCTGCCCATTGCCTTAAGGAGTTCCGCCAACTTACACTCCTACGGAGTTCCTGTTGCTCCCCATCCCTGCCAGCACCCAGGGCTGCCTTTTCACCTGTTCATCATGGTGCTGGGAATAGTGGGATCTTTTACAGTCTTAATTTGCTCTTCCCTGATCTTAATGAAACGGAGCACCTTGTCACATTTTCCTCAGCCATTCTGGGGGCCCCTTTCTTGGTATTGATTTGTAAGCATCCTTCATCTTATTCTGGATGTGAGTCCTTGGTTGGATAAATGTATTACAGATATTCTCCCCCATCCTGTGGCTTTTAGCTGGGACTTGACATTTTCGAGGGTTCTGGGGCTGCCTGTTTAAGAATGGGAGCACATTTGGACCTGTTTAAGAATGGGAGCTCTCACCACCGCCGAAGGGCCCCGGGAGCAGGTGTGGAAGAGAGAGAGAACAGGAGTGAGGGCAGGAGAGTTGGGGAGACGGCCACTGCTCCTGGTGTTGGAGGCAGACTCTGTGAGGCTCAGCACCCAGCCCCTGAGGTCCGGCAGAGCAGGGTCAAGTCCTCGCTGCTCCGGCTTTCAGCCATGGGGCCCTGGGTAGATGTCTTGATCTCGACTGCTGGTTCTTCAGCATCCGAGTCACCTGGAGGGCTCTGTGGAACATCGGGCCCCACCCCAGATGAGAATTTACATTTCTAACAAGGGATGCTGATGCCCCTTCGTCCGGACATCCCAACTTCAGCACCACTGCTGTAAGCCTGGTGCCCTATACACCACTGTCTCAGAGCCAGGAGGGGGCATAAACGCCAAAGCATTGGCGCACCTGCTTACCTCCCAGTCTGACCCAGTGGGAGGTGTGTGCAGGGCCCAGCTCCACTGTAGGGCCCAGCTCTGTTAGCTGTCTGGGTCTCACTGCTCCCACAGACCCCACTGAGACCCCACTGTAACCCAGCGGGCCCTGCAGTCAGCCAGATCCTGGCATCTCCCTCGCTCGTGGGCGACCTGGGCAAGCAGCTTAACTTCTATACCCTTCTCGTCTGTAAAACAGCCATCAAGACAGGAGTCTCGGGAAGGCACGAGGGAGGTGATACATACACAGTGCTCAGCATGCAACTGGCACTAAGGAAGCCCTTCATTAGTGGTGGGTAGTCCATTCTTCTTATTATTAATAATATAATAATAATTCACTCTTAGTATTAATTCTTGAGTTCCGGCTCTGCAGAAAAAGAAGGAAAATAGCAAAATGGAATAGTCAGATGGTGATCTTTCTCTAGAAAACAGCAATGCCTGGTAGAATAGAGAGGAGAACCCATATTCAAAGCTACCCCAACCACCTACTATCCCCTCCTGGGTGCATGTGCACACACATACAGACAGACACATATGGACACACAGACATGCACTTGCACACACACACACACACACACCTGCCACCTCAAGGTGCATCTGAGACCTTTTGCTAGTTGCCCTATAAATGGTCTGACTCCCTTTCTCATTATAGGACAAATACAACGTGGGGTTGCCTTAACACACCTACAGGGTGAGGCCTGTGCGACACGGCTGTCCCCTTAGCTGTGGCAGGCAACCACGCACACACACTTCTGCTGACCACCCCTGCTCAGCCTCCAGCTTCACCCTCTGCTCCTGCCCCTGCCCACACACTCCCCACCTGTCCAGGCTTCATCTGAGATGTAAGAACTTGTGGAAAGAGGGTTGAAGGTGTCAGAAGGGACAAGAACAGAGAAAAGGGGCTCCCACTGGGCCCCCAGTGCGCTTCATCCATTGTCTTACTCAATGCCAAAGGCAAGGAGGGAAGGCAGGAAAGGGGGCAGTTTCTGGAGCCAATTGTCTGGGTCTGACACTCACTTGCTATGAGACCTTGGGCAAGCTACTTAACCTGTGTCTCGATTTCCTACTCTGTAAAGTGAGGATGATAATTATACCTCCCCAGAGGATTGCTAGGAAGAGTTAGTGAATTAAGGTTCCTAAAGTACTTGGCAGAGAGTCTGGCACACAGTAGGTCCATGATAGCCTTTGGTGGTCATTATTATCCTCATGATAACTCCTGTAGAAGACATGGCGCCCTGCGTTCCTGATGAGGAGCTAAGCTCAGAGAGTTCCACATGCAGTGAAAGTGGCAGATGGGGCTTGGGGCCAAGCTCTCTTACAACCCACCAGGAGCTTTTCCTGCTTCCCGTAGGCAGCCCCCCTTCTCCCCAAACCGCAGCTCCCCAGCCTGTCCCATCTCAGTCAACTCCATCCTTCCAGATGCCCAGGCCCAAAACCTTAGTGTCACCCCGCCTTAGCTCTCTCTCACAGCCTCAGCCAACCCAGCGGCAAGCCCCATGGGCACCACCTTCAAATGCACATAGGGTCTGCTGGCTCCCCACCCCCCACTGCCATGCTGGCCCCAGCTGGTCTCCCCGCTGGTCTCCCCACAGCTCCTCTCCAGGAACAACAGCTGGAGGGATCCAGTTGAATCTAAATCAGAGCATGCTTCAAACCCTCCGAGGGCTCCCATCTTGCTCAGATCACGGCCAGAGTCCTTATGGTGGCCCCAAGTTCCTGCATGCTCCAGCACCCGGCCACTCTCTCACCTGAACTGCTTCCGCCCTCACTCCCCCTGCTCCAACCCCACTGGATTCCTGATGTCCCTCCAACACCACCCTGCTCCACCTCTTCCACTGGGAATGCTCTCCCCCACAGATTCACATGGCTCACACCTACCCTTACTTCAGGTCTTTGCTCATAGGCCACCTCCTCAAAGAGACCTTCACTGACCACTCTGCTTAAAATTGCAAACCACGCCCCAACCAGCCCCACCTCCTACTTACTTTGTCACTCTCAGAAATTATTATTTCCCACTTACTAATTTATCTTACTCTATTTTCTTTTTTTCTCCACTGGAATCTAGGCTCCACGAAGGCAGCGAATACTGGCCGGCTACATCCCCAGTGCTTAAAACTGTGCCTGGAACATAGCAGGTGCTCAGTGAATGTTTGTTGAATGAGCGAGTGACCCAACAGAGCTTGGAGGGAGAGAAGCCGCGTTCAGCTCCGTCTCCCCTCTCTTCTCACCCCTGACCGGTTTCCCTATGTTCCCACAGCAGGAGCTCAGTAAGTGGGCACATGATCTAGGTCTTCCTGCCTTTGAATTTGTGGCCGGTTAGATTTATAGAACATCTTTTCTGAGCCATTTACATTTAGATTTTCACGGAGCAACTGTCGACTGGTAGAGAGAGAACCATGGTCCCCAAGCAGAGCAGCGGTCGGGCCACTGCTGGGGTTGGGGGAAGGTTGTTCACGTCCAAGATAAGCCACTGATGGAAGGGAGACAGCCAGAAGAGAGAACAGAAAGAGAAGATAAATGCTTTTGTTACTTATTTTTCAGTGCACCTGCACTAGAACAAGAATAATGGAAATCAAAATAGAAGGGGGGAAAAATCACCATGGTCCCGATATCCTTCACAAATCATGTCGTGATGTATTTATTTGTGATGAGAGGCTCTGGGCAGAAGCCGTGGGCAGTGGTTGCTGGGCCATAGAGCAGGGAAGCAGGTTCCAGGGCTGGCCCTGGAGTTCCCAGCCTTGCTGCCAATGTGCCAGATGGGCCAGAGCAGAAGCAGGGCCAGCTTCCACTGAGGTCCCATCTGGAAAATGGGACAGAACAACCAGAGCCTGCAAAACAGGCTGGGGTGGGTGAGAGGGAGGCCAGGCAGGCAGGAGTGGGAGACCAGGGCTTTGGCACTTGGACGGTCAGGAGTCCATCTCAGCTCCAGCCTCCAGGCTCCAGGCTCCAGGCTCCATGCTCTGGGCTCCGCGCTCCGGGCTCTGCGCTCCATGCTCCAGGCTAGGTGATCTTGAACAACTTCACCTCCCTGAGCCTCGGTTTCAGATTTTGCAAAATGGGATATATATCTCACAGAGTTATTGAGGAGATGAAATAATGCAATATTTATTTAGTTAGATATAATAGTAACTATACACATCTATATACAATCTATATACAATTTAGCACACATAGAAATCGTCTTGCAGATGCAGTAAGTCTTCCTTCAGCGACAGCTACTGTTACTACTCCTACCACTACTATTCTACTAAAGGGAACAGCAGAGTGAATAAGTGAAAGAAATCAGAATAAAAATACCCTTCTCATGAGCTCACCAAGGTTTTGAACCCAGTAGATGGAGAAGGAACCTCCTTTAGAACATATCATTCAAAACACTAAGAAAATGGTTGTTTTCCAGCCAAGAAAAAAAAAGCATGATAATGCACATGCACACATATCTTCTTTCATCGAAATCAAGCTGAGGCAATTACCAAGTCTCAGAGTGCTGTCCCAGGTCACGTCCCCTCTACAGGCATTCGCAAGCATGACTCCCACTTCAGAGTCTAAAATCCCGCCAAGTGGGGAACTGACAGCTCAGAAAATTGCAAGAACCCTGTGATGTCAGGAAACACACAGCCTGGGCCGTAAACAAGCTTCCGAATTCCATCTGCTTCCTGTTTCCTTAGCAGGTGCCATCCTGGAAGAAGGGGCCTGGCTGGAGGGAGCACAGCCGTGTGACAGGATGCAGGAGGTGTGGAATGGGCTGCTCGGGCTCTGCAGTCCAAAGCCGGCTCACCTCCTGGGCATGTGTGAGACTGAGCCAGTCCTTTGGTATTTCTAAGCCTCGGTTTTTCCACCCATAGATGGGGTTCCTGAGTCTCTACTTCCTGGGAGATGGTGTGAGCCATCAAATAGCATGATGCCTGGTGCCTCAGATGCTCTCATAGTGGATGCTGTGGGTGGCCCTCCAAGCCCACTGGCAAGCACCCTTCCTGCCAAAGCCAATGCCTTCCTACAAACAGCCTCTGTAGGTTCTTCCCCAGAACCTTTACTCACTGCCTGGACACTTGCAGCTCTCACAGGGATGACAGTCAAGAGTTGGCAGAGGGGAACCTGGGTGGCTCAGTCAGTTAAGCACCTGACTCTTGACTTAGCTCAGGTCATGATCTCAGGGATCCTGGGATCAGAGCCCCACGTTGGGCTCTGAGCTCAACATGGAGTCTGCTTAAGGATTCTCTCTCTCCGCCCCTCCCCCTGCTCTCTCTCTCAAATAAATAAATAAATCTTAAAAAAAAAAAAAAAGAGTTGGCAGAGAAATCCCTGGCTTCTTCGCCCCTTGCCCAGCAACTCTGCTTTAAGAAGGCTCCCAGAGGTCCCCAGAAGTGAGCCCATTTGCCCACAGTGGTCACTTGCTCATTAACGCCCATTGCGTTGGCTTCCTTTCCTTACCCTTTCCAACTTTGCTTCTCCCAGTCAGCGTTCCCCGGGCCTGCCTCTGGGAAACTCAGCCTAAGACAGGGCTCAATAAATGTCAGCTATTAAAATAGTAAGAAGGGGGCACTTGGCTGGCTTAGTTGGTGGAGCATGTGACTCTTGATCTTGGAGTTCTAAGTTTGAGCCTCACATTGGGTGTAGAGATTACTTAAAAATAAAGTCTTAAAAAAAATAGTAAGAAGAAGAGGGGCCAATAACATGACAGCATCTTGAGTCTGAGGTCCTGGCAGAGCATCTAGTTAGCGTCCCATCCAAGGCTCAAGAGAAATGACTGGAGAAGGCCACTGGGGATCGCCCACAGAGAAGAGATGGGGGGTTTTGTTATTGTTTGGTTTTGATTTTCCAAAGATTTATAGAAACAGAAATAAGTTGGTCAGACCCTGGTTGTGGGTAGAAACAAAACTTGTTTTAGATTGAACCAAAGCACATCCCCGAAAATATTGTATTGCAGGAGATCTTTATAACAAGATCTGTAGTGAACTTTTCCTCCTCTTTTGGAGGAGAACTACCACCTAGTTCTGTTCCAAATCTGTCTTGTGCTCCCGGGAAGCTGCAGGAAGGCGCTTGAAAGCTGATTCTTTAAAATATGGCTTTCTTGGGCGCCTGGGTGGCTCAGTTGGTTAGGCGACTGCCTTCGGCTCAGGTCATGATCCTGGAGTCCCTGGATTGAGTCCCGCATCGGGCTCCCTGCTCAGCGTGGAGCCTGCTTCTCCCTCTCCCACTGCCCCCTGCTTGTGTTCCCTCTCTCGCTGTGTCTTTCTCTGTCAAATAAATAAATAAAATCTTTAAAAAATAAATAAATAAATAAAATATGGCTTTCTTGGGGCACCTGGGTGGCTCAGTCATTAAGCATCTGCCTTCGGCTCAGGTCATGATCCTAGGGTCCCGGGATGGGCCCCACATCCGGCTCCCTGCTAAGTGGGAAGCCTGCTTCTCCCTCTCCCACTCCCCCTGCTTGTGTTCCCTCTCTCGCTGTGTCATTCTCTGTCAAAGAAATAAATAAAATCTTTTAAAAAAATAAAAAAAATATGGCTTTCTGTTTTGTTCTTACTGATACAATCTTGACTGTACTGAGCATGAACAATTTCGCCTTGAGGTCACTGAGATTTCAACAAGTCCCAAGGATGACCCCTCCACTTTTGGTTGCAAGTTCTCACTTCGAGGGTTATTTCTTATGCACTTACTCATCACATATTTATTTGTGGCCATGGAAGGGATAAACACGATACTGGTGGTTTTAGGGGTGGGTGTCAGCCAGAAAAAGATTGCAGAAGTTGGTTTTGCTCAAATTTACAAGGGAATGTGGAGGAAGAAAAGAAAGTAGCTGTACAGACAACTGAGAGCACAGACATTTGTAGGACAAGCGGGAAAGTGGAAGGGACACAGACGGGACCACCAGGAAATTCAGAGGAAGAAGAACATCAAAGAGGTGGGGGCAGGGTGGGTAGATTTTTCACTATCAAATTGGGAAAAAAAATAATGGTAATACACAGTGTTGTTGAAGACATGGAAAACAAGCACAAGATTTGACAATATGGCAAATGGGAAAACAAGTCATAGAGCTATATGCTAGGAATGATCTCGATATTTTTTTCTGGTTGTTAATAGCTATTGATTAAAATATACAAGAATTGGGGCACCTGGCTGGCCTCGTTGGTACAGCATGCAACTCTTGATCTCAGGGTTGTGAGTTCAAGCTGGATGTAGAGATTACTTAAAAACAAAAATCTTTAAAAAAAAGTAAATAGGGGCGGCTGGGTGGCCCAGTCAGTTAAGCATCCAACACTTGATTTCAGTTCAGGTCATGATCTCAGGGTCATGATATTGAGCCCTTCATTGGGCTCCACGCTGGGTGTGGAGCCTGCTTGGGATTCTCTCCACCCCCCCTTCCCCCTTACCCCCCAAGCATGTGCCAGAAATAATAAATAAATAAATAAATAAATAAATAAATAAATAAATAAAATATATGAGAACCGTAACACAGTATCAATAGGGGTTCTTCTTGGTGATGGATGGTGAGGGTGTCTGTGGTGGGACATCAGCTCCATGTGGTCCATCAGGACCTTCGGGTGATGTCCGTTTTGATAATGCCAGCACCACTCAACCCCCATCTAACGTGCCTCCCCTCCTGCCAATGCTGGAATTGCCCCCTCCTCAAAACCCCACTATATTCCAAAGGCTCCCTTGCAGCTCAGTCACCTCAGTGAGCTTACAGCTTTTAAATACTCCTACGGACTGAATTGTGTCTTTCCAAAATTCATATGTAGAAGCCCTCACCCTCAGTGTGATGGGATTTGAAGGTGGCACCTTTGGGAGGTGATTAGACAAGGTCATGAGGGTGGGGCCCCCAGGAAGGGGTTAGTGCCCTTAGAAGAGGACACACCAGACAGCTTGCTTCCCCACCCTCTCCCTCTCCCTGCCATGTGAGGACACTGCGGGAAGGCAGCCGTCCGAAAGCCAGGAAGAGTCCTCACCAGGAACTGGATCAGCCAGGACCTTGCTCTCAGACTTCTCAGCCTCTAGAAGTATGAGGAACATGTGTCTGTTGTTTAAGCCGCCCAGTCTGTGGTATTTAGTTACAGCAGCCTGGACTAGTACAAATACCATTTCCATCTTTTATGTGGCAAGCCAGACTTCTGAAGTCTGATTCCCTTCCACGTTTGTTTGGGTTTTTCTAAGATTTTATTTATTTATTTTTGAGAGAGAAAGAGAGGGGGAGAGAGCGTGCCCATGAGTGAGGGGAGGGTCAGAGGGAGAAGCAGACTCCCCACTGAGCAGGGAGCCCGATGCGGGGCTCGATCCCAGGACCCTGGGATCATGACCTGAGCCGAAGGCAGACGATTAACCCACTGAGCCGCCCAGGCGCCCTCCCTTCCACATCTTAAAGGTAAAATTCTTTTCTTTTCTAAACACTCTGAGCTCCATGGGGCTTGGTTGCTTTGGCTATTTCTGTCTGGTGACCATAGCTCCATTTCTGGGGAGCTCCAGTGTCCTGGAATCCAGTGACCCGGGAGGGCTCAGGACCCCAGTGTTGCTGGTGTGGATGGTGGCAGCTGCGTCCTCATTCAGCAGCTGGGTCAGGGTGACAGTGGTGCCAATCTGGAACCGGCCGCTGGAAGAACAGCATCCCCCCCGCCTCCCTCCCACCAACTCCACAAGAAGCTTCCTGACTATGACAGTAACAGCCTCCCCGTTGGTGGCTCAGCTCTGCTGTGTGACTGTAGAAATCAATGCTGAAACCTCAAACTGGGTCTTCAGCCCCCGATGATTCAACAGACATTGAGAAATGTCCCCTTTTTGCTCTGAAACTAGCCTGGGTGTCTTCGCCTCCTTACACCGGGCAGAGGAGCTGGGCATGTCCCTTCTCCTTCATCCTGCCTATTTTTATAGCACAAACTCCAAACCAGCTTCCCTTGGGACCTTCTCTTCGATTCTCAAAACGTCTCAACAGTGACTATTCTTGTGCTGTGGCCATAATTAACCCTAAGGCAAGGCGATTCCTCTGCCCGACCAGGACAGCTTGTTACAAAGATCTGATTTCAAAAATCTAGGGGCACCTGGGTTGCTCGGTTGGTTAAGCGGCCGCCTTCAGCTCAGGTCATGATCCCAGGGTCCTGGGATCAAGCCCCGCGTCGGGATCCTTGCTCAGGGGGGAGCCTGCTTCTCCCTCTCCCCCTGGTTGTGCTGTCTCTCTCTCACTCTCTCTCTCTATGTGTCAAATAAATAAATAAAATCTTTATAAAAAAATCTAGATCACCATCTTTGGATGTTTCTGATATTTACTACCACATGTTACTGATATCATAAAAGAAGTTTCAGAAATAAAGATGTCATACAGGAAGGTGAAAGAAGAGGCAGCGTAGGAAGCTATGCTGGACACAAGAACCCAGTGTAGCAATTGGTTCCCTGAAAGAAGACGACTAGATTTTACCATCGGGTCCTCAGTGAGTCCCCTGGGCACATGTCATCCAATGCCATAGTCACTGGCTACACATGGCTATGGCGCATTGAAATATGGTTATGGAGATGAGCTAGAAGTGTAACATACACATCGGATCTCAAAGAGCTGGTACAAAAAAAAAAGAATGGGAAATATCCCACTAATAATTTTTTTTATTGATCACATGTTACAGGTTGAAATGATACTAGTTTGGATATACTGAGTTAAATGAAGTATATTATTAAAATTAATTTTATTTGTCTCTTTTTACTTTTTGAAGGTGGCTGCTAGGACATGTTCAAGCCCACACGTAGCTGGCACTCTAGTTCAATCCCAGGGATGGCCCTGACCTAGAGCCTCTCGGGGATGGGGAGAGGCAAGAGCCTCAGTTTTGGGGTCAGGAAGTGAGTACGCTAAGGGGAGACCTGGGCAGGGGGTGGGGAGGGAAGGTAGTTGTTTCAGAAAATGCAGTAAAGAGAGAACAAGGAAAATGGCTTGGGGAGAGGAAGGGAGAAGAGGAGTTGTATTTGAGGATAGGGAACCTGAGGATGCTGGCTAAAGATTAAGACACAGGAGGGAGAAGGCAAATCTGCCAGAGAGAAGAATATATTGAGCCAGTCCCAGAGTAGGGATGGAAGACGGGAGCAGACACTGAGGAGGAATATTTACGGGCATTGTTCCCTTAACTGAAAAGACAGGTTAAAACAGTAGAGTACACATTTGAGACAACGTGTTATGTGTAACATGCACACAGACAAAAGCCTGGGAGTGATCCCTGGAAACGCTCATGTTCTCTGGGAGTAGAATTGCCATTTTCCCCCATGTGGGTTTTTCTGTGCTTTCCCAGTCTCCTTCAACATATAGGTATTGATCTTGTAATTAAAAAAGCAAATAAAAAAATTTTTTTCAAGACTCCAAGAGGCCCGGGAAGCTTCTGGATTGGAGAAGGACACACACAAGGCAGTTGTTCTGAGTCTCTTGAGATTCACCCCAAGCCCCACCCCTGGCTTAAGAATCAGAATCTTGAGGAGGGGGGTTCCCCTAACGGTTCTGAAGGGAGCCCAGCTGCACAGCCCATAAAGTGACCTGGAGGCACGGGAGGCTTTGCAATACAGATGTGGATGCTGGGTCCAGGCTGAGAGGCTATCAGTGACTTAGATTGAGGGCCCTTCTGGGGAGGCTGGCTCAGCACCCATTCTCAGGCAGCGGCAAAGAAGCCTGGGAGGGCTGCTAGGGACAGATCTACACCTGGGAACCTCCCAGCCAGACTTGAGGCTGAGGCACGGGGTCAGCACCACCCTGGCAGGGCCCTGGAACTGCCTTGCATTAAATTTCTCAAGCCCTCGGACCTTTAATCCCCTGCATCTTGGCAAGGGCTGATTTGGCTCATCCTAGCCTCCTTTGAGGTTAGGATAATATCTCAGGGAGCGCTAACTATGTACCAAGCAGTGGGGGAGCACTGGACGTGCCTCATCCCACTGAAGCTTCACAACAACCCTGCAGGTGCTGATATCTGCTACCATCCCATTTTACAGATGAGGAAACTGTCTCAGAGAGCTTAAGCCATCTGCCCAAGGGAATGAAGGTCTGAGGATGATAACCAAGTGGCAAAGTCAGAACTCTAACCAAGGTCTGTTCAATGCACAGCCCGTCCTCTGCTTGCTTTTTTTTTTTTTTTTAAACTCATCCAGTGTTTATTGAATAGTGAGCCTTTGCCAACACTGCTGAAATCTTCAACTCACTCACCCAGATCCCTCTCTTGGCTACCCCCTGAGAAGGAAGCCAGGAGCAGGACCACCCCCAAATGCCAGAATAGCCAGAGGGAGGGGGGATATGAGGAGATGGGAAAAAGCAGGGAGAGGAAGGAGCAAGACAGGGTGCAGAGCTACACTTACAGGGACATACACACACAGAGACACCTACACACACAGACAGACATACACACATACGCAAGGACCAGGGGTGTCAGTCTCTGCCCTCACCCAGTGGCCACAGGGACATCAATGAAAGACCAGGCATCCACAAGACATTTCAATCCTTCTTGTCTTGAAACATCTGCCGTGAGAGGCTGGGCCAAGGTCACTGGACTCTCAGGGCACATTAGCCCTGAGCCAAGGCAGCTTGGATGGCAGCCACCAGCCTCAGAAACTTGCTCTCCATGTCCATGTAGCCATCACCTCTTCTTGGAATGAACCAACTTCCCCACTCCATCACTTCAAAGAAGCCGGTGGCCAATGGAATCCCCCCACCATAGATTCCAGGCAACTGGGAAACCCATCTTCTAACTTCTTGAGCTGAAGATACTTGGACTTTTAGCCTCAAACACCACAATAAATGATCTGGTTGGCAAGGGCCATGGCTAGGGACCACAGCATGGGCAATGGCGCAAATGGGCAACCCACCTACGGCATGGACAGATGAGCTCTCTGTCCTGGGCTCTCTTACCTTCCTCAGCCCTTGGCGTGCATATCTGAGCATCATGGATGCACAATTTGGACCTGAGGGAAGAGCAGAATGCTGTATCTCTCTCCATGACCCGTCAGAAAGATGGAGAGTGTCCAGGTGGGCCTCCTGAGGAGAGACACTGAGGGGCAGGGGTGGCTTTCAGGGAAGGGACCCCTGGGAGGAGGCCCAGAAGGTACTGTGTTCAATACAGCATCATTTTCAACTTGTCAGAACTTGCCAAATGAATTACAAAATAAAGCCCCAAATGACAGAATAATGAGCAATTCATTTGAAATGTAAAATAAATAGGTAAACCTCTGATGAGAAGCAGGATAAATGGCATTCGGATGACATTTGGTGATTAAATTAAACAGTAATGAACCTGTGAATAATGTGCCTAGAGATGGCTGGGGAGGGCGATTTTTTTTTTTTTTTCTGAAACCGAGGACTTAACGCTCCAACTGTTCTCCATTCTCATGGCTGGGAGCCTAGCTGGGGTCACGGGCCCTGGGAGTCGGATGGGGGGCAACTGGTCCACCTACCCCACCAGAGACCCAGCCTAGAGTGCAGAGCCAGCCTTGAACTTCCAGAGACTCAAGCCCAGGTCTGTCAGTACTAGGAGAATCTTCCAGGCCATCTAGTCCATTTCTGTCATGGTAAATGCCATGGGAAGCTGAGCCCAGAAAGGTCAAGAGACTTGTCCGAGGGTGACCAGTAGAGCCAGGATCAAGGTCTTCTGACTTGCCTACTTCACCACATCTCCTCTTCCCCCCTGTAGTAGTTGGTCCCCAGAGATGACCCCCCAGTAACCACACCTCTTGACATTCACACCCTTATATGGTGCCTCCCCTTAAATCTGAGCAGGCTTGGGATTTGCTATTAACCATGATGGAAGTGACGCTGTGTGGCTTTCCAGGCTGGGTCACAAGAAACCTTGTAACTTCTACCTAAGACTCTTGGAACACTCCAGGGAAAGCCAGCCACCATGTAAGAAGTCCAACTCGTCCTCCATGCTTTGAGGAAGCACAAGCTAGCCACATGGAGAGGCTGCATAAAGAGGGAGAGATTGGGGCACCTGGGTGGCTCAGCTGGTTAAGAATCTGACTCCTGGTTTTGGCTCAGGTCATGATCTCATGAGTCATGAGATCAAGCCCCGTGTCAGGCTCTGCACTCAGTGGGGAGTCTGCTTGAAGACCCTCTCCCTCTGCCACTACTCACCCCCATTCACCGGCTCCCTCTCTTTCTCTCTCTCTCAAATAAATAAATCTTAAAAAAAAAAAAAAAAAGAAGGAGAGATTGCTGAACAGCCTCTGGGTTTTCTGGGGCATCTCAAATGAGGCATCAAACATGTACATGAAGAGGCCATCTTGGAACCCAGCCCTGCCAAGCTTTTGGACGACTCCAACACCAACCACCATCTGGCTGTACCCACATGAGAGACCCCAAGTGAGCTGAGTCTAGTCAACCCACAGAAATGTCAGAGTTAATAATAAATTGTTGTTTTCAGTTACTGTGATGATTAATTTTATGTGTCAACTTGACTGGGCTAAGGGATGCCAAGATAGCTGGTAAAACATTATTTCTGGGTGTCATGTGACCCACCAAGCCATAAAGTTGGCTCCCTCATCAAATGGAAGTGGTATATATGAGATCAGAGCCAAGCAGGCCCTGAAGGCACAAGTAAGTTAAATGAAGAAATGGCCCAAATGCCCATGGTCCCCATTCTTGCTATACTGCTTTCTCTCCCAGCCTGTACCTATGGCCTCATGGTGAATTCCCTACGATCGGCTGACAGAGGAAGAGAAGAACTCAGACCTAGTTTGGGGATGGCTCTGCACGACGTGCAGTTTACCACCCAGAGTGGACAGCCACAGCATGGCAGCTCCTCCCTGGGACATCTCTGAAGACACGGTGAAGCAAAAGCTCCCAACAAGGGCAGACAAATGGGGCAAAACTTTGGACCGTGCATCTTGTTGTCCATTTTTCTTGGCAGAAAAAATGGCCAGATGTGTGGCTATATGCTGATTCACGAGCTGTGGCCAATGGTTTAGCTGGATGGTTGGAAGGAACGTGATTTAAAAATTGGTGAAAACAAAATTTGAGGAAGAGGTATGTGGATAGTCCTCTCTGAATGGGCAAAAAATGTGAAGATATTTCTGTTCCACATGAATGCTCACCAAAAGGTAATTTCAGCAGAGGAAGATTTTAATAACCAAGTGGATAGGACGACCCCTTCCATGATACCAGTCAGCCTCTCTCCTCAGCCACCCCTGTCATTGCCCAATGGGCTCATGAACAAAATGGCCATGGTGGCAGGAATGGAAGTTGTTATGGGCTCAGCAACATGACTTCCACTTACCAAGGGCAACTTGGCTATGGCCATGGCTGAGTGCCCAGTTTACCAGCAGCAGAGACCAACACAGAACCCCAGTATGGCACCATTCCCCAAGGGTATCAGCCAGCTACTGATAGCAAGTTGGTTACTGGATCACTTCCATCATGGAAGGTGCAGATTTTAGTCCTTTCGGGAATAGACACTTATTCTGGATATAGACTTATCTCCCCTGCATGTAATACTTCTACCAAAACTACCATCTGTGGATTTAGAGAATGCCTCACTCACTGTCATGGTATTCCAATCAACATTGCTTCTGACCAAGAAACTAACTTATAACAAAAGACGTGTGGCACTGAGCCCATGATCATGGAATTCCCTGGTCATATCATGTTCCCCACCATCCTGAAGCAGCTGGCTTCATAGAACAGTGGAATGGCCCTTTGAAGACTCACTACAGTGTCAGCCAGGTGGCAATACTCTGTAGGGCTGGGGCAAAGTTCTCCAGAAGGCTGTGTATGTTCTGAATCGGCATCCAATATATGGTGCTGTTTCTCCAGTAGGCAGGATTCACAGTCCAAAATGGAGGGGTGGAAATGGGAGTGGCACCATCCCTAGTGACTCACTAGTGCCATCCCTAGTGACTCACTAGCAAAATTTTTGTTTCCTGTTCCAGAGACTTTATGCTCTATCAAGCTAAATGTCTTAGTTCCAGATAGACAAAGGCATCCATTAGGAGACACAACAATGATCCCGTTGAACTGGAAGCTAAGACTGCCACCCAGAGACTTTGGGATCTTCAAGCCTCTGAGTCAACGGGCAAAAAAGGGAATCACAGTGCTGGCTGGGGTGATTGATCCTGACTTCCAAGGGGAAACTGAACTATTACTCCACAATGGAATGTGGAAGTGTATGCCTGGAATCCAGGAGATCCCGTAGAGAATCTCTTAGTGTTGTCCTGTGACTAAAGTCAATGGAAAGCTCTAACAACCTAATTCAGGCAGCACTATGAATGGCCCAGATCCTTTAGGAATGAAGGTTTGGGTCATCCCACCAAGTGAAACACCAAGACTAGCTGAGATGCTTGCTGAAGGCAGAGGGAATACAGAATGTGCTGTAGAAGAAGGTAGTTATAAATACCAACTATGACCATGTGACCAGTGACAGAAATGAGGACTGCAATTATCATCAGCATTTCCTCTTTATTTGTTGTGAATGTTTGTGTGTCTATGTACATATATTAAGCAAATATCTTTGTTTTCTTTCCTCTCTTATTCCCTTATCAAGTAACATAAGATGTTCCGACTTAATGTCAGTATTCACAAATTGTTGATTTTACATCCCAGTGTTTAAGTTATGGGACATCGAGGAGAAGAGTAAACAGCACTCAAGGACTTTGCCTCCTCTTCTGGGGAAGGAGTTAGTGTGTTTTTGCACATGTGCAGCATAGCTGTATCATGTTAGGTAGAATTATGACCTTGTGATTGTCTTTATTTGGAGATTAAGTATGGTTTATGGAGATTGGTGTGGGTGTCAAGTTGACAAGGGGTGCACTTGTGATGGTCAATCTTTTTGTCAACTTGACTGGGCTAAGGGATGACTGGATAGCCAGTGAAACATTAATCCTGGGGGTATTTCCAGAAGAGATTAGCGTTTGAATCAGTAGACTGAGTAAAAAAAATTGTCTCGCAGACATGAGTGAGCATCACCCAACCCATCTAGAGCAGGAATAGAACAAAAAAGCAGAGGAAGGGCCAATTTCCTCTCTTTGCTTGATCTAGAACATCCATTGTCTCTTGCCTCAGACGTTGGTGCTCCTGGTTCATGGGCTTTCAGGCTCAGACAGCGACTTACACCAACGGCCCCCCCAATTCTTGGGCCTTTGGACTCAGACTTATACCATCGGCTCCCCTGGTTCTCAGGCCTTTGGACTTGACGAAACATTACCACCGGCTTTCCTGTTTCTCCAGCTTGCAGACAGCAGATGGTGGGAGTTCTCAGTCTCCATAATCACATGAGCCAAGTTCTATAAATAAATCATATGTGTGTGTGTGTGTGTTCTTTACATATATATATATGTATGTATGTATGTATATATATATATATTCTGTTTTCCTGGAGAGCACTGACTAAAACAGCTACTAAGTTTGAGGGCAGTTTGTTACACAGCAGTTTATAATCAGCAGATAACCGACTTTCAAAAGAAGGAGAAGGAGTCGTCAGGAAGCTGTAGCAGTGGGAGACCAGGGTCCTCGGGCCCCTCCCTCTGTGTCTAATGTGGGTCACACTTGAACCTAGATGTCCCATGAGAACCACCACTCCCTGGCCTGGAGGGAGCCTGTCAGAGGTCCTAGAGAAACTGACCGTTTGGTTTCTTTATTCATTTATTCAGCAAATATGAATAAAGTTCTACCATGTGAGGAGTAAAGATATGACTGGGAGAAAAGCAGGTTTTTGTCCTGGGGCTCACAGCTCACCAGGAGAAACAGACACCGAGCAAGTAATCTTGAGGGTTGAGTTACAGAGACAAGAGCTGTGACAGGAAGAACCAGGTTCAGGAGTGACATAAACAGACTCCCCGCTGAGCATGGAGCCCGATGCAGGGCATGTTCTCCTGACCCTGAGATCAGGACGTGAGCCAAAATCAAGAGTTAGATGATTAACCAACCGAGCCACCCAGGCGCCCTTGATTTTCATTATTACCGTTATCACTAATGAAAGTGGAGCTGCTTTATGAAGTCTTCCGTTTTCCCCCCAGATTAATGGAGAATCTATTGAGTATTTCCTCAATGCCTACTTTGTAACCTGTCTACAACTGGATGCTTTCCAAGTCCCTGAAACTTAATGTCCCCAGATCTTGAAAGCTTTCTGGCGCAGCCACGTTCCAGCAGCCCTGGGCAGTGCATCACGGAGGCAACTTCTATGGTCCCAGATAATAGCCCTATGAAGCCATTAGGTTATTACACAGCATTAACATTAAGGTACTTCGTCTCACTGAACTTAACTCATACCCTGCCCCCAGAGATAGGCACGGATTCCAGAGTAAACACTTGGGGCTTGAGAGTCCTGCCCCAGGGATGGTGGGGCCTCTCCTTTTTTTCTTTCCCAAAAGAGGCTTTGACCTTCTACTCGGTGGCTCTTTCTTAAACCTAGAAATTATGGGAAAGGAAAAAAAAAAAAAAGTTCCAGCCAGTGAATTTTCATGAGTATGAGAAATAGGAAAATGCTTTCCTACTTTCATTAGCCCCGAAGTGCCATTAGCCTCCAGCACAAGGACATCTGTGTTATGACCTCAGGGCCTCTGCTCACGCTGTTCCTCCTGCCTGCATGCTCTTCCCCCAAAATATCCATACCGCTTACCTCTCACTCACTCAGGTCTCTATTCAAAGGTCATCTCCTCAGAGACCTCCCCCAACGACCCTTCTCAAGAATATCCCCAGTCCTCTTTATCTTCTTATCTTGCTTAATTTTTTCCTAGTTCTTGTCCCTGTTCCTCATTGCATTATATATTCATTGGTCATGGCCTGTCTTAGCCACTGAAGTCTACATTCCCAGAGGGCATGAACGCTGTCACTCATGATTGCATTTCCAGCACCTAGGACAGAGCCAGGCACACAGTAAGTGCTCAGCAAATATTTTTTAACAAATACATGAAATAGATATTTGTGCTTTTTATTCATCCCTCAGCAATGTACTGAGTGTCTTCTGCCCCAAAGCACTGGGGATAGAACAATAATAAGAACCAATTCTGCCCTCAGGGAGTTCACAGCCCAATGGGAAGCAGAGACGTTAGTGACCAAACAGGAGCACAAAGTTGGGAGCTTGGACTCAGGTTTATCCACTAATACCCTCATCTCTGGCCCCAACAGCTCCCCTGAGCTCCAGCCTCATTCATCCAGCTTCCCACTTAAAATTGTTACTAGGATGGGAATTCAAAACAGAAATCCCGATTTCCCTCTACACCCCTGCTCTTTCCTCCTGTTCAAGCCCAAGGGCACAGGCTCCATTTCAGTTTCTCACGCCAAAAGCCCAGGCACCATCTTGTATTCGCAGTTTGCCCACCCCCTGCACCCAACTGGCAAGTCCTGTGGGCTCTGTCTCCAAAACATATCCCAAAATATGCTTCCTTGTACGTCCCTGTCCCTAAATTGCTTTCCAAGTCAACTCCCTAAATGCTTCCAACATCCCTCCCACTCAGCAGACAGAGGGATCTTTTAAAAATATAAATCCGATATGACCACCCCTCCCTTGCTTAAAGGTCTTCGGTGGCTCCTTCAAACTCCTTGCCTGCTGACTTCTTTGACCTCATCCGCACATTCCATGTTACCCACCATGCTCATCCCGCACAGGCTCTCCTCTTGCTTCCAAAACACTCCAGCCTCTTTGCTTCTACCCCAGGGCCTTTGCACTTGATATTTCCCCTGCTCAGAAAACTCTCTCCAGACCCTTGCAAAGCCAGCTCCTTCTTCTGATTTGGCTCTCAGATCAAATGTGTTTTCTCAGACAGGCTGCCCTTGACCACCAAACCCCACTCCCAGTCACTTCCATGGCATTATCCCACTGGCTCCCTACATCTCACGGGAAGCCATCTGAAACACTCAGTTTGCCTGTGTGTTGATCAAGTGTGTGTCTCTGCCATTGACTGGAATGGGGAGACTTGGAGCCCAGAAAGCTGCTGGTGGGGAGGTTGCAGAAGGAGGATGGCAAGTCCTGCTTGGCTTTGTTGAGTCTGAGGGCTGTGGGGTTGTCCAGGTGGGGATGCCCAATAGGCAGGAGGACCTGTGGATCTAGAAGTCAGGAAAGTATTCAGAGTTAGAGACAAGGATCTGGATGAGCACTCTGAGAAGGGTGTGAAGAGTGAGAAGGGGGGCGTATAGATTAGCACAAGAGGGAACTGGTAGCCACAGCAGGTTCTGAACAGGTGGCAGAGAAACCCAGAGAGAAGCTCTGGCCAGACAGGCCAGTGGGGTGGCAGAGCCCGTGCCCCAGGAAACCCAGTCCAGTGGTCCTTGAACAAGGGATAGAGAAGACACCACAAAGGCAGGCTCCCCAGCATGTGCTCTCCTAGGAGGGTATCCTCTCCCCTTCTGCAGATAGAGGTCTGAAATGTCATCGGGATCCCAGCTGAGGCCCCAATTCAAGCCGCTCTCTTCTGCTCCACAGGGACAGCCCCACCAGGCCCTCACGCATCAATTCTCCTGCCCCTCGGTTCTTATGGAGCCCCTGCTGATCGATGGCACTCAATGGAGTCAATAGGGCAGGGCCAGAGGGCCTCAGGCAGAGTGATCATCACAGCGGTGATGTTGCCAACGTGTGCAGGGACAGATTTTCCATTAACCCCATGGCCCTCTCCTAGAGCACCCCCACTTGGCCTCAAGCCACAGGCTTCCGGCTCCTGATCCCTCCTTGTCCCTGGCTCCCTGCTGGCGAGCGCTGAACTGGGGAGCACGCTGCACTGACTGTCAAGAGCCTCGGGAAGTTGACCCTCTTGCAGAAAAGAGCCAATGGGAGGTCAGCTGGAGCCCCTCTGTACCTGTCAGGCCCAATTCCGGGGAGCAAGAGACACAGAAGAGGAGGTGGTCATCCCAAGGGTCCCAGGAAGAGCCTCAGTTCCCAGGGCAGTGATGGCAAAGTGTTGGCAAGGACAGTGTGACCTAGAGGTTAGGGGCCGGGGCTCTAGCACCCCCATCCACCTCCCAATCCCTGCACTGCTACTTCCTAGCTGCATGGCCTTAGGCCAGTCACCGGAGGTTCAGCTTGTCCATCCATAAGATGGGGATAATAAATAGTACCTACTCCCATAGGGCTGTGGTGAAGATCAAATAAGATAATCCATGTAAAATGCTCGGTATGGGGCCTGGCACATCAGTGCTTGAGAAATATCAATATTCGTTATGATTTCATCTTTGAATCCTTTTTAGAACAAGGTAGAGATGGAGGAAAGAGGACCCTTCATGTTTTCCCAGTATTTCATCCCCAATTTTCTTTCCTCCCAGATTGTTTGGTTCAGGGGAGCCTGTGTTCAGTGTTATCTGGAACATTCTCCAGAGTCAACTGGCCAAAGGCCGGAAACACGTTGCTGCTCACTACACCCCCCCCCACCAAGGAAAGGTATGCCCAGGTGCCCAGGCACCAGCCGAGGGCCCCACCTCTCGGCAACCCCTCCTCCAGGGAGCCAAGACCACAGTCCAACAAAGACCCCAATCAGGATGTTCCTGGCCACGTTCAGAGACTCTGAACCCTTCAGGTTCTCCGGGGGGGGGGGGGGGGGGG
>NC_058406.1:8315965-8353023 GCF_002201575.2 Neomonachus schauinslandi
GTTTGAGGCGCTCTGGAGGGTACGTGTGGTCGGGGGGGGGGGGAGGAGGGGTTGCCTAAGGGTGGGGGTGGGGGCAGGCAGGAGTCAGAGTTATTGGCAGCAATAACAGCAGGTGGGTCCCCCTGGGACCCTGGGAAGGGGAGGGGAGTGCAGAATGATATTTGTACCTCCCGGCACCAGGATCCCTGAAAGGCACAGGCTCTTGCTCTCTCTCTCCAGATGGAGTGGTTTCTGTGTGACAAATCATAGATTAATGACATCTCTCTTGGGTGGGCAGGGGGTGCCTCCTCCAGAGGGGGCCTGGACCCAGGGAAATGGCTGCTGGTAGCTGTTGCCACGCCGCGGGGTGAGCAGAGCCTGTCTCTGCCTCTTTTTATAAATTAAAAACTGAGAATCAGGTTGAGTGCCTCGTCCAAGGTCACACATCCGTTACACGGGGAGAGGGTGTCTAAATCCCAGATTTCTGACTCCAAGTCCAGTGCTCTGTCAGGGGTAGGGAAGGGATGGGGTGAGAGCCTTTTGGGGAAATGACTTGATCACCTGTTCTCAGTGGCTTGAGGCCCCGGATACTTGGGTCCCCACAGGGGTTGGGTCTCTTGGTCTCGTGGGAGAGGAAGTGGGGATGCAAGTGGGAAGGGTGATGGCAGGGTAGGAATCAGAAGTGGATTCTGGCCTCGCTGCCATCCTGTCTCCCCATGTGACCTCGGACAGGCCCCTTCCCTTCTCTGAGCCTCAATCTTTTCAGTTATAAAACAGAGAGATGACATTAACAGACCTCTTCTTGCTCTCAAACTTGAAAGAGATGCTCCAACACCCTCAACTGTCAAGAGAAGGACTGAGGCCCAGAGAGGGAGAGTGTCTCACTCAAGGTCACACAGCTCCCTGTGGCAGAGCCAGCTAAGATCGGATGCTGGACCAGATATGCGCCATGAGGCCAGTCATAGGTGTCCTTCTTCGGCCAGTTCTGCAATACCTCTGCGCAGCCAGGGCTGGACCCAACCCTTGGGTTGCTCCCCAGTCAAGCTTGTGGCTTTAATTCCCACACTGCCCAGGCTGTGGGCCTCCAGCTATGCTCCCAGACTCCAGGAGGCTTTTCCTAATGGGGAGGTGGCACCCAGCCCCACAGAGGGACCTTGGCGACAGAATCAGAGGGGCAGGAGGGGCTCTGCTGGGCTCCTTCCTGTCTCTGCTAAAACCCCTCCCTCAGTTATGGTGAGGGATGACTGGAGGTAAAGGAGTTAGGAAGGCCCTCACTGAGGCTCCACGAATAGGAAAGGGCAAGCCCCAGACCCAGGCTAGGCCCAAGACAAGAGGACTTTTTTTTTTAAATTTATTTGAGAGAGAGAGAGAGAACATGAGAGAGAGAGAGAGCAAGAGTATGAACCAGGGGGAGGGGTAGAGGGGGAAGAAGACTCCCCACTGAATAGGGAGCCTGATGCAGGACTCGATCCCAGGACCCCGAGATCATGACTTGAGCCAAAGGCAGACTCTTAACCTACTGAGCCACCCAGGCACCCAAGACAAGAGGACTTTTAAAGTCCTCCCCTCGATGGGAGCAAAGTACACCAACAGCTTCTATTAAATATAACATTTTTGCCAACAATTTTCTACGGGATTTTTATTATTTTGTTCTTGGAAGTGTTTGGCTACCAGGCACTGATTTAACTGGCAGTTGGCTTTGCCTTCCTTCTCATCCATTCTCCAGCTTACCCGGGATTTCTTACCAAGTGAAAAAATGTAGCTGACAAATTGCTTTCACGAGTAATGACACTTTTATGAATACCCAATGTAGTAATTAATGCAGTTGACCCAACGTTACATTTTGTAGACATATAACATTTATTAATTTCGATTTCACAGTTTTCTTTTCCCATTTTGTAGCCAATAAATATTTCAAGCTCTCAGATATTTTTGCAGAATCCTTAAAAGTTCATAGGCCCAAAGAGCTAGTGTGACCTTGAAAAAGGGACTGAACCTCCCTGGGCCTCGGCTTCACACCCCCACCCCTGTCCTGCTCCCCGGGGGCCCTGCTAGCTGTGGGCAAATCCTGCCAGGCTGGGCCACCCCAGGGGCAACATTTTAGAACCACAGTTGATCAGCCCCAACAGGGGCTGCCAGGCCTACGATGAAGACGCTCAGGACCACACAAAGACAGAGACAAAGACCTCCCTTTCACCCATGAAGAGCAAAGCAATAAAAAATGTTATTTTGCCAGTCAGCTGAATTTCATTTGTGTGGTTTGGAGTGTATTTTCTAGTTAATGAACCTGACACATTTATGACCACTCTTTTTCAATTCGATGGAGAGAAAGGGGGAAAGGAAAGGGGAAAAGCCTGCCATATTTCCCCCATACAGCTGGCTGGCTGACAGCAGCACATCTGGGAAGGCCATAGCTGCACAGCTGCAGACCTAATAGCCCGGTCAAGGGCAAGTTCACTGGGGAAGCAACCATTCATGCAGCATATTTGATGTGGGTTGGACCTCAGGCACAAGTTCCCAGCATAGGGCACTTGCTCAAGGGAAGTCCCCAACCCCACCTCCAAGCATCTTTCCTGGCTCATCTTTCCGGGTCTGCTGTGGTCCTCTGCCGGCAGGCTGGAGGATGCCAAGTGGCCAGCGCCCTCTACCCTAGTTAAGCAGGTTTGGGGCAAAAGGCGAGAGACTGGAATGTGGCCGGGGGAAGAGGAGAAGGTATGCCCCGGCAGACTCGCCCCTCGATCCGTAGGCACGCTGCGATCGGGTCCTGAATGAGCCATGACTGGTGGGACCAGGGGCTCCAACTACAGACACCCACACACATAGACACATGGGCTCCCTCTCCTTCCCCCAGCCCAGCACCCCTCCCTGGGACACTTCCCAAGGAGCAATCTGAGGCCTCAGTCTCTGGGGGGATTCTAATAGCTGCCCACCCCACTATTACCCCGACAGAGGACATCTCCACCCACGCTGGTCATGAGCTGCAAGGGCAGTAAACCGGGCATGACTTTGCAGGGCTGCCGAGCAGGTGGGCTTTGGCAGGCAAGCCCCTATCCAAGCTGGAGAAATCCCTCTTCTCTGATTTCTCCCTCGATCACCCCCGCGCCCCTCCCACCATCACAGCAGCCCTGGCTCAACTCACATGGTGCAGTCGTGAACCATGTCTTCATTCATTCACACACTTTCACTCCCATTCACTATATGCAGGCAGACAAGGTGGATGTGTGCCCGAGGAATTCTCAACACTACTAGAGAAGTAAGCACGGCAGTCACAGAGGAGGAGCCAAGTTCTGATGGGGAAAACACAGGCTCAGGGAGCACAGTGGGTGCCCCACCAGGATGGTGGAAGCAGCATTCCTGGAAGACTTCCTGGAAGAGGAGACAGCTCATCTGGGAAGGGAGGAGAGGCTTCTGAGAGGAAGCCTGAGCACAAAATTGTGCGTCATTCAGCTCTCACCACAGATGGACAGCGAGAGCGGGGCCGGAGCTTGGAGGCTTGCCTTGAGATGCAGCACCCACATGGCCACAGAGTGTGTGAATGAGAACTGAGGGGAGAGACAGTCTGAGTCACTGGTTTCAGGCTGCCAGGGCCTCAAATCTTCCACTTTTCCCTCCCAAGGGATTTGCATTTGAAGAGGGATCAGAGCCCCAGAAGGGCATCAGCTCAGCTCTCCATCCTCTGCCAGAAAGACTTTCATCTGGGCCTCTTCTCCCTTCCTCCTCTGGTCTCCAGACCCTGCACCCCCACAACCATCTTATGGGGTGATCACCATGGTAACCCCCACACTGGGGGTCCTTCCCCTGCCACTAGCCTGGGGCACACCGGGTCTTACACAGCCCCCGCCTTGGCTGAACCAGCACTGAGCTCAGCGTTCCTGCTAGGCTGGGGGGGGGTGCAGCAGGGCAGGGGAAGAAACACCAGGCCCTCCAGGGTGCTCTGACTTCCCACCTGGTAAGACCTTCACATTGTAACAGGAGTGTCTAGAAACACCGTCACCCCGAGGAAGGTAGAAAGAGGTGGCATGGAGGACACTGAGGCCCAGAAAGCTGGGGGACCAGCCAAGGCTGCAAACTGGTAGGTGTCCTGGCCCCGACCTGAATCCAAAGCTATCTGGTTCCAAAGTTTGTGCCTCTAACCACTGGGGCATTAAGCCGCAAAACCCTGAACACCTGCCACGGCTGAGTGGGTCAGAAGTTGAGTGGAATGCGAGTGGGGAGTGCTGTGGGGAGTCGGCCCCATCTACACAGATGGCCAAAATTCTACCCCAGCTGACAGCCGCCATGTGGGAATGTAGGCCCCGGGATGTGAGATCATCTGATCTTTTCAGAAAGCAGGAATCCAGCTTTTCATAGGAGATACTCAAGTTCATAAGGGTTATCTAATCAAAATACATGTCATTAGATGTTGTATTGGTTAAACAAGACATGTCTACCTCCAGTTTACGTGTATTGACTCAACAAATATTTAATGAGCACCTACTATATGACAAGTAGGGTAACCGAATCTTCCCAGGGCGCCCAGGCTGTGCTGGTTTGCAGCCTGACAGTCCCACATCCTGGGAACCCCCTCAATCCCTCTGCTAGATACGGAGCTTTGGGTCTCCAAGGGGAGCATAAGAAAAAGTCCCTGGCCTGTGGGAGCTTCCTCTGTGGGAGAGGGAACAATACAGGCATCCCCTGGGCAAGACAGAAGGAAACAATACAGGGTGAAGGATAGACTCAGTGGGAACCTGGCCGGGGGTGGGGGGGTGGAGGGGCTGATCAAGGACGACTGCTCTGAGAGGGTGACAGTCATCCCTGCCGAATCCTGAAGGACAAGAAGAAAAGTAGTCAAGAAAATATCTGCTGTAACAGATACACCGGCGAAAATACAAAAATGTGTCCATACAAGCTATTCGCTCGGCTCTGTAAAAACAAGACTGGAAATGACCCAGATAACATCAGTAGGGGCGTGGGTGGTGGGGCGCCACGCAGCTGTAGGAGGGAACAGGAGGAGAAGTGTACCCTACTACTCAGTGCCTGTTGTCAGGGACACACCGTTGAGCAGAAAGCTGGGGTGGAAAGATGCGTACAACAGGCTGCCATTTATCTAAGAAATTATGGGAGTGTGCTTACATTTAAAAGTAAATAAGTACAGGGACATCCGGGTGGCTCAGTCGGTTAAGCATCTGCCTTCGGCTCAGGTCATGATCCCGGGGTCCTGGGATCAAGTCCTGCATCGGGCTCCCTGCTTGGCGGGGAGTCTGCTTCTCCCTCTCCCTCTGCTGCTCCCCCACTCATGCTCTATTTCTCTCTCAAATAAATAAATAAAATCTTAAAAAAAAAAAAGTAAATACGCGCAGGGGTGTCGGTTAATCAATCGACTCTTGATTTTGGCTCAAGTCATGATCTCAGGGTCGTGAGATGGAGTCCTGCATCAGGCTCTGTGCTCAGCAGGGAGTCGGCTTGAGATTCTCCCTTTCCTTCTGCCCCTCCCCACCACTCTCTCTCTCTCTCAAATAAATAAATAAATCTTAAGGGGGGAAAAAAAGCCACCTGAATCTGGAGACAGGCAGGAATCCACAGTGTCCCAAGTAAAAACTCTATAAAAATGAATTAAAACATTGGCAAAAGAAAAAATGTATAGGCCAATGGGGGAAATTTATCCACGTCCTAGATGTCGGATGATATTAGGGAAATAGAGCTTATTTCTTGGGTGTGATAATAGTGTTGGGGTTCGGTTCTGGTAAAGAGTCTTTTTATCTTTTGGAGCTAATGCTAAAATAACTACAGATTAAACGACAACATGCCTGAGTTTTGCCTCACAAAAACCCCGCAGGGGAAGTGGGTACGGCTATAAATAAAACAAGACTGATTGGTCATGAATTAATAATCCTTGGATCTGGGTGATGGATAGAGGAGAGGTTCATTATTTTCTCTCCTATTGTATCTGTTTGAAAGGGGAAAAAAAGTAAAAACAAACAAATGAAACAGGATTTGGGGTGAGAACTTTCTAGACAGAGGTTATCAGCCACCACAAAGGCCCTGGGGCTGGTGTGAGTGTGGCCAGGACAAGAGTAGGGAAGGAGGCCAGTGTGGCAGGAACGCGGTAGATGAAGGACGGGAGTGCCACACGAGGTCAGAGACACAGGGGTCCCGGCCACGCAGAGCCTGGGGCCAGCGGAGGAATGTGGGCTTTACTCTGACCACCAAGCAGGATCCATTAGAGAGCTGTGGGCAGCGGTGGGGCGGGATCTTTTGATTAAAAGCATGTAGCCTCCCCACAGGGTGGAATATTACTCAGCCACAAACAGGAATGAAATACTATACACCCTATAACTTACATACTAAGTGAAAGAAATTGTAGGAAAGGCCACATATTGTAGGATCCCAATTATGTGAAATATCCAGAATAGGCAAACCGATAGAGACAGAAAGTAGACTCATGGTTGTCCAAGGCTGGGGGACGGGGCAGTAGGGACCAACTGCTAATGGGTTACAGGATTTCTTTCTGGGGGGGGTGGAATGTTCTGGAATTAGTTGTGACGGTTGCACCACATAGTGACTATACAAAAACCACCGGATGATACACTTTCAAATGGTGATTTTTATGTTATATGAATCATATGTTTTTTTTGAAAACCCAAAAAAGACAAGATCCTTTCGGCTGCTCTGGAGAGTAAGCAACAGGAAGGGAGCCGGGGAAGCAGGAAGAACAGTCCAGGGACAAGACCAGCCATGGCCATGGGAAGGTACCACTGTTCATGCCCCCAGTGGGCTGGCTGGGGAGGAGGGAAAGAGGGGTGGGGGTGGGTGGAGATGCCACCATCCACCAAGATGAAGAAGGCCAGGGTCCCGGGAGTAGCAGACTTCTGTTGCATATTCTTTAAGTTCTAGGTGTTTGGTGGTCATTAGTACTTCTCCGCACATCATCCCAGCCCTTCTCTTCCAGGCCCCCCGGTGTGGTGTGGGGCCATGCAGCCAGTTTGGGCCAATGAGGTATAAGCTGAAGTGAAGTGCATAAGGAGACCCTCCAGAACTCGGTGCCGAGGAGGTTTACTACATTCAGGATGGTGGCTGCTTCGCCCACCTGGGTTCTGGAGTAAGAACACATGAGCAGAGCTGCAGAGAGCCCACGACAGATGTCCCAGCTCCACCATTACTAAGTGAATGACCTTGGGGAAGTTGCTGAAATTCCCCATGCTTCTGTTCCCCACCTATGACATAGGGATAGTAATAATACCCACCTTTCGGCATCACCTGGCCTGAAGGAAGGGTTAAATATGTGCTGACGAGATTAATAAAGGAATGAAAGTGGGTATGTCAGTCAGGCTCCTTTAGTCACCAAGAACCAAAGTCCAACTCAAGCCAGTTCGTGAGGAAATGGTGCTCAGCAGCTCCAGTAACTGAAAAGTCCAAGTATGGTAGATTTGGCTTCAGACACAGCTGGATCCAGGGACTAAACAACGTCCTTCAACCTCATCTCCCTCTCTGTCCTGCACACAGCTCCCTCCATGTAGCATGGAAGAGCAAAACTCCAGCTGACATCATCCAAATAAGCAACTTTAGACAAAGGAGAAGACGCAAAACCCCAGAGAAGAGATCTGATTGGCTCAGCCTGGATCTCATGGGCTCTCGTTAAGCAGAAAGGGGTCCAGTGATGAAGAGCTCCCACAACTAGATGAAGTGGCCAGGGGAATGTTCTCCCAAAGGAGGGGGTTCTGCCACCAGAAGAAGAGGGAGCAGTGATGCTGAGCAGATACAACAGGGACACATCAGAGTCTCCCAGTAGGTGACTGGGCAGCTGGCCAGGGTGGAGCTGCAGCCTGTGATCACTGGGGAGGAAAGGGTGGGGGAAAGGGGTAAAGGGGAGTTGGTGGGAGAAAGGCGAGGAGAGGGGAGGGAGAGGAGTAAGAGAGGAGAAGAAAGGAAAGGAAGCATTAGGGAGAGTGGGGAAGAGGGTGTGCCTGGACATGCAGAGCTCCCCCTGAGCTCAGCACCCATACAGACCCCCAAACACCCTGCTTGCGAGGGGCCAGCCCCACCCCGGCCCCGACCCGCTTGCCATAAGGTCATCCCACACCCCTGGCCGTGGTGCTTTGTTTCCACAAACCAGGTCTGAGCCCATCCGTTCATGTTGCCCCTCTGGCCAGTCAGCCCATGGGGGGCCGAGAACTTTTGCTGGAATTCCGGGTGGACATCTCTCTCCTTCTGTGCTGGGAAGCGTGGCTGGGATGGTGCGGCCCTTTTGCCACCATGAAGGAAGCCGTCCTCCAGTCGAAACCAACATCAGGAATGGAAGAGAGTGGAGTGATGGGAAATAACTGGACAGTCCATGACCACTGAGAGGCTGAGTCCAGCTGTGGGGCTGGCTTACCACTGGGCCCCAGCGGCACGAGCTAATACACCCCCTCACCTGTTTAAGCCACTTCGAGCTGAGTTTTATTACATTCGCACAAGGGCAGCAGAAAAGCTGAGGGAAATGGAGACCAGCCACTGTCCTCTCCCTGAGCATCTATCTGTTCTGCCTGATGCCAGAGGGGGGCCAATGGCCACAGAGGGGTCTGTGTTAGTCAGGGTCCTCCAGAGAAACAAAAGTAATAGGATATGTGTATATATACAGAGAGAGATTTATTTAAGGAATTGGCTGGCAAGTCCAAAATCTGCAGGATGGGCCAGCAGGCTAGAGACCCAGAGGAGAGCCCATGCTGAAGTTCGAGTCCAAAAGTGTCTGCTGACCCAGAGGTCAGGCTTTCGTTCTATTCAGGCCTTCCACTAGTTGGATGAGACCTACCCACATTATGGCGAGCAATCTGCTTTTACTCAAAACCCATTGTCCACTGATTTAAGTGTTAACCTCATCCCAAAATACCCTCGCAGAAACATCCAGAAAAATGTTTGACCACTTATCTGGACACTGTAGCCCTGCCAAGTTGACACATAAAATAGACAGACCATCACAGGGTCCCCAGATGCACCTTGGTCAGCCCCCTCAGGCACAGATGAAGAAACAGAGGTCCAGAGAGGCCCACTGGTCTGTCCAAGGTCACACAGCAATGTAGCAGCAGAACCTGGCTGCCTCCATCCCAACTCTCAGGCCAGTGCTCTCTGGACAGTCCGCTCACTCCTGTTGTGGCTCCTGGGCACCCAGGGACTAGCTGAGAGCTAGAGCCACAGGCAGGCTAGCCCATGGCCAGCCCAACACACCTGAGCGATGGGCCTTCGAGAAGAAATGCTGGCTGGCATGGAATTTGCATATCATTTACATGCTGTTCCCCAAAGTTCAAACTATACAGAAATTTCTCAGCCCTACCTTTTTCCTTACAGCCTTGTAGCTTTAGCCGCATTCCTTTGGAAGGACCCAGAAAACACTGGTTCTTCTGGGTTGGTCACCTTCCCCCTCACCTGTCCCCTGACTCCCACCCCGGGGCTGCAACAGCCATGAGGTCAGGTTCAACTGATCGAGGTTTTCCTCCATGAGGCAAATGCACCACTGCCCATGTGGGAGTTCCTTCAGGTGGTACAAGAATAGACATTTTTTATTTTAATAGTCATGTATTCATTTTTATGTTGCTTTGAATTTATGACTAGGGATGCTGGTTTCCCATTTATGGAGGTGATATAAAGTTTCCCTTTAAACTAAATTTAAGTTTTTTAAAAGTAAGTCAATGGAAATAAAAATAGTCAGTAAATAATGGAACAGGCAGTATGTCGATATGGCCAAAACAGAGATGAAATAACCAAGATTTTAGAAATGCTGGACTGACCAAAATAGCTCCTGCGACCCTGTCAACCCGCTTCCACTTGGCCTGGCCCCAGTGGAGGTGAGGGCCGAGGCGATATAGTCCTGCGTGTTGGGAGGAAGTGTACACTCTCTTGGCTCAGGAACTATGGCGTGTCCAGCCACCTCACTCCAGAATCCTGTAGACCCCAGGGAAAGGGTCCCAGCACCAGTTTTGGGGACTCAGTATCTACCAAAGGAACATCCCACCAGGACTCACTTCCTCTCATGCTTCCCAGAAGGGGAGTCATGGTTTCCCACCTAGACCACCCACCAGCATGGAAATAAGCCATTACTCCAAACATAAAAGCCTGCAAGGTAATTAATATCCCAGCCATTTAACTCAGCTGTAATACCCTCACCGTTAATAAGCTAGCTAAGAGCTCCGCTTGAAATTAATAACTTGCAAATGACCCAAGAGCCCTGGTTTCCTACCTTCTTTTTTTTAAATCAAAAAAAAAAAAAAAGACACACATCAGAATTTAAATAGAAAAGCAATTTTCATTTATGAGCCAGTATCATTATTCATAACGGGAGAATTGTAAGGAGTAAAAGCCTTTTCCACTTAATTAGAATCTTGAGCATCACAGCAAAGGGGAGAGGCCATATCTAGTACAGGGCATTAAGGAGGCCAAAGGTACAAATCGAAAGGAAGGAAGTCCCTCCCGGGTAGCTGCAGGTCTGCACAGCTGCATGAGGAGCAGGACCCGCCCTCTGTGCATCTACTGCAGCCGGAGTCCTGCTCTTACAGCCACATGGGGGCTGAGGCTGGCAGGGGAGAAATATGCAAAGATGCCTGCATGTCACGTCCATGTCCTCAAGACACAAGCGATAAAGTCTAATCTTAAACTGCAAGGGAAGCAGAAGGGAGAGAGCAGAGCCAGCAAAGGAGCCGCAGAGACCAGATGATAGGCTGGTGGGGAGGGAGGATTGGAGGCAGGAGGGATGAAACGGGGAGAGAGAGCTGCCTGTCCTTCTTCCCATACAGAGGACCCGGCCCTGAGGCTCATGACCCCCAAACACCCCACCCCGCGTACCAGATGCTAGGCTGGTGCGCTCTCAGGTTAACCCCACAGTCCCCCGCAAGCCTCACAAGACAACCCGTATCTCTGTCCCAGGGAGGGGATGAGACTCAGGGGAGGGACATGCCCTGGGGTCACCCAGCCAGGCAGAGCTACGAAGCAGACTCAAGTCTTTGATTACGCCAAGTCCAGCATCCAAGGCCACCAGCCAGCTCTGCCTTCCTTTTATTTATTTATTTTTTAAGATTTTATTTATTTATTTGTGAGAAAGAGAGAGAGTGGGGTGAGGGCCAGAGGGAGAGAGAGAATCCCAAGCAGACTGCTGCTCAGTGCAGAGCCCAACCCGGGGCTTGATCTCACAACCCTGAGATCACCACCTGAGCCGAAACCAAGAGTTGGACACTTAACCGACTGAGCGACCCAGGCGCCCCAGCTCTGCCCTTTCTTTTAAACCTCCCGGCATCCTGGTAAAGTAGACATCGTCGTCGAAACTGAGGCTCGGGCTAGCTGAGGGCAAGTACTGGCCAGGGCTGAGGTTGGGACTCGAACCCAGGCCTTGGACTCAAAGTTAAGCGCTTGCCTAGTGCGAAGGCACAAATATCAGGAAAGCTGATGGTTGAACCAAAACACAGGGTTCAGCTGAGCCCCTGGAAGTGGCATCTAGACTCAGAATCTCCAAGCTCTAATGATCCGGCGAGGGCGCCTGGGTCGCTCAGATGGTTAAGCGTCTGCCTTCGGCTCAGGTCGTGATCCCGCGGTCCTGGGATCGAGCCCACACGGAACGGGGAGTCTGCTTCTCCCTCTCCCACTGCCTCTACCCTCTGCTCATGTTCTCTCTCTCTCTCTCTCTCAAATGAATAAATAAAGAAATCTTCTAAAAACATAAAAATAAAATAAAGATCCGACGAGTCACCTCAACCATTGCCGTGCTCATTCTATAGGTGGGGAGACCAAAGCCCCAGAGAGGATGCCCTGATTTGGCCAAGGTCACATCCTCCTCCCCCACCCCCCTGCCCACTGGCTTCCTGGGGCATCCTGGCACCCCCACCTCCCCTCCACGGCCCATCCCACCCCACCCCCAGGCACTGGCATGCAGCGAGACCTGACAGCTCCAGGAGGAGATCTCAGCTCCCAGATGCTCCGCCAGCTGGCAGGCCTGGGTCCCCCCCATGGGCCGCCTACCACGTGTGGACACAAAGCCTTCCCCACCAGGAGGCTTAGGTTGGAGTCTGGGCTCAGCAGCCGCTGCCTCTCCAGTCGTGGGCAAGACGCACCCTGTCAGCTGTCAGGGGAACAGAGGAAACAAACCGTGCCTCGAACAGGGATGAGCTCGTCGTCCTGTCTGAGGAACCAGATTTCTTAGGCAGTGGTTCGCAAATGTCCGGTTATGAGCTTGCTACATCAGAATCACTTCTCCAGAATACAGCCCCTAGGCCTCACCCCCCAGAGAGTGTGATCTGGTGGGTCTGGGGGAGGGCCCAGGAATCTGTATCTGAAAAGCCTCCGGCTCCATGCAGCTGACTCTGGCAAGCGGGCTTGGGGACCGCTGCTCAGAGCACTTTACTCACAGAGGGTCAAACTTGGGGGCACTTTAAGGACCCCCTAGCCCAGCCCACCCATTTTACAGCTGGGAAAACTGAGGCTTATGGGGCTTGTCTTGATTCAGTAATGGTGGTATTACACAGAGCCAGGTGTCCTGGCTCCCAGCCTGGGGTGCTTGCCCTTCTGTGAAGCTGTCCTGGGGAACAGAAGGAAAGGGCTTCTAGCCCAGGACTGTAGCCCATGCTTGGCACAAAGCAAGATTTTCATGGACAGTTGTTGGATGGGAATGAAGAGCATCGATCTGGGGACAGATAGTGCCTGTTTCTGCCCATCTCTCCCTGCTCCCTGGGGTCCTGAAGGAGCTCAGTCACAGTGGTTTGTGGGTCACCTCTCTCCCTCCCTCCCTCTCTCCATCTCTGTCTCTGTCTCTCTGTCTCTTTCTGTCTCTGTCTCTGTCTTTCTCTCTGTCTCTGTCTCTGTTTGTCTCACACACACACACACACACACACACACACACACACAACATGGGTGGGGGGGCGGGCGACAGGACCGGGCTGCCCAGAGTTCTCACCTCCCTGACCTCTACACCCTCTCTTCTTGGGATCTGTGAGTAACAGCAGTTGCCTCCTGGTCTATTGGTCTCACTGCACCTAAATAATCATAAAACTCGACCATAAAACACGCTCTGCACCTCAGTTTCCCCATTTATAACCTGGGGTTGCATCCACCCATCCTGCCACAGGGGGTCAGCAGGAATTGGATGTGATAACGCTGTAAAGAGCCTTGAAACCACAGAGGGCTCTGATCTCCAGGGAGAGAGAAGGCACATCCGAAGCGAAGGGCGGCCCTTGGAGGACCCCACCGTCAGAGTGCCTCCTCGGGACCCCTCTTTGGAGTAGGTAGGGCCAGAATGACCCCCCTCCCTCCAAAGAGGTAAAATGAGGCACGGCGAGGTAAATGACTTACCCAAGGATACACACCAGTTATCCAAAGATCCAGGACGAAATGAAGAGATGGGAGACAGTGTCATCCAGGCCGGTTGGGGTTAACCAAGGAGAGTGTCTCAGGGGAGGTGAAGAGATGGAGCAGCCGGTTGCCAGACTCGCAGGGCACGTGCACTCACACACACGTTCACACCCCCTCTTTCCGCCAGCCCCGGCAGAATTAGGAATGCAGGCAGTGTAGAGAACCGGCTAGACAATTTCCCTGTCACTCCCGCTCCTAATTCTCCCTCCCTGTCCTTGGACACAATTGAGAATCTCTTTTAGGTTCACAATTAGACCTCTTCTCCAACTGGCATTGTTTCTGCGCCTCACCACGTGACTTCCCCTCTCCCCAAGCTCTTCAGCGGCAGACCTCTCAGCAAAGCGAAGCCTGACAAATCCTTCCTGCAAACGTGTCTCAGGCTCAGAATAGCCTCCCCAAATAAAACAAAAACCCTCACAAAGTGATTCCAGGTAAGTTAGAGCATTCTGTGTGCAGCAACGTTCCCAGTGTGTCTGCCTTCTCCCCAAGTCATGACATTTCTCATCTCTGACAGCCGTTCAGGCCAAGGCCACAGACAGCCAAGGGAAGCCCGTTGCTCCGAAGACCCCTACCGACCAGATCACAATGATTAGACGCCCCCCACCTTCTCATCTGGAGCGTGCTGGGGTGGGGGAAGGAAGACATCTGGTCTCCCATGCGAAACAGAATAACAATGCTCATGGATGTTGGCAATGCTAGCTACTCTAAGCCCTGTGCATTTATTAGCTCACTTAGCCCTCATACCAGCTCCCTGAGACAGGTATCATTACTGTGCTCCTTTGACAGATGGGGATGGAGACCATCTGACAACCAAGATCCACGTCCTCTCGGGGCAATGATCATTGGAGCAGAGAAATGGCTGCTTCTTTAGGTGGAACATGCACACTTCAGTTTGCCCTAGTCCGCACTGCTCCCTATTATATTATACCCTGTCTGCCTGGCCCCTTTAAGTCACTTGCTTCCTAACCCCCCCCCCAGGTGTCTGAGTTTGTAACCCCTACAGCATGTTGCCTCCTCCCCCGTACTTCCTCTGCCCCGCATCTGACTCTTAAGGAATCGGGATCTGGCGCCTACAGATCTGCAAAAGTCGGCACCCTTCCTTCAGACCGGCTCCTCCTTCAGACAGGCTCCTCCTTCAGACCGGCTCCTCCAGGAAGCCTTCCCTGTTTAACCATCAACCCTGTAAATGTCTGAGCTGAAAGGCTTCCCAGAGTCCATCTGGTGCTCACCCATCAGTTACAGATTAAGAGCCCGAGGCCCAGAGAGCCATGACATGCGGCTACCCCCCACACGATCGCGAAGCCCTGTCCCACCAACAAGGTCCCCACTCCCGCTCCTACCGGTGGTGGGGAACTAAGGCTGGGATTGTTGTCATGCATGTTCTCGTTACTGAAGCAAGGTGCCGGGTGTCTCTTTGCCACGTACGAGGCGGCTCTCACTTCCAGGGTCTTCCTGCCCATGAGCCAAGGCTACTTGCCCTCTCATTCCTCCTGACTCTTCTGTAGTCCCTGAGCTCCAGGGCCAGGTTTTGGGCCCTCCCCTACCCCTCTGCCTTCATCTGGGTGTAGCCTCAGGGAGCCCGAGCCTGGAGCTCCCACAGACTCTCCTGTCCCCATACTTGCGTTCTTCGTTCTGCCTCTGTTTCATATGCACCCCGGTTACACTCTCCTCCTGGGATGAAGTGAGGCCTGATTCTGCCCCGAACTTCCCAGCTGATGAAGGAGCATCACAGAGAAGCTAAATGTGACCCAAGGTCACAGCTGCTCCTGCCCCCGGACTCCTGTTTTAGCTTATTTCCCCCTCCAGTCTGCATTGCCCTCCACAGAAGCCAAGAAGGGACTCTGTGACATCGCTGTGACTATTCCCCTGTCTTGGACCTTCCCCTGAGGACCCTCACCACTTGGAAGACATCCCATTTTCTGGAGTAGGCAGTAGAGAACTTGGGGCCCCCAAAATTTTCTCAGAGCCTTTGCTATATAGGCCCTGGCAGATCCCCAAGCTCCCACTCCCTAGTCTTCCCTGGGACTCTGCCTGTCTGTGGATACCCCCAGGACTGTCTGTACAGCTGTGCAGGTTGTGCACTGCTCCCGCAGCACAGCCACATGCTGCAGTCCTAATTGTCACTCACCAAGCATCGCAGTGCATCCTACACGATGCGGCTGCCAATTGCAGGAAGCACTGCAGCAGCCCGCCACTCCCGTGGGCCAGGGAGCATCCCTTCCTTCCACTGAGTCTCCCCCACCCCCGCCCCCACCCCAGCCACTAAACTCCCTCAAGCAACTGGGAGTGGACCTCCAGGACTGACAGGAAAGGTCCCCCAAGCAGGGGATATCTTGCTTGGCCATAATTAAACTCTGCCACTGCACGGGCTGCAGACAAAAGGGAGCCCATAATGGGATTAGAATTGTCATATATTAAAATCATAAATTCAATAAACGCCTTATTGGCCTCCCTCTGGAAGTGGCTGGCCCACAGCGGCTGGCTTTGACAGGCATAATGGAGGGGCCATGGGAAGATGGGTCACTGCAACCAGGTGGGCTGCAGGTGGGGGAGACTCTGGCTCAGCTGCCAGGCTGAGCTGAGGGGGCCAGGTCTGGGGGCCCTTTTCCAAGGAACATCCCACAAGGACAAACCATGACAGCTGACAGTGTTGGCTTCTTATCACCCCCAGGATTTAATCCAGCCTAGCTATTCACCAACTTCCTGCCTTAGAATTTGTTGACACACCTTCTGCCACACACGATATGGGCACCATTAAATGGTCTTTGGCCTCAAATGTGTGGTGCAGAAGACATACATTGACAAAGCAAAGTTCTGGGTTTGAATCCCAGCTCCAGCACATGTGAGCTGCATGGCCTTGGCCAGGTGTCTGCATTCAGGAGCATTCACTTCCCTCCCACCCTGAAGGCACCACCCATCTGTCCTTCCATTCATCTCCACATTTGGCACATAGTTATGGTGTTTGGACTGAGTGCCAGTCTGTGCTAACCCTCGGGGGAAATGGCAGTGAGCAAGACACATAAGATCATGGAGTTGACCTTCCAATGTGGAGACAGACATAAGCAGACAATTTCACAAAAAATTGATTATAATCACAGAGGGGCCACAAAGGAGAAGCCCAGAAGACCCAACCAAGCTGGATAGGGGGATGTGCGGTGAGAGATTTTGTGAAGAACTAAAGCTTGAGCTGAGGTCTAAAGAAAAAACCAACAGAAGAGGGTGGGGGAAGCATAAAGAGATCTCAACATCAGGAAGAGTGTGTGCAAAGGCCCTGGGGTGGGAGCAGCGGGGATCCTAGTTTAGGGAGACCTGAAGTTTATAAAACCTGGGTGGGTGACGGGGCTTTAAAAAAAAAAGAATGTAAAATTAAGCATCAAAGTTAATGTTTATTTAGAATGAAATAAAGTTCTAAATAAAGTTTAGAATGAAATAATGTTTATTTAGAATGGAAAACATGTTACAAATTACACACTTTCTAAAGCTGACAAATACCACAGACATCACAAAATCCAGGAGAGAAAAATATACTTTTATTAACTGTTTAACACATCTCTATAATATTTTCTTCTTACATTTATTGGCTGCAGACTCTTGGATTCTCTCTTTGTATGTCAACATTTTGTAATATCATTTTCTAGAGGAAAGAACGATAATCCCTCCAGCATGATTGAGGAAATACACACACACGCACATATATAAACACACATATGTAATACACACATATATAATACATGTATTTTGTTATACAGGATGCATAAAGCATGTGGCTTCACACATAGACACACTCATTGTCTGTAGAGCTGCTACAGATGTATGCCCTGCTGTGGTCAGCAGAGTAACAGCCCCGCAAGACATCTATACCATCATCCCCATAAGCTGTGAACATGTTAGGTTACATAGCAAAGGGCAACCAGGTGGTAGCTGGAATCAAAGTTGACCTTGAAATAGGGAGACGATACGAGACAATTTGAGTGGGCCTCATGTAATCCCAAGGTCCTTAAAAGTGGAAGAGGGAGGCAGGAGGGAGAGAACCAGAGACAGCAGCGTGAGGACTCAGCCCAGCATCACTGGAGGCTGGGGCTACAAGCCAAGGAGTACAGCCAGCCTCCAGAAGCTTGAAAAGGCCAGGAAACAGATTTTTCCATCAAAGCTTCCAGAAAGGAAAGCAGCCCTGCCAAGACCTTGATCTTAGCCCTTGATGGGAGAGCCATGTTGGCCTTCTGACCTCTGGAACTATAAGACACCAAATTGGCATTGTTTAAGCCACGGAGTTTGTGGTAATTTGTGGCCATAGTAGTAGGAAAGGAATGCACCCACAAACACAGTTATTTTAATCAGTTCCATTTCACACACTCACCATTGAGAAAAGACACACACACACACACATACACACACAGTGTGTTTATACTGGTATATCATGTGTTCTCAAGGATGTCCCTGACTGGAGAGAACCGGTTTTGACAAGACCTTTGTGAGAACCACTTAAGAATTTCCACATCCGGGGCACCTGGGTAGCTCCGTGGGTTAAGTGTCCGACTCTTGTTCTCAGCTCAGGTCCCGATATCAGGGTCATGAGTTCAAGGCCCGCACTGCGCTCCAAGCTGGACATGGAGCCTACTTTTAAAATAATAATAATAATAATAATTTCCACATCCAACAACTGACTTCCTACTCCACACATGCCAAACCACATGCCAAACCTTCTGAGATGGACACCTCAGGATATACACACTCCCAAGTCAGGTCAACCCCTGGCCCATGTCTTCATGTCACGACCTTGGGAAAGTCATGGGTGGGGGTGGTAGGAGGCCTCCTTAACTAGACTCAGAGACTGTGAGCCACACACATAGATCCCGTTGAAACCCCATTAAACAAATGTCCCCTCCGCTTTGCCTTAGATGGATTCTAATGCTGTCATGGCCACCCTAGCCCCCCGACCCACAGGCAAGGGAAAGCAGAGCGTCTGAGTGGACAGAGACAACAGTCTTAATAGGCTGCAGTTAACACATCTCCATTAGCGAAGTTTACAAACACACCTGACTGTGTGGACACGATGTTAGGGGAAGGGACCTGTGTAACAGAAGGACCCTGAGCCTTGAGCACCGAACTTGGGCAAATCCACGCTTGCCCCATTCAAGTAACTCAAAGCAGGTTTGGAGCCTGGGGCACAGTGGGTCTGGAGGGGTAATGGGGGCAGCTGGTGGGCCAGACGGCTGGGCCTTGAGCCCATCTGATTCACCAGTGGTAAATGGGATGGTGACAAGGTGAGGTCACAGCAGCTGCTGGATGGTGAATGGCTGGAGGAAGGTTATTGCAGGGGTCCCAGGAAGAGCTGATGGAGGCTGGGGAGCTGGGAGGAAGAACAAGCACCAGGCAGGAGAACCACAAGACCTTGGGACAGGTTGGAGGGGGGGTTGAGGAAGAGGCAAAGTCAGGGGTGACTCTGAGGTTCTGGCTGAGAGATAAGAGGGTTGGGGTGGAGCAGGGGCTCCAAGAGGAGGGGCTGTGAGGGAGAAAAGGAGACCCTTTGTGCCCACCTCCCCTTCCACCCACAGGACGGAGAAAGGAAAATCTTCCCTCACTTCCCCGGCAGCCACCGAACCGTGACATTGGGACAAGACTAAGATCCTGCCAAGCTGGTGCTACCTAGTGCCTCAGCCCAGGAAGCAGAACAAAACCTCCAGAAACAGAAATGTGTTCTTTTCTTGGTGACAACGCTCTTGCAGCTGCTCAGGCTCCCTCAGGACCCACCCATTCCCAAGGCCAGTGCTTATTTGCCCCCGCCTTTCAAGCCCCCACTCCTCACCCTCTGGAGGTATCCATTCCCCCCCACCCCAACTCCCAAGCCAAGCCCAGAGTCTTTGCTAGTGCTTATTAAGCTACTAATTAATTGAATTTTTCCCCCTCATTGCATGCTGTTAATTAGTTTCTTGTAGTAACAGAGACTATTATTCTTGGAAGTAATAACTTGGTCCAGGAGGCAGTTTTAATGTTACTTATAATTGCTGGAGGAGGTGGGTTCTTGGGCTCAGGTGGGTGGGGCTAACTCAGGAAAGGAAATAAAAGTCGACGTGATTCTCTTATCTAAAAGATGACTTTCATGTTCATCTTAATGTTGTCTTGTGTTTTCCAAATTTTCTCCAATGGAAAGCATTATCTTTATAATATCAAAAGTATGCTGGAACTAATGTGAATTCAACAAAGTTGCAGGATATAAAAATCAATGTACAGAAATCTGTTGCATTTCCATATACCAATAATGAAGCAACAGAAAGAGAAATCAAGGAATCGATCCCACTTATAATTGCACCAAAACGCATAAGATATCAGGAGTGAACCTAACCAAAGAGGTAAAAGATCTGTACTCTGTAAACTATAGAACACTTATGAAAGAAACTGAAGAGGACACAAAGAAATGGAAAAATATTCCATGCTCATGGATTGGCAGAACATTGTTAAAATGTCTACACTACCCAAAGCAATCTACACATTTACCAATTTTTTAAAAAGATTTTATTTATTTATTTGAGAGAGAGAGAATGAAAGAGAGCACATGAGAGGGGGGAGGGTCAGAGGGAGAAGCAGACTCCCCGCCAAGCAGGGAGCCCGATGCGGGACTCAATCCAGGGACTCCAGGATCATGACCTGAGCCGAAGGCAGTCGCTTAACCAACTGAGCCACCCAGGCGCCCCAATCTACACATTTAATACAATCCTTATCAAAATACCACCAGCATTTTTCAACAGAGCTAGAACAAAGAATCCTAAAGTTTGTATGGAACCACAAAAGACCCTGAATAGCCAAAGCAACCCTGAAAAAGAAAAGCAAAGCTGGAGGCATCATGATTCCAGACTTCAGGCTATATTACAAAGCTGTAGTCATCAATACAGCATGGTACTGGCACAAAACCAGACACACAGATCAGTGGAACAGAATAGAAAACCCAGGAATGGACCCACAACTATATGGTCAACTCATCTTCGACAAAGCAGGAAAGAATATCCAATGGAAAAAAGTCTCTTCAACAAATGGTGTTGGGAAAACTGGACAGCAACATGCAGAACAAAACTGCACCACTTTCTTACACTATACACAAACATAAGTTCAAAATGGCTGAAAAACCTAAACGTGAGACAAGAAATCATCAAAATCCTAGAGGAGAACACAGGCAGCAACCTCTTCGACCTCAGCTGTAGCAACTTCTTACTAGACACATCGCTGGAGACAAGGGAAACAAAAGCAAAAGTGAACTATTGGGACTTCATCAAGATAAGAAGTTTCTGCACAGCAAAGGAAACAATCAACAAAACTAAAAGGTAACCTACGGAATGGGAGAAGATTTGCAAATGCCATATCTGATAAAGGGTTAGTATCCAAAATCTATGAGGAACTTATCAAACTCAACACCCAAAAAACAAATAATTCAGTTAAGAAATGGGCAGAAGAGGGGCACCTGGTGGCTCAGTTGATTAAGCATCTGACTCTTGGTTTTGGCTCAGGTCGTGATCTGAGGGTCATGAGATGGAGCCCTGTGTCTGGGTGTGGAATCTGCTTAAGAGTCTCTCTCCCTGTCCCTCTGCCCCTCCACACAGCTCACTTGCTCTCTCCCTCTGAAAGAAAGAAAGAAAGAAAGAAAGAAAGAAAGAAAGAAAGAAAGAAAGAAAGAGGCAGAAGACATGAATAGACATTTTTCCAAAGACATCTAGATGGTCAACAGACATATGAAAAGATGCTCAACATCACTCATCATCAGGGAAATGCAAATCAAAGCCACAATGAGATACCACCTCACACCTGTCAGAATGGCTGAAATTAACAACACAAGAAACAACAGGTGTTGGTGAGGATGCAGAGAAAGGGGAACCCTCCTACATTGCTGGTGGGAATGCGAACTGGTGCAGCCATTCTGGAAAATAGTATGGAGGTTCTTCAAAAAGTTAAAAATAGAACTACCCTATGATCCAGCAATTGTACTACTGGATATTTACCCAAAGGATACAAAAATGCTGATTTGAAGGGGTACATGTACCCCAATGTTTATAGCAGCAGTATCAACAATAGCCAAACTATGGAAAGAGCCCAAATGTCCATCAATTGATGAATGGACAAGGAAGATGTGGTATATATATATATACAATGGAATATTACTCAGCCATAAAAAAGAATGCAATCTCACCATTTGCAATGATGTGGATGGAGCTAGAGTGTATTTTGCTAAGCAAAATAAGTCAGTCAGAGAAAGACAAATCCCATATGATCTCACCCATATGTGGAATTTAAGAAACAAAACAGATGAGCATATGAAGGGGGGGGGACAAAAAGAGAGAGAGGGAAACAAACCAGAAGAGACTCTTAATGATAGAGAACAAACTGAGGGTTGCTGGAAGGAGGTGAGTGGGGCAGGGGCTGGATGGGTGATGGGCATTAAGGAGGGCGCTTGTGATGAGTACTGGGTGTTGTAAGTAAGTGCTGAGCCACTGAATTCCACTCCTGAAACATTTTGCAATGTATGTTAACTAATTAGGATTTTTTTTAAAGATTTTATTTATTTATTTGAGAGAGAAAGAGAGAGAGAGCGAGCACGAGAAGGGAGGAGGCGTAGAGGGAGCGGGAGAAGCAGACTCCCTGCTGAGCTGGGAGCCCAATGCGGGGCTCAATCCCAGGACCCTGAGATGACCTGATTCGAAAGCAGATGCTTAACCGACAGAGTCACCCAGGTGCCCCTTAGCTAATTAGAACTTAGATAAAAATTTGAAAATATATATATATAATATCAAAATTTAAAAAGATGCAAGGCAGGAAAGGCCTCAGAGTGTCTAGGAAGATTGTGCCAGAGTATGGAGCCACAGAGTGCTGGGCTAGGAGCTGGGAGAGTGGGCTCCCCTTGCTCCCACAGCTTCTGTCCCAAGCTACCCCTTCTGTTCCCTCCCCATGATCCCACAGCTAGTAAGCACCACAACCAGGATGCAAAATCTGGGCTCTGACTTGGAGCCCAGGGACCAATTGTGGACCCCCGGTGAGTTACAGAAAGAAAGCAGCTGGGAGTCATGTCTTCTCCAACCAGGAATCAGGGGGTCACAATGAGGAGATGATGAAGAAGCAGCATCTGAAATTGTACCCCAAACTGCTAAGCCCCTTTTTCCCATCTTCAAAGAGCTTGCATTCTAGTAAAAGAAACAAGAAAAAAGTAAGCAGAAAATAAAGTAAAGGAGAAGTTTGTGGGAGCAGAGAAATATACCATAGCTAGGATGGTCAGGGTCTCCTCGAGGAGCCGACACTGAAGCTGAGATCAAAAGGATGAGGGGAAACCCAGCCATACAAAAGGGGCATTCTAGAGGATATTCTTACCTGGAAGAAGGGCCTCAGAGCACCCCCTTCGGCCAGATTCCTGCCTAGTCCTCAGAGCACAGCAAAGAGCTATCACTCACACCAATAAAAGCACCAGTTAACCTTGATGAGACTGCAATTAGCCGGCAAAGTCTTAACTCCATCATTAGCCTGGGCATGGGAGGGGAGGGCAGCAGGAACCACATCTGATTCCCAAATGGCCTGTGATGTTGAAAAGTGGCCAAACACAGGCTGAAAAGTCCTGACTCCTCCATGGGAATTCATTCTGTTCTTCCTTCAGTTTTCCCCAGACAAAGCAGCCACTTGCAGGCAAGAGGGACATCCTTGGCAGCTCCAATATGCCCCCACCCTTTGCTGCCACTTCAGAAGACAATCCCCGTCAAAGTGCTTAGGTGCAGTGATGTGCCGGTGAATGCTTACCAACCCATTCTCCGAGGGGGGAAAGCCCTGATTTGTAGCATATGCCAACGCCCATGGTGTAAATACTCCCACCAGAGTCAATTGCAAACAACCAACCTGACCTCACTGAAGACCAGGTTGGAAAGAGATGCAGACAGGTGCGAGTTGGCCCCACACACACCACTGCTCGACCCTTGGCAAGTTTCCTCATCTGCAAAGTGCAGATTAAATGAGATAAGGTAAGTCACCATCACTACCAGGAAGGGCTGGACAAAGGTCAGTGCTGATAAAGTAAAGGTTTCCTTCTCCCACCCAAGGAAAGCAAGGGAGTCCCAGCACAAAGTTGGGAAATGTCACCGGAGCATTTAGGGATTGATTATCCTGTTTAGCCATCTGGGCGGAGACGGCGTGGAGTGGGGTTGGTGGGAACAGGCAGGACAGAGAATGTAGGAATCATTAACTCCCCGTCCCCACCAGCGCTGGGTATAGTCTCGCCTTCCGGGTGGTAGCAGAGGGATGGCTCCCCAGGACAGGGGCCGGGCTTGGCTGGTTCACCCCTGCATGCACAACCCCCAGCCCAGTGCACAGCAGGAACAGCAGATGTTGGATAATGTGTGCCAAATGAGTGAATGAATGAATCATAGAGGCCTCTCCAAAAGAAGGAAGGTAGCCTCCCCTTCTCAGCCCATGCACATGCACGACAAGCAGCCTAAATCATGGGGTTGGGCTCTGGATCGGATCACCAGGCCAGCACCCCCCGCCCCCCCACCACAGGACACTGGGAAAGTATCTTGGGACCCAAGGATAGGCATGTGGTGCTCTGTGAGAGCAGGTTAGAGACAGCCCTGTGATTCATAGCAGCAAATGCTGGGGAAATAAATATCACACTGCCCTAGCCCTTCCCACCTCAGCCTCTAATATCCTTTCCGCGGAAAGAGGCCTTATTATTCAGTGCCTGTGGTGACAGCTAACGAGTAAATCAGTGGCCTGGAGATTGCTCCCTGGGGAAATTGGCTATGGCTTCTGGTGACGGCCATTCTGCAGGAGCTGTGTGGGAGTAGGAGGGGTCACACTGGGGCAGGAGAGGGGGCAGGGGTTGGGTATGGAGAGAAACTCCCTACCCATCTTCTTGCTTCCCGTGAAGCCCCACTCCCCACCTCCACCTTACCCCCATGCTGTCACTTGCCTTCCTGGAACAGAACCAGCTCATGGGGGAAATAGAGGCACAATTCAAAGGAAGTATCATATAGTCTTCTGGGCACTAGTTTCCCCAGGCCCCAACCCTGGAACCAAATCCACCCGCCTGGGCTGGAGTGGGTAAGAACCAAATTCACCAGTTACAGTGCTAAGAGATCACCACTGTTTTCCCAGCGTCAACACCTGATTCTTGACTATTTGCCTGGCACATAACAATCCCTCAATAAATATTTGTGAATGAATAGATGAATAAATGAAGGCATGAAGGGAACAGAACAGGCATGGCTGTGCATTTTCATCTATTTCTCTGCCTTGTTATCTTCCTAATCTTTCCAAGGACGCACCACGACTTTTCATCACTACAGCGATATAATTCACTGGGTCACACTAATTTCTAGTCTCCTGCTTCAAGCACCGCTTGGTTTTGCTTTCCTTTCCTCCCACTGTCAAAACGACACTACCCCGAGGTCCTCTCCCTCCCTCCAGATGGTTGGCATCATAAGCAAACTGGACCCTGTCCTCCTGGGTCTCCCGACATCCCCAGCAGGACCCCATGGGATGGCCTTCATGGTCAGAATTCCAGATGCTGGGCCAGGCAAGGAGGTACTCTCGGGGCAAGAGGGCTCTCCTATCACCTTGAAACCTCACAGAAGAGTAAATTTCAGGGGACAAGTGCCTACAGGGCTCTGCAGAGAATGGGAGTCACGAACTTGGTGAGGGTAAACGGCCCAGTTCCGAGTTTTCCCCAAGGTCAGCAGGATACAGCAACACCAGCCCCGCCGCCTGCCACTCTGGCAAATCTTTCTCCTAATTACATCTGAATTATGCAAATCAATACCAATGTCGATATACGATTTCCTCTAACAAGTCAAGAACATGCAAGAAGTGAAGACCTGGAGAGACGGAAACCCATCTAATTAGGAGTGAGTTTCTCTGTTTTTCTCTTGGCTGGGGGAGTAGTTGGCTGCATGACAACCCCAGGGAAGAGAACACTGGGATACGGAGCAGGGCAGAGGGCAAACAGAACATGAAGACGGGGTGTGGGCGGAAGGGGTCAGGAGATGGGGGCCATGCTGAGAGCATGATGGGTGTAGCGTCAGTCTCAGAACAAGCATGTGACCTTAGAGACTCTCCTTCCACTGAGCAGTTTAAAATCTCTCGAAACTGGTGGTTGGGGGCCCAGAAACATGGAGTAGGCACAGTCTGCTCCCCCCCCGGACATGGGCTAAGAAGGAAAGAATGAGTGAATGAGTGAATGAATGTTATAGCTATCATACATTGGACCTTCGCTATGTGCCTCTGCTAAACACTGCATCTCCGTGCTTTCATTTAATCCTCAACACTCAGAGTCAGATACTACTATGATCCCATTTCAGAGATGAAGACAGTGAGGTCAGAAAGGGGAAATGTCTTGCCATGGTCCCATGGCTGTAAGGAGAAGGCTGGGACACCAGCCCTGGTTGTCCCGCTACACCCCACTGCTTCATTAAGTACAAACTGGGGGATCATAGGCAGAGTGTGGGCAGGTAGAGAGTTGCCTATGGAAGGGTTGGAGAGGGAACAAGGACCCTTGCTTTAAAGCCACGGGGGCCTTGGGCACAGTGACCCCCTCCTGCAGGCCCCTCATGCAAGGAAGAAGTACCAAGACCTGAATCCAAGAACAGGAAAGTCATCACAAGAAGGGGCTGGCTTAACTCCCTTTGGAGTTTATGCCCAATCATTTTGTTATGGCATATCGTCCCCAAGTAGAGACTGGAACACACCTCGTGAGCTCTTTATCTGGTCAATGAATAAACAGTCACTCAACTGAGGACCCAGTATGAAGCACTATAGCATAGTAGCTAAGAGCCTGGCCTCTGGAGGCAGACTGTCTCCAATCCCAGCTCTGCCACTAGTAGCCATCTGGCTTATAACAAATTATTCTCCATGCCTCAGTTATCCCATCTCTGAAATGGGACTGATGGCAGTGCTTAACATATAGTAGGACCTCAATAAATGTTAGCTATCATGATTGTTCAGGGCAGGGCACCAGGCCTCAAGATGAATGAGGCACCATCTCTGTCCTTGAGGGGCTCGTGTATAAGGAGAATGGGAAAAGACAGCACTGTTTAAGTCAGTTATGGAGGTGAGCAAAGGGACCATGGGAGACTAAGAAGGAAGCTCTTAACCTTGCCTGGCTCAGTGTTCTGGGGAGCTATGGAACAATCAAGGAAGGCTTCCCAGAGGTGGCAACACTAGGGCTGAGTCGTGAATGATAAATGGTCCTTACCAGGTAGACAAGAAAGGCAATGGCTTTGCAGGCAGAGGACCCAGCCTGTGCAAAGGCCTGGAGGCATTCAGGATGTCTATAGCAGGCCATGGCAGGAGCTGAAGCTGGAGAGGTGGGCAGTGCCTTGTCTTCCAGAGACCTTGAATGTCAGGCTAAAAGATTGGGATTTCATCTTAGAAATGCCAGGAAGACCCTGAAGAAGGACAAGATGAGATTTATACTTTGGAAAGCATGCCCTGCTGGTGAGTGGAGGCTGGAGCAGAGATGTGGAGTGGGGAAGGCAGGAGGCTGAGTCCTGGAGCCCAAGCTCCAAGCTCCCAGCTCGCAGCTCCCAGCTTCCCGCCAGACTCCCTCTGCGGGGGCTGAAGTGGGAGCCGGAGCTCAGCAGGACCAGAGAAGTTATTAATCGCTCCACGATGCCGCAAGCCATGGTCCATTTGCTGCTTTTCTTGGTCTGTTTTGAAACTGTGAAATGAGCTCCAGTCTTCAAGGCGGCTATAATAACCATCCCGATTCTGACATTTAAATTACAGATGGCATTTTCAATTAAACAGGAGCTCTCAGCAGGTTTAATTTAGCTATCAGTTCTGGTCTGTTCTTTAAGTGCTTTTAAAAAAAAAAAAGAAAGAAAGGAAGAAAAAAGGCCAACCTTTAGACCTGAATTCTAGGAGGAGGAAGGGTCTCTGAGAAATGACACCAACTCTCATCTTCTAGCTCCCCCAGGGACTGACGCAGCCTCCTGTAAACAGTCATACTCCACTGAATCCACCCTCATTCACATCCAGAGGCACTCACAAAGCCACACACGTAAATACAGACCCAGCCTCTCAGCTATAAGCCCAACAGCTTTGGGGTCATTTTTGCCACAAGTGTGCAGAGGCTGTGCCTCTCCTGTCTGATCAGAGTCACAGTAAGAGATTCCAGAGCCAGACAAACTTCAATGGAGGCCCATGCTCTACTACTAACTCGCTGTGTGATCTGGGACAACTTGCTTAACCTTGCTGAGTCTCAGTTTTCTCAGCTGTAAAATGAGAATAAAGATAAGGCCAAGTTGGAGTAATGTATTAAGGTGTCCAACACTGGTGTGGGCTTATATGAATGCCCATTAATCGTTGTGCCTCCCCCTCTCCTTCCCTTAGACTGTGCTACCCTGCCGACTTGGGTTCTCCCATTCAGGATTTCCACTCCTGGAGTCTATTTGGTGGTGGCAGGGGTGCTGTCCGCGGTGCTGAACCACACCTATTGCTTGCTCTTAGTTCCAGATGCGTTCTCTCCTGTCTGAGCGCAGTCTGGCTGGCTTGCTCTGAAAACCTCACCACCACCCCCAAGGCAGCCCCTGCAGATGACCTGGAAGACAAAGGCCCAAGTGTCCTCCTAAGGTTCTGCCTCCCCATATCCCAGAGTGATTAAACTGAGGGCAGGGGGGCAGACGCACCCAAAAGAAGAGTACGCTGACCTCCAGCCCATATGGACACAGAAAATCGCCAGCTTCAGCCAAGTAATAGTCCAGCTGCTTGGCTCCAGCATTTGTGTCTGAGGTTTGTATTGTTCTGGTTGATTCCCGCTCTCCTTTTGGGTTCTGGTTTTCTCTGGACTTTTGTTAGCTGGACAATAACCTTTGCCCTCTCCTTCCCTCAGCCCTAGTTCCACTTGATCAGAAGTTGATCTGGAAGTGAGGGGACAGGCAGTCCATGCAAATATACCCCAATTGGACACTTCTGGCTTCTGCAAAGCCAGCTTCTCTCTGAAATACTGGAACCAGCACACACAGTGCGTGTGTTCCAGAAATCCACACTGTGCATCAGGTCAGACCAAAGCTCCAGTCCACCCCAAGGCCAATAGACAGGGTGAACATCCTCCTGAAGACATTAGAAATTGGGGGGTAGGGGGGACATGAGGCTGCAGCCCATAATCTCGATAAAACAGCATCTCCAAGGGAGGGTTTTAGAAGAGAGAAAATTCTCCCAGCCGAACCTTATTTGCAGAACATTAACAGTTCATAAAGCACTTTCTCAACCACCCACCTCATTGGTTCCAGCAGCAGTCACATGTAGTACTATTATCCTATTTTATAGGGAAGGAAGATGAGTTTCAAAGAAGTAGAGTAACTTGCCTAAGGCCACTGGGAAAAAGCAGCAGTATGTGGACTTGAACTCTGGACTTGGGAAGTCCCATTCTCCCTGTCCTCACACCCCAGGCCACCTTACTCAGGAAGGTAGGGCAGTTGGCAGAAAACAAGGAGGGCCCACCCCACCTCTACACACCTGCAATCAGTGCTTCCAAGGCAGGGCACACCTGGGCTCAGCAAGGCTGAAGCACCAGCTCTCCAGGCAACTCCTCTACATTCACCCCCTCGCTGTCCTTTCCAGCATTTCTCATCCGAGCCTCTGTGCTCTGTTCCCCGAGCCGCAGCCTTTAGGGGCAGCTGTGCCCAACAAGGCCCCCTTCAGAGGTCCCCACCTCTCCACTATGTGCTGGGCCTTATAGGGGACTTGAGCCCCCTCCCTGCACACATCAAACCCAGATCAGTACCAGTCCTTGGTGAGCACGCGGAGTGTGCCCAGTGCTTTACACAGAACAAACCTAACTCTGTGGAGTAGGCATCATGACGTCCATTAAAAAAAAAAAAATCTTACTGAGATTCTGAGAGGTAAAGAACTTGCCCAAGGCCACCCAGCTCACTAGGAGTAGAGACACATTTGAACCCCGGTGCTGCCTACACTCTTTCCAACCATGCCCACTAGTCGGGGCTGATGGCTGGGAAGTGGGGGCAGGCAGGGGAGACCGAAGGGATTCTGGAAAGCTTTCTTGGAGGCAGAGCACTTCTGAACTACCCCAGATCCAGCCTCCACACTGCCCCAGGTGCTCCCACCCCTCCACGGGTCCATAAGCTTCCATCTCCCACACCACCTCTGCTGCCCCTTCCACAAACCCCTGTGGACCACAGGAAGCAGGCTTGGATGCCCCCACCCCCTGTCCCTCACAGGGCCTCTTGCTCTGGCTCCTCTTCCAGAGCCCTAGAGTAGCCTTTATGTCCTCGAGGTAATATAATACTCATGAAATCAAATATTTGTTTTGAGCCCTAACTGTGCCAGGGGTTGCACTGTGCTTCACACACCATCTAAGTTCATTCTCATGACCACCTAACAAGGTAGGCTCAATCTTTCTCCCTATTTGACAGAGGAGAAAACAAGCTCAGAGAGGTCTGGAGTCTTACTCAGAGTCACACAGCCAGCAAGGGATGGAGCTGGTCACTCTGCACCCATGCCTGAGCCGGGGACCTCGGCGCTCTGCCGCCTCTCAGAACCAGACTCCAGGTTGGCTGCTCTGTGTCCGTCAGCACCTCTTCCTCTGTTCCCCAGTGGGCAGGGGCCAGGTGGTCAGATCAGGCACCTGATGACCCCCCAGAAGCCAGGGGTCTGTCAGCTCTTCCCACTTCTTACCTCATTTCCTTTCTGGCTCCGGAGCCTTCTGGAAGCCTACATGCCCCTCCCCAGCCTGGGTTCTCCACCACCCAGAGGACACGGTGTGGGATGCAACCTCCCTCTCCACACACACCTGATCCCAGAACCGAGGTGGCTGACTCTCAAAAGAGGCATGTTCATTCCCTCCTGCAACACGGCCTCAGTTTCCTCATCTGTACCTGGAAAAGTGCAGAATAGGGGGGTGCCTTGAGTGAAAACCCCTAAGATAAAATGTGCCGGCACTCCATGGTGAGTAGGAAACAAGACTGCTCCTCTTCTCCATCCTCTTCCTCCTCCTTGTCCTCCTCCTCCTCCTTCCTTGATCCCCAGGGCAGATGTCTAATCAATACGGTAGAGTTCATCAGAATCTCTCAGCATGGGGTGGGAGGCAGAGCTTGTAACATAAAAAGGCAACCGCAATCTTATAACATGACTTTATATTTGGAGAACATAAAACAGATACCCAGTGCTTTCACAATACAGGCTAGAGATAATCAAGCCTGGCAAAATTGCCTTGGCCATTGGAGATATTTCCTGCATGAGGAGGATCAGATGGCAAGGGGGCATGAGGAGGGCAGGTACCCCTGGAGAGTTGGCAGTGCCCACTGCAGGCTGAGCAGCTCTCAGCTCAGGGGCACAGAGCCCCCTCTACCCCCACCCCTCTCTCCCTGGCCAGGCCTCCAGCCCCTGCAGAGCTCTAGCCTCAGCCCCCTCCCCAGCAACTCCTTTGGCCCCAGCTCATTAGCCCTGAAAAACCTGCTCAAATCCAGAGGGAGGGTTTTTCAGCTAAAATAGCTCCAACTCGGGCTAGTTTTTTCCTCTCTTCCCCACATCATTAGTGAAAGTGCAATCTCTGCATCTCCTGGACTGTGTGGGGTAAGGAAACCCACGCCCTCCCTGGGGACCCCTGGCCAGGCAGAGTGCCAAGGCTGGGATCTGGCCTGGGGGTGGGCTGGGGGAGCAGATGGAGCAGGAGACCGTGAAAGAGGCAGAGGGAGTCTGGGCAGAGCCCCTCCTATCCTGCCCAGGTGGACACTGCATCCTCCTCACTGAAAATTGGAAGCTATCACTCTCAGCAGGACCGTGGTTGGCAGAATGCTTGCCCAATGCCCAGCACTGTGCCAAGCACCCACTCATTCTCACCTGGAGCCCGGGAGGGGCGGGGCTCCCCCCCAGCATCCAGTCCCCCTTCTTTAACCCCACAGCGTCTGCCCCCCTCTCTCAGCCTGTGGTCCTCACTGGGTGAGTCCATACCAGGCCTTGCCCACGGGAGGGCCATAACAGTCTCAGAGACGGGCGCATGAACCCACTGGACTTAATGCTGGGGGTGCCGGGCCCCTTCCGGAGTGAGCCTGCCTGGGATGAAGCCACAGAGAGCCGAGAGACAAAGAGAAAACCCAAATTCTGAGTATGCCGTTGGAGTCTCTGGATCCAGCTATACCTGAGAGAAATCGGCACTGGGCTTTTCTGTTACGTGAGCCCCAAATTTGCTTTTTTTTTTAAAGATTTTATTTATTTATTTGACAGAGAGAGCAGGAACACAAGCAGGGGAGTGGGAGAGGGAGAAGCAGGCTTCCTACCGAGCAGGGAGCCCGATGTGGGACTCGATCCCAGGACCCTGGGATCATGACCCGAGCCGAAGGCAGACGCTTAACGACTGAGCCACCCAGGCGCCCCCCAAATTTGCTTTTTATTAAACCACTCTGAATTGCATTTCTGTCATTTGCAGCTGACATATTGGCAACAAGTACAAGGATTTTAGTAAACCTATTTTTTGGATCGGGAATCTGATACCCAGAGAGGTTGAGCTACTTGTCCCAGGTCACACAGCTATGCCTGGGTAGAACCAGTACCCCAGAGTGAAAAGCTCTCAATCCTAACTTGTTCCACCTGAGGTTTGGGGGGGGCGGGGGCAGGAGGATGGATTTGAGGCCATTTTCAGCTCGGCCCAGAGAGGGAGGGACAAAAAGGTAACAGTTTGTCATAGTTATTAGCTCACCGTGTGGCCTCAGACAAGCAACCTCCCCTCTCTGAGCCTCAGGCTGGGAACAAAATGGCTCACCCCTGCAGAATGCAGGTGGCCCCTTGGGCAGGTGGGATGGCTGCCTCTTCCCCCCCTCCCCACCCCAGAGGACTGTGAGCGGGGGGCTTCCCCAGCCAGGCAACAGAGGCCCCCGTGGTTGTCAGACACTCCCCACGAACATGCACACTCCACCTGGTTTTAAATGTCTCTCAAAGAGCAAATTCAATTTGGTATAACTCCACCAGCTCTGCAGTGCAGAATTCATCAGATGAGGAGCCTGCTTTTGGAGGAATAATTCATTTTTCCGGTGTCGGAGAGCAGAGTAATTGATCCAGGGGGCCGATGCCTCCCTCCCTTCTCCCTCCCCAGGACCATCTGATTCCAAATGCAGCCCAAGACTGTTAGGTCAAAGTCACAGCAATAAATAGGAGGGGGGCTTCTGCTTTAATATATTGGATTATTCCACTCAGTGGTGACGAAAAACAAGATTTAATTCCCTGAGAAACGCCAGCTGAGAAAATCATTTCCCTGCCTGCTTCTCCTTTCCTTTTTTTTTTTTTTCTTTTTATTTTTTCCAAAGACATCTTTGTCTTTATGCAGGCCACAAGGGCCTTGCTACACTGTGAACAGCAAGAGATTTCTCTGCACCTGCCCAGGGTCTTCTTCTACCTTAAGAGAAGGTTGAGGACCCTCTTGGCCCACCACCCTCAATCGTGGGTCCCTAAGGACACAGATTTCTGCTCAAATCCACACAACACTGTGGTGCTTATCACATTGATAAATTATAACAATAAGCCCCAGGAAATGACCGGTTACTACCACACCTCCAACTTATGGGACAGGAAGCTAAGAGCTGGCTAGATTTACCTTTCTATTACTCCTCAGATCAAGAGTCCACTCACTGCTTCCTCCAGGAAGCCCTCCCTGATTAAGGTCCAAGTTAGATGTCTCTCCGCTGGGTTCCCAAAATATGGTGGGCGTTTTTCTCATAGCCCTTTTACTATTGGACTATAAGCTGCCAGATTTGTTCATTTTACTTTTTTAACAAACTCACATATAGTACTTGATATGTGCAAGCCCTGATCTTCACAAATACTACTTCGTGCATTACAAATTAGTCATTCATTCAATCCTCATAACAACCCTATGTGGTAGGTACTATGATCAGCCCTGTTTTATAGACAACGAAGCTAAGTCGCTGACTGGTTAAGTGACTTGGCCAAGGTCACACAGCAGGGAGGGTCAAAACTGGCAATCTAGGTATCACCCCCTTTAGTCGGTGAACTCCCAGCGGACAAGGCCTTCAGGGGCTCACTGGACCCTGAGACCCACACCCTTCACCAATCCCACCCTGTACAGGACCAGAATCTGCCATGAAAGTCCTATCACGTGGGACAGCCCCTTGGTGTGGACAGGACTCCCTCCCTGGAGTGGATTCCAGCTGTGTGGCCTCTGGCAAGCCTGCATTCTCTGGCAATCAGTGAGAGCCACAGTCTCTCACATGGGAAGGAAAACAGTGCCTAGGTGTGCTGGAAGGATTCAAAAGCCACACACCGATGCCTAGCACATAGTGAGCGCTCGGTAGGTGTGCAATACCATGAACTAGAAAATGCGGACTTCGGGGATACTCTTGCCATGCTCAGAAAATAATAGAGCCTTATCAATCCCAGTAAATGAAGCAAGGCCTGAGATCTGGATGGACCGATGGGTTTTTCTTAATAGTAGTAGTAAGACGGGTGACTTGCCAAGAATTACCAAGAAGAATTTTGCAATCACGCACAATCCATTTACTTCTGGGAGCTACCAGGATGCGAGAGAGTCTGAAACGGGGACCTACTGGGCCAGAAATGGCAATTGAGGAATGTTTCATTCATTAAGTGTGGGTTGAATGCCTTTCAAGTGCATTGAAGCAACGTGGAGTTCAGGAGGAGCACAAACCCAAGGGCCCCTCGGATCCAGGGCCACCCCAGCCAGCTCTGCAGGTTACAGTTTGTGATCTTGACCACTAGACCCACCTCTCGGCACCTCAGACTTCTCTTCCGTAAATTGGGATGACAAGTGAAGCCTCCCCCAGGGGCTGCTACAGGGAGTCCGTGAGATATTGTAGAGGCAGTAGGAAATTGACAAATGTTAGTCTCCTCCCCTACCTCCCACCCCTGCCTCTCCACAGTGGCCCCAGTGGTGCGGCAGTCCACCTGACCCACTCAGCCCCCTGTCTTATACAAAGAACCCAACAGGTGCTAGGACTGGGCCTGGAAGCTTGAGTGCTTAAGCTCCTCAGAGCTGCAAAGCAGGTTGGCAAGTGGGGTTGCAGGTCCCATTTTGCAGCTGAGGACAAGGGGCAAAGCCAAGTGAAATCCAAGTGTTTCTGTCTCCAAATCCATGCTCTGAACCCCAATTCCTGGGACAGGAAAGGAGGAGGTCAAGCAGGGTGGGGAAGAAGCTGGAAACCCCTACATGCAAGTTCATTTACCAAAGGCAACCCCAGAATGGAGCCCATGAGGCTGAGACAGGTCACAGAGCAATACCCTAAGGGAAGAAAGGCAGGGAAGGGCGTCAGCTGGCCTGGGATGGAGATGGGGCCTCAGGGAGCAAATGCCTTGTACGTGCAAGGATGCTCCCTGATGTTCCCAGGGAGCTTCCTCCTTGTCCTACAAACCTCACCTGGTATGGAAGGTATTTCATACCCTTCACATCCCCCTCCTCGGCTTCAGCCCCTTCTCTCAACCAGGCAGTTCTTCCTTACATCTAACTGAAATTTTTCCTGTTGCATCACCAGCAGACCCCTGCTGGAGCACTAGGAGACAGGCCCCAGCCCTGCCCACCCTGTCTGCAGAGTTAGTGGTGGCTCCTGGCTCAGGGCAGTAATCCTGCTGACAATTAATTGACTTTTGTTGGAGGAGAATGAATACCATCTCATCTTAATCTTCTTCATTATTCTCCTTGTTCAGCGGAGTCAACACAAGATTAGGTTTAATTTATGGGGGAAAAAATAGCAAAGTCATTACTCACCAGGAGATCAGAACTGGATCTGCCTGGGTGTTCCGTGTTCACTGCAGGGGAGGGGCCAAGAGGAAGGCCCAGGGCTCTGCCAAGTTGGCAGGGGTGGTGTGAGGAAGGTGGTGTCTAGGCCCCCAGACTTATTGGGGGCTGGATTCCCAGAGACCCCAAGTCCTTCCTAGTCTTATAGGACTCTAGCCTCAGAGGACCTCGCATCCTAAGTATTTCTCAGGAGCCTCTGGCGTTAGAGCAGCCCCAAAGCAGGCAGGAGGCCCAGCTCCTCAGGCCCAGACTCAGCCCCAGACAATAAATCAGGCTCCAAATTCAAATCCCCTCTGCAGATACCCCCTTCCTCTGCAGAGAACGGGGCAAGAGGAGCCCAGCCTGGAAACTACCTTGACAATGCTGACACCTAGTGGTGGTTTGAAGAACTGGTCCTTCTTCCCTCCTCCTTATACAACCACTACTGAACATATAACCATGCCTATGAAAATCCAGGTTTACAAAGAAAACAAATCAGAGATGAAAATTTTCCCATTGCAAAACTGCTAAATAGAGGGTTCCACTAAGAAATCTGAAAGAAAATTCATTTTACCTTCCCCAACCCCATAACCAAAACGGCCCAGAAACACTTAGCATCCCCTCCTTCTGCGGGGCAATTAATAATATGCTTAAAAGGCCTGGAGCCCCACAGCCCCGGTCATCTCCACCATTTCCATGCTTTCTCACCTCAGAGCCCCTAGTTTCTGCCCCAGCTCTGTCCCCTGGCATGTGCCCATCTCTGACCCTGTGCCAGAGGGAAATGGCTAGTGCCTGAGCTGGGAATCCAGCTCAACCGGATTTGAAACTGGAAAGCCATGACTATCTGCACATTGTGTATATCCCTGGGCAAGTTACCCAACATCTTGGAGTCTAAGCTCTTTCATCTGTAAAATGGGAATATCTGTAATCACCGGAGAGGGCCACTGAGCAGATCGAAGAGGCCTGTGTGCTTAGCACAGGAATTGGCTCAAAGCAGGTCCCAACGGATGCCTGTTATCATCCCCATCACTGCTGTTATCAGCATCCTGTTCATCCTGTTACTCTTGGGAAATTTGGTTTCATCACCTCAATTGTAAGTTGCTCCTGTCTAACTCCCCATTCTCGGGTCCTGCTGGATAGAGCAAAGGTTTTTCCTTAAAACATGTATACCTTGTAAGACAGAGCACACAGTAAGTGCTCAAGAAACTCTCGGGATTGCCTGCCTATATCTCCAACCTCATGTCAAACCACTTGCCTACTTGCTCACTGAGCTCCAGTCTTTCTGATCTGTGAATGAGTTCATTCCCACCTCAGGGCCTTTGCACTTACTGCTCCTACAGTGCTCTTCCCCCAGATATCTGCATGGCTGGTTTCTCCTCATCCTTCAAATGTCCCTTCCTCAAAGAGGTCCTCCCTGATCACTTTGACCAAAGTGACCACTCTCACTCTCTAGTTTGTTTACTTCACTATAGAAGTCAAGTGCCTAAGTGGCTAAGTGGAATTCCAGTTCCACCACATATTAGCTCTGTGGCCTCAGGCAAGTTGCTTAACCTCTCTGTGCTCCAGTTTTCTCACCTGTAAAAATGGAAGTAATAATACTTCCCCCTCCATAAGATTATTTTAATGAATCAATATATATAAAGCTCTCAGAGTATTGCCTGGTATGTATATTAAGGGCTCTATCATGTTGATAATTATTTATTTAGATGCTTGTATTTAGGTTTCTCCGTCTAGACTGTATATTCCAGGGGGCAGAGTCCTCGTCTGGTTTTACCCTTCCTGGCAGATAGTAGGTGCTCAGTAAACACTGATTGATTAGAAAGGACCTTCGGGAATATGCACCTCTCTCTCCTGAGCCGATGTTCAGGTGCCATTGAGCCACGTGGCTAACCAGTCCGCTATCCACATTCCCCACTGTCCAGAGGGGCCCTGAGGCGCCCCCTGCTGGACACCGTAGGTTTTCCCTTGAAGGAAGCCGACATCTGTAGTCCTATAATCAATGTTTTGGCGT